>NC_056745.1:262888424-263195924 GCF_019279795.1 Protopterus annectens | reverse complement strand
TTTGCAGAATGTCCTGATTTGTGCCTCGTATTTTCATCAGTTTCTCATAAAATTGTTTTTTCTGGCAAATCATTGAGGACTGAAGTCAGAAAATATAGACGTACATTTGAGTTTCAGACATCAGAAAATTCATACTAATGCAAAACCTGTTATTTTATCAACTTTCTAAGTTTGTAAGAGTAATATTTAAAAAATGTCTCTTTTTTTGGGCCTTTGTCCTCCCATTATTTATGGCTTTGTCCATATTTCTTGCAAGAGGTTGAGAGGTATGAGTCACACACGCACACACACACACACACACACACACACACACACACACACACACACACACACACACACACACACACACACACACACACACACACACACAGAGTGACTAAGTGAGCCCATTATAAATCCCAACAAAGGAACAAAAATATGGATGGATTTTAAATATTGTTCTTATAAACATAGTTATTTTATATATAGTATAATAACTATGTATAAAACGTTATACATTGTGTTATCTTCATTTTAGGGGTCAAATAGGTTTTGTGGCTCCAGATGAATTTTATTTGGTGGGAGAGTGGCCAAAATGTTTTTTGATAGTGAAGGTTGCAGACCCCTGACCTAAACAGATGTATGCAAATACAGAGTTTCTGCATCCCTACTTATTTACTTGTCAGACTTGTGACCACCTAGGCAAGCAGACAGAAACCTACACACACGCATCCAGGCTTATGATTCCCTATCTAATCCACACATACATACCTACATATATGGGCACAGACACACACACACATTCATTCATACTTCTTTCTTCATGTCCCTACAGAAATGCAGTCACTAGTCCACATAAGTACACACAC
This sequence comes from Protopterus annectens, assembly GCF_019279795.1. Classification (NCBI taxonomy): domain Eukaryota; kingdom Metazoa; phylum Chordata; order Ceratodontiformes; family Protopteridae; genus Protopterus; species Protopterus annectens. The sequence continues at coordinate 263,195,076 of NC_056745.1, read as the reverse complement.
TTGGCATCCCACTCAATATGACTTGTCTGGACTTTCCTGCACTGTGAATACTCCCATTGAAGTGAAGGGGTGACCACCCTGTTGTGGAGATAATCATGATTTCCCACTAGAATAAAATTTTACTTAGCTGAGTGCCTAAATCAGAATCACTCAGCCGAGCAAATCAGTAGCCAAGGAATTTCTGGTGAAGAACACAAGGATAGTTGATATTAGCCACACCCTCAGACGGATGCATTAGCATGCAGCTTTGCCTGTGAGAAAGTCCTGCGGGTACATCTTTAAGCTCAGTAATGTCCAAACCCTTTTCACACACTTCTGTACCAGCAGTTTGATATACACACAACATACAGTTTTAATACATTTGTAACACATGCATATGAATCATGCTGACATTCACAACTGACATGTAATCATTTACAAGATTTCAGACAGCTGTGTTGGCAGTATCTCCCTCTGTCACACTTCTGTATAAATCATGTTAATGTTCACAAATGACATATAATTATTTACAAAATTCCTGATAGCTAGGCTGACAATATTTCCTTTTGTGACATCTCCCCCCCTCACAAAAATCAAGCAAGTTTTTCAAGTGACTCTTTAGAAACATTGCTTGAGAGGGTGAGCCTGTCTGGGAATAAACTACTCCATTCCCTGTCTTGAAATTCCAGCTGCCTTGGCCTTGGTGATCCCAGCACAGTGCCGCACTGTCCTATCATATGCCTGCAACCCTGGGTTCCACCATAGCAATTTGGGATTTCGCTGGCTGGCTCCCTGTGATCATAGATCCCCCTCAGACTCCTCCTGACTCTTACTGAAAATACTTAGCATGAGGGCCCCCCTCTCATGGTAAGATTTCCTCATGTTAACATGGTACAGTTTGTGCCCCTACCTCCTGTCTAGCAGTTCTACCATGTAGTTAACATCACTGACCTTCCTTACCACTTATTACTTGTTGTGTCTGACAGGAATGAGAACCATTACCTGCTGCCCCACAGCATACTCTCTAGCTCGAGCATTCCTGTTATACCAGACCTTTCTCTGCTGTTGGGCTTCTACCATGTTCTCCTGGGCCAAGCCCATGAGCTCCCTGAGCCTTGTCCTGTTTACGACATATGCCACAAGAGACTCCTTGTGGGATTCACATGCACCCTCCCACTCATCTTGAATCAGATCTAGAGGTCTCCTCACCCTATGCCCATACAGCAACTCAAAGGGTGAAAAACCTGTGGATTCCTGGGGAACCTCCCTGTAAGCAAACAGATGGGCAAATATTTGTCCCACTTCTTAAACTGGTCTGAAAATGTCCACAGCATGGTCTGCAGTGTAGAGTTTAACCTCTCAACCAGACCATTAGTCTGAGGACAGTGGTGGGGCGGTGGTCTTTAGGTGCTTCACCCCACAGTGCTTCCACAGACAAGCCAGCAGGTCTAACATAAAATTGGCACCTCTGTCAGTCACTATTTCTTTTGGGAAAACTACCCTGCTAAAAATCTGTAACAAGGCATTTGCCATCTTTTCTGCCTCAATGGAGGACAGAGCCACTGCCTCAGGGTATCTGGCAGCGTAATCTACTACTACTAAGATATTACTTTTCCCTGTAGAACTTGAGGTATTCATAGGTCCCACAATATACATAGCTACCCTCAGAAATGGCTCCTCAATCACAGCAAAGACATCCAAGGAGCTTTCGCCACCTTGTCTCCTGCCTTGCTTACTTTTTGGCACTGCTCACAGGTCCTCCAGTACCCTGTTACATCTGTGGAAATTCCTGGCCAATTAAAAGTTCTGCATAATACGTCTCTTTGTACATTTTATACCCATATGACCTACAAAGGGAATATCATGGGCTATGGCTAGAAGTGCCAGATGGTAGGCTCTGGGCACTACCAGCTGCTGTATTCTTTCACCCTCTAGCCCTCTGTTAGGGGTCCACTGTCTATACGGTAACCCTTTCAGATTCCCCTTTTCCTTAACAATCAGGTGCCTCACTGGCTGCATCCTTCAGGTCTTATAATGTAGGGTCTGAGAGCTGAGCATGTCTCAACTCTCTTTGTAACCCTTCCCAGCTCTCCTTCCACAGCCAGGCTGGTATCCTCTGACAGCAGTGCCTCACTGTCAGCCTGGGCACTACTACTCACCTCTGCCCTTGCAATCACTCTGTCCAAGGGAACATCACTACCCACAAGTAGCTGTGGCTCACCTTCAGTCTCACTGCTACAGGTAGCTGCCTCTCTAAAGTAACCACTGCACCAGTCCTGGCTTTAAGTCTGCTGTCTGTCTGGGTCCCCCCCCCCCCAGGCTACCAGACCCACATGCTTGTCTCAAAGCCTAACTGCTTCTCATTGCATGCACACAAGGTACTATATTATCAAAATCATTCCTTATCAGGACATCTGCAGTGATATCCTCAAACATACCTACTTGCTGGCTTCCTTTTCCACCCTCCCAGTCCAGGTGAATCCTACCCAAAGGTATTTGGAATGGTGAAAGCTCTGACTGGAGTAGACTGCCCAAGAAAGTGGAGCTCTCCTTTAACCTTTACAGGCTTCACAATGGTTAGGTCAGTGGCTGTCTCTCTATTAGCAGTGGCCTCTTTCCCATTTACTAAGATAGGATATAGCCTCTTGTGATAGTTTGGTGCCCTTGTTGTCTCAAGACAGCCTACTGCTGGCATTCTGTCATTCCCACTTACTGGCTCTCCCACCTTTTGTTCCTCACCTTACCTCCGTGGACATCTGTATGCTACATGGTCCCGGTCCCATTGGTTGCATATGCTATATGATCCCATTGGTTGCATTTGAAGCATTTAACCCTTGGTTCTGGATGTGTACCTGGATTAGTGACTTCCACTGCTACTGGTGGACTCTGTTGGGTCAGTTTAGGCTGCCACCATGGGTTCCTTTAGACCCATGAGCAGCACTGAGTATCCCTTTCCTGTACAGTGATGCCCTGCTTGCTAGGTATAGGTCTCCCTTCTTCCCCAACTCATCTGCAGTATTGCATTGCCTGGCTGCCAGACAGATTCTCATGTCCTTAGGCAATGTGCTAAGGGCTTGTTCTCTCACCAAAAGGTCTGCCAGCCCTTCAGAACTGGTGACCTGACATCCACTCACCCACCTATGAAAATAAGTGCTTAGTTCAGCAGTATATTCACATGCATTTTCATCTGCCTTGCGTTTATGCTCACAAAACGTTTTCCTCTAAGCTTGAGGTGTTTAAAACACTCTAACAGACAATACTTAACAGTATTATAATTTAAGCAATCAGTATCAGACAATATAGAAATGGCAGTTACAGCTTTACCGTGGAGTATAAGGGGGTCAGGAACTGTACCCAGAACCCTTGGTCAACATTATACTTTTTACATACCCTTTCAAACATATGAATAAAACTGCCAATATTATACCCCTCTGTAAATTATGGAAGAAATGTACTGACCTTTGTTGCTTCTGTGGTTCAGTTACTCCCTTCCCCATTACCTCCATGACCCTGGTGAAGAGTCAGCATCTCCTTCTCATGTTGCCTGTGCCTCTCATTCTCCTCAGCTTTCAGTCATCTCAGTTTCTCATTTTCCTCAGCCTTCAGACTTTTCACTCTCTCTGCTGCTTCTATTTCCAAACATTTAGCCTCCAGTTCACGTAACTCCAGGCGGATTTTTAATTCCTCTGTGTAAAGGTTAAACTGTCCATTTTCTGAGAGTTGTCCATCTCCAAGACCAGTCATGTCCTCCTGATTACTGGTCTGGGATGTAGCTGTTCCCAAGGCTACAGTCATTTCTGCTTTAGTCAGGTTGGTAATCACGAGTCCTTTAGCTTGGCACATCACAGCCAACTGGCTCCTTGTCAGCTTGCCGTACTCCTCTGCTGACATTCTTGCCTGCTCTCCCTAAGTTAAAAAAAATAATAGTAAAACAAAACAGTTGTGATATGAAACTCTGAATGTTCACTGTGTCGCTGATTGTGAGCACAAACACCTTCCTTTAGTGACCACTGTTTACAGGCTACAGGAATGAATATCCACACCACTGAATCCTAATATGTGGATCACCACTGCGCACCAATTAATGTGTGATGTGGCTATCCCACCACTGCCCATGAATTAATATGTGATGCCCCAACACTGGCCCAGTAATCAAGGAGCCTCCATCCTCACCACTGGAAACAGTGGAGAATGTACACACTGGGAGGATGACAAGTACACACGCAGTGAAGTGCAGTTTCCCTTATTAGCACACAGAGACCACATTCAGTCTGGGGCTGGTTTCTCCTTCTTTCTCCAGATTCCCAATAAGACTTCCCACTGGCACAGCTATAGAGTTGAGTCCTTAGCCAGTGTTCCAAGCCAAGTCCTCCAACACTTTCTCTGCCCAACCAGTACTTTGTCTCCCTGCCCAAGTAGCTGACGCACACACACACACACACACACACACCTGGCACAGGTTTACTAGCTATGCCACCTTCTGTCCAGCCTATAAGGTAGTTATTACTGCCACCAGAACTCCTTAGCAGCTACTTTAAGGTCCTTAACAAAAGGTGTTCAGTCCTACTGTGTAATGTTACTATTAATTTAAATAGTAGTCTGACCAGGAGCAATGCTGTTAGGAGTGGTCTGCACAGTGGTACCAAATAAATATGCAAGTACTCTTGGAGCTTAAATATGTCTCACAAATATCAGCCACAAAGATGGGTTTACATATATTTAATAGTAAATAATAAAAAAAACAAGAAAATACTCCGTAAATCATCACAGTAACTTCAGAGTTCAAAATCACAGAAAATATTTAAAACAACATTGCAGGGCACTGTCAAATAAATACAGAAAAACATCTAAACTAATCTTTACAATATTCCTTACTGAATCTAAAATAATTTACTGTACCCTAATTAGCTTACTTGCAGCAAGGCAAGACAGATGTGGTGAGTGGATGTTTCCAGCTGATGCTGCCAGGTCAAAGACAAAATACACAGTTACTGTCTCAGAGAGTTCTTAAATTAATATTAAATATTACTGCTGGGATGCATGCAGCATGACATCAGTTTTTGTCACCTGAATTCAGTTCTCAGGCTCAACCATCGTCATAGCTGGCCTTAGGCATAGGCCAACTAAGCGGCCGCCTAGGGCACCGATCTAGCAGTGGTGCTTTTCCAGTATTTATTTGATGTAGGTAGACCAGGATGGGGGCACTGGTTAGTGTGGTGGTGGGTGCCATGGAGCCCTTTTGCCTAGGGCACCAGTTGACCTAAGGCCGCTCCTGACCACCGTTGCTAGAAACTGCTAGCATTTAGCATCTCCCTGTGAAAATGCATAGCTTTCAGATATTTGCAACTGCTGGAGGACATAAAACAATTAGAAAGCAATGCAGATGGATCCCAAGTTTTAAACATCCTGTCTCCCTGCTGCACTGAAACTGAAAGATAACATCTCTTTTATGGCACAGTTATAAAACAATTTAATTTCAACTATTTTACTGAAGTTTTGCAAGTTAACCTTCTATGTGCCAGTTCCCACTGTTAAAACATACATTTACATGATTACAATAGTTTATATACATTTCTGTTCTTTTCCAGTATGGTACACTGTGGATATATCTTTAAGCTCAGTACTGTACAAACCCTTTTCACACACACTTCTGTACCAGCAATTTGATATACACATAACATACAGTTCTAATACATTTGTAACAAAAGCATATGAATCATATTGACATTTGCAACTGACATATAATCATTTACAAAATTCCAGACAGCTGTGCTGGCATATCTCCTTCTGTCACACTTCTATATAAATCATATTAATATTCACAAATGTCATATAATTATTTACAAAATTTCAGACAACTAGACTGACAGTATTTCCTTTTGTGACACTGGAAAAAGTGATCTGCCAAAAAGTTTGGAGCATAACTTTGACCTCAGCCCCATAGGAATGCCTCTTGTATTCCAGTCTTTGTAACATGAAGATGTGAAAAGAATATTTCCTGAGTCATTCTGACTTTTGCAGCTGTCATATACCCAGCCCCACACTATTCTCCCATTCTTTTCTTACTTAGACCAAAGCCATTTTGAGTTACTCTAATGATTTATAATATACAACTGTGTCAAACAGAACAATCTAGGGCCTACTGTCATTTCTTAATATTTTCTTACGTCTAAGTTGAAGACCCCCCCTCACACTTTTGACTCCCACCTGTGTCCTCTTCTGCCACACATGTTCTTCAGTTCTGCTAGATTAACTTGTCTTTATCTAATAGAGTATGTATACAGTATACCCCTCTTTATTTTTTCTTTTTTATTGTATACATGCCCAGCATGTGCTGTGTTCGTAATGTGCACAATTTTCTTTGAGGCCTTACTAATTTGTTGTATGGTGGGGGAGAAATCTTAGCAACCCTGGAAACCGCATATCATTCCTGTTATGCTATGTATCACAGAATCTTACTAGCCTTTTTGTATTGCTTAGCATGATTCAGCTTGGAGTGATTATTACCGTAAATCCTTTTCCTCAAGGAGTACTTTCCTCCCTCTGAAGTGTGTGTGTATGTATGTATATGTGTGTGTGTGTGTGTGTGTGTGTGTGTGTGTGTGTGTGTATATATATATATATATATATATATATATATATATATATATATATATATATATATATATATATATATATATATGTATAGGTACTTAGCGAAGTAGTTTGCCAAAAGTACACATAACCTAACCATCCTAATGTCAAAAATCAGCTGTTAATGCGAAAAATGTCGGACACAACATTTTCGGCATTAACAGCAATGCCACCCTTGCCGCTACTCCCCAACTAGCATACCTAACTTCCAGGTTATACAGGGGGGCAAGCCTTCCTACACCCCCCCATGGGGGGCTGTGCCCCACACCCCCCACAACTATATAGTCCAACTCCGAGATCGCACTACAGTGAGGAAAGGGATGTATTTCCCTAACTGCACTGTACCGCGATCCCTGTATTTCCCTACGAATGCTATATTTGCAAATGCACAGTCCATTCACAAATATAAAGTTCGCAGATGTAACCTGCACACATATGAAGTATTCGAACATCTGTAGTTGAAATACTTCATAGCTGTGAAATGGTACGGCAAGATTTCAATGGTAAACCCTATATATGTATGTATGTGTGTGTGTGTGTGTGTGTGTGTGTGTGTGTGTGTATATATATATATATATATATATATATATATATATATATATATATACATATGTATATATATATATATATATATATACATATGTATATATATATATATATTTTTTTTCCTCTGTTTTGCTTTAAATGCCCACTGCTCAAGTTTCTAAAATTTCCAGTCTTTCAGCTGTAACTGCTTCAGTCATCTTTGTGGTACTAGCATATAAACTGAAGCATAGTATGATGTTTGAGGCAGCTGCACTGTGTGTGACTAGTTTCAGCAGTGAACTGTGGTAGCACTGCATTGTTTTCAGACTTTTCTCCACCAGTTTTCCTATAATAAGCATTGTGTGCTTTCCAGTCAGGTAACTAGTTTTTAGTACTCTCTCATTTTTGATATTCAACCCCAGGTTTCACTGAATGGGCTTTGCTAAATTGGCCAGCAAATGAGATAACTCATATGTCTGGAGGAAGGGACTTTTAAATGATTCCTGGTCAGTGTCAGGAAGGAGGCCAGAAACTAGGCAAAGCTTCATTTTACCAAGCTGCACACAAGGTGTTCTTGTGCTTCCTTATAAGTTAGGAGATGTCCTTCAAGGATGCATCTGCAGTCATAACATATGGGTTGTCCTGCCTCAGGCAGCCCTTCGGTCGGCCGGATTCCAAAGTCTGGGTCTGGCCTCGGCTGATGTCGCATCTTCCCCGACGTCACAGCTGCTGGGGTATAAAGGCATCAGCCAACGCCATTTTCCTCAGTCTTTCTTGCCGCGCGGTGCCCGAAGCAGAAGCTGTTCCCAAGTGCCGGTCGGTCAGATCCAGAGATTCAGCTACCGAAGACTTCTAAAAAGCTAAGTACCCCGTTGGGGACTCTTTCTTGCCTCAGCCGATGTCAGACAAAGTAAATAATTGTTTAACTTGTGGGAAACAAATACCTCATAAGGATTTCCATTCCTACTGCCTTCCTTGCTTAGGCCCAGACCACGACGTATCAGCCTGTTTAGTCTGTGCCTCCTTCAACCGACGGACTCTTAGACGTCGGTCAGAGTTTGCAGAAGAGTTTTTTGGATCCGCTTTTGCATATAAAATGCCGTCGGAGACTCCGACTACGCATTTAGCCAAAAAACACAAGGAAAAGGACCGACACTCGCGGCCCGCGGTTTCGGCTAAAACCACGGTTAGGCCCACCGCGAGTGTCTCGGTTTCGGCTGAAACCGGGGCCTTGGTTCTTCCTTCTGCCGAAATCTTACCTCCGACAACCGAGGCCAGCGAGGCCCCGGCCGAGTCGGCTACAGAAATCCCTACCGAAGAAGCAAGCGCACGAGAATTGTCCGACACCATTCCTTTGGACATTTCCACTCCTGCACGTGGGGCAGCAGGAGTAAGCCTCACAGCTATAATTTGTTAAAATGAAAAGCAGTTACTGGTCATTTATTTATGCATGTGTCATATTTACTGACAAGATAAGGATTTTTTTCTTCTGTGCATGGTTTGTAGCAAAGAATTATCATTATCTTGTTATGACTTTGACGAACTTAGAAGGAACATTCAGTTGAATGGCTTTATCTTTGAAATAACAGTTTAGATTTATTTTTCAGTGTGTATGGCATCAAGTTTTGAATGAATGGTGAAAGATGAGTCTAACTGTGCAGGTAACTTAAACTTTTGGGGGGAGTCTGGTGATGTGGAAAAGAAGCAAGGGCCCATAGAGTGGGGATGAGAAATGTACCAGTAAGGAAACTGCCTATTAAGTCAAATGTTTCTTGCATTATTGTAGACTATTTGACTTTGCTGACTGTAAATGGGGATCTCTGGCATGCACTGTAAAATTTAGACAAGATTATGCTGTAATATAGTAATACCACCGCAGATCATTTAAAATTCTGGAAAAATGTGTTTTTGCATTACAGAGGTGTTTCCATTATAATATGTGTTGTGCATATTTGTAGCAACACATTTATATATATATATATATATATATATATATATATATATATATATATATATATATATATATATATATATATATATATATATATATATATATATATATATATAGAGAGAGAGAGAGAGAGAGATTGCAGCAGCCCCTTCTATAGTTACATAAAGAATCTCCACGACAGTACCCAGATTTGCTTGGAGCTGTTGCACAATGGCACCTTCTATTCCGAGCCAACAGATATTGCCAATATACTGGCGGACAGATTTACCCCTCTCTCCCCCACCAAAGGACCATTCACAATACCAGTAGATTGCCAGGCACCCAGTATTACTGCTACACAGGTTAAAACAGCACTGTCCAAGGCCAAGAATACAGCTTCTATGGGACCTGACAATATCCATAGCTGTATTCTACATGAACTGCAGACTGAACTGGCACCTCACCTGTGTGCCCTTTTCAATCACAGCCTCACCTCAGGCTTTGTCCCTACTGAATGGTGCACCGCTATAGTCATCCCTCTCCACAAAGGAGGAGCGACTACAGACCCTGGGAACTATCCCTGCATTATTGGCTAAGCTTCTGGTGTCATTCTAAGGGGATCCAGTATCTTTCTGCCTGGGACCACATGGTCAACAGACCATGATGCTTTGCCAGAGATGGCCTGCACCTGTCACCCCTGGGATTCCGGATACTGGCTAAGGGTCTTGTCACCCCTATAATGCCTTTTTTGGGCAAGTTTCAAATGACAGATACACCACCGTAACAGGAACATGCAAGCAAAAACTGAGGGTAATGCTACTCAGTGCTAGAAGTCTAAATCTCAAACTGCACGCACTCGAGGCACTCCTTAAAATGGAGAACATCGATATCTGTGCAGTGACTGAGACCTGGTTCAAGGCTCTAGAGAACACCCCTGCATTACCAGGCTGTAATTCATACCACACTTTTCGGCCAACCTGGACCAGAACACCAAAGGCAGAGGTGTGCCCATCTTAATTAAGGATATCCACACCTCCAGGCTAGTTGTGCAGCATAATGCATCCAAGGTTATCCAAGTGCAACTAACTCTGGGCAAAACGCAATCCAAATTGTAGCTTGCTACAGATCCCCCACAATGCCCCAGGATTCCCAATCCTCTTTTCTTGATTGTTGTATTGTATCTTTCGGCTTTTCCCGGCTAGGGGTCGCAAAAACAGAACTCTGGACCGCTAATGATTGGCAGTAGATTTTTATGTGCCGAGTTGCCAGCACTCAAAATATTAGGGTTCAACCAAACACCCTAATAATGGGCGATTTCAACTACCCCACCATTAACTGGTAACCAACTCCTTCGCTCAACGCTTTCTGGAATTCATAAATTCCAATGCCCTGGCTCAACTTCTCCACACCCCCACCAGGGACAACAGTATCCTAGACCTAGTCATTGCCAACATGAGTGACCGGTGTTCCACACATAAAGTCAACTCCTCGTTGGTCAGATCCGACCATAAGGTAATCACCCTACATATCCGCATCCCACCCCCACCCACCATTAAGGAAACCACAGTAAAAAATTTCTCCAAAGCCATCTTCATGCTTCTTAAGACAGAAGTGGCAAACTTCATGACACCCATGCAGATGGACAATACAGTTATGACTGCTGAATCCTATGCAAATGCACTCTATAAGCACTTACACGAGTGCATGGATTGTGCTATTACAAACAGAACTAAGACGCTATCCTCCAAAAAAAGGAAGCCAATGTCATGGTCCCCTGCCATAAACAAACTCTACAGCAGAAAGAAGAAACTGTTGCAAAAGAGATTAAAATCCCATGAGTGGAGGAGCTCCCCTGGTCAGCCTCAGTAAGAAGCTGAGATCCCATATAAGATCCTTCAAAGCTAGCTACGAAAACAAAATCGCCACTGATTGTAAGGGCAACCACAAACCATTCTGTAGCTATGTCAAGAATCTCAATGGCAAAACCCAGATCTGCTCTGAGTTACAGCACAAATTACAGAACCAACTGATATTGCCAACATCCTGGCAGATAGGTTCAGTGCTAACTTTACCCCCCTCTCACCCCCTAAAGGGCCTATATCTATACAGGAAGAATGCAGAGTCCCTGTAATCACATCTATGCAGGTAAAATCTGCACTCTCAAACCAAAAACACAGCATCCATGGGACCGGACAACATCCCAGGCTGCGTTTTACACGAACTTCAGAACGGACTGGCTCCCCACCTAAGCACCATGTTCAATCATAGTCTCACGTCAGGCTTTGTGCCCACTGAATGGTGCACAGCAACAGTTATCCCACTCCACAAAAGGGGAGCCACCACTGATCCTGGGAACTATCGCCTTATTAGCCCGATGAGCCTGGTCTGCAAGGCCATGGAACATGTCATCATGGAACTCATAAGCAAAGACATTGGTAACCTCCAAACTCTGGACCCCACCTAGTTCGGGTTTGTGAAAGGTAGATCATGCCTTCTGAACTTGATTGACTTCTTTGAGGTAGTCACCCAAGCCGTAGACGTGGATAAGGTGCTTCACACAGCCTATCTTGACCTTGACAAGGCTTTCAACACCATCCCCCATTCTGGAATTATAGCTAAACTAGGTATAAATCCCTATGTCACAAGATGGGTTGCCAACTGGCTCACTGACAGAACCCACACTGTAAAAGTTGCAGACTCCAAATCTGACTTCAAACCAGTGACAAGTGGAGTACCATAGGGTTCACTCCTGGGACCTCTCCCATTCGGTATCTACTTTTCTGAAGTACAGGCTAGCACAGAAGGCCTCTGGCTAATGTAGTTCACAGATGACTGCAAACTAGGAGCCATAGTCAAGTCCCCAAATGATATGGACATCCTACAGAAGGGCCTCACTGAGCCAGATGCCTGGTGTCAGAGGCATGGCCTCAAGCTCAGTGCCAAAAAGTGCATTGTCATCCCCTTCTGTACCCATGAACTACCACATAAACAGCAGTCTACTTAATGCCAAATGTGTGATAAGAGACCTTGGGACCCAGGTGGACAGTAGTCTCTCCTTTTCATAATCACGTTGCCACAGTATTCAGGAAATCCTTCTATGTGGCACACCTCATCACAAAAGGGTTCTCATCCAGGAAAAAAAGAGGTCATTGTTCCCCTCTGCTTGGCACTCATTAGACCCATTATAGAGTACAACACCCCTTTTGGAATGTATCTCACAAGACATCCACAGCAGCTGGAAAGGCCACAGAAGTACCTCACAGAGGATTACTGGACTCAAACAGATGCTCTACACTGACCGTCTCAAAAAACTCCAACTTTACTCTGTAGCATATCACCTACTCTGATGAGATCTCTGTCTACCATATAAAGCTATGTTAATCCCAGAGCTGTTGGACATGCTACACCTAAAGAAATCCCAATCCCTCTAAGCTACATGCTCTAGGGACCTAAACCTTGTCATCACAATAAACAGGACATGCTGGAGGGATAGATTCCTGTCCCAGAGACTTCCTATACTTGGAACAAGCTACCCATCTATGTCAAGCAAAGTTCCTCATTAGCACTCTTCAAGAAAAATCTTGATGAGTGGACGGGAAATAGGAGATTTACCCAGGGGATCACTTCTGTGGCTCTGCTCAACAGGGGCACAGAAAATTAACTTTCTTGGGTAGCTTAAGCCAGGGAACCTTGTTGGCTAGGCTTACTTAGGTCCTTGGGCCGATAGCCTAGTACCTACCTATGTAGCTATGAACCTGTTAGCCTGACAAGTCTGATGTGCAAAACTATGCAACTCATAATCATGGACCTAATAAAGATATAGGGAACCTCCAAACTCTGGATCCCACAAAGTTTGGTTTTGTGAAGGGTAGATCATGTCTGTTCAACCTGGTCGACTTCTTTGAGTCAGTCACCAGAGCTGTGGATGAAGGCAAGGTGGTTCATACAGCCTACCTTGATCTGGCCAAGGCCTTTGATACCATTCCCCACTCAGGAATCATAGAAAAACTCATTATGCTAGGCATCAACCCCTATATCACTAGGTGGGTTGCAAACTGGCTCACAGATAGATCCCACAGTGTGAAAGTAGCTGACTCCAAGGATTTCATGACTACTGTGGCAATGTGATTATGAAAGGCGAGACTACTGTCCACCTGGGTCCCAAGGTCTCTTATCACACATTCACAAGTGAAGTCCCACAGGGTTCGGTCCTGGGTCCTCTCTGTTTTGGTATCCACTTCTCTGAAGTTCAGGCCAACACGAAGGGACTCTGGCTGACAAAGTTCACAGACAATTGCAAGTTGGGAGCCATAATTAACTCCCCAAGTGATGTTGACATCCTGCAGAAAGGCCTCACTGAGACCAATGACTGGTGTCAGAACCATGGCCTTAAGCTCAGTGCCAAAAAATGTGTTGTCATCCCCTTTGGGAAAAACCCGGTTCCTGTGAATTACCACATCGATGGTAGTCCACTGAACACAGAAGGCGTCATAGGAGGTCTGGGAACACAGGTTGACAGCAGCCTCTCTTTTGACCCCACCACATTGCCATTGTGGTCAGAAAGTCCTTCTATGCGGTACATCTCTTTACTAAGGATTTTGCATCCAGGGAGAAAGAGGTCATTGTCTCCCTCTACTCTTCCCTCATTAAGCCAATCATTGAGTACAATGCCCCATTTGGCATGTGCCTCACTAGACACCTACAACAACCATTGAGGCCGCAGAAATACCTCTCAAAGAGGATCTTAGGCCTTAAACACTTGTCCTATATGGACAGACTCAAAAAACTCTAACTGTTCTCTGTCTCATATCGCCTGCTTAGAGGTGATCTCTGCTTGACTTACAAAGCCATGTTTAAATCAACTCTGTTAGAAATGCTACATCTAAAGAAATCCCTCCACACTACATGCTCTAGAGACCTCAACCTCATTACCACAATCAACAGAACAAGCTGGAGGGACAGGTTCATAACCCAGAGACTGCTCATGTTATGGAATAGACTTCCCATACATGTCAAGTGGAGTGCCTCACTGGCCCTCTTCAAGAGAAATCTTGATGAGTGGATGAGAAATAGAAAATTCACCCCGGGGTTCACTCCAGTGGTTCTACTTGACAGAGGCACTGGGAGCTTAAGTTGGGTGGCACTATGCCAGGGTAATCCTGTGGGCTAGGCTTGTAAAGGCTCCAGGGACATTAGTCTAGTACACACCTATGAAGATATTCTCATGTCATGTTAAAAATGTATCTATAAATATTGAAAAAAATTCAAGGACCTCCTTTTGTAAAAAAAAAAAAAAAAAAGGCACCCCTTGTACCCAATTAAAATAACTATTATTTCACCTACTGCAGTAGTCTTCTCCTGTTCATTTACAATCAGCTTCACATTTAATTGACTATTTACTTTCTACATATATCAAATAAGAATAACACCAGCTATTGAGTGTCGTAAATGCACTACATTTTTCTGACTTGGTTTGAGACTCCTTTGAAACTGGTCTGTTTTTTCCAGTTATAAAATGTTGGTTTGGATCTTTTGAATGTCATAAGAACAGCCCTTTTCTTAAGCTGAAGTGGTGGTCTGAGTCATGTCTTCTAATGTAGCAGTTTCTGAGCATTGGATTTGGATTGGTAAGTGATAGTATGTAGTGCCCCCATTTTATGTAGAATTTAGAAGGGTAACTTGTTATTCTGTGCAGCCCTTTGAGAAGTATTGTTTTTTTCTATGTGTCTTGCATTATAACAGAAGAATGTTCATGTCTTGCTATGGCTTTTTCTCAGCAGCACTGAAGTGACTGATTCTACCACCCAGCACCCTGCATAAGAGCACACATCCCACCTAAGACATTATTTAGCTTTCTTTCTAGTGATTAAATCAAATAATTTCCGTATTCATAAACTTATACTTGGTTGGGTTTTGCAGAGAAGCATTTAAACTAATGCTTTGGCCAGACAGGTGGAGTCAGTCTGCTTTTTTGTAGTGTGTGATGGAGTCATAATTTTAAAGCAGCCATCCTTACATATTTCTGCCAGAACTTTTGCAGGGCCTATCAATACCTGACAGACCATAACTAGAATCAGAATCTCCAGTTTTCCAAGTGAGTTAACAAAAGTTTTGCTAGTTTCTAAAGTTGTACCCTTTGTAACAATGTCATTTTTCTCTGAACTTTATTGACTGTAATCTTACATTTTCTTGCCAGGTGATATGATGACTTTGCTTATGAAGAAAGATACACTGTCTGAGGAAGAAACTCAGTTCTATATTGCTGAAACTATATTGGCAATAGATTCAATACACCAGCTGGGTTTTATCCATCGAGACATTAAACCTGATAACCTACTGCTAGATGCAAAGGTAAACTAAATGTCCATTTTTATGCAGCTTCTATTCTGTTCTGCTGAAGTAGTTAATTGTGTTTATTGCCAGCTGTTCACGTTACTACCTCTGTGACATCCTTGTGTATTTTGCTGGTCCATCAAACATGACAAACTAAGCATGATAATGAGTGTGCTACCGACTTGGATGGATGGCTTAGTACTTCAAACATGAAAAGCTCCAGTAAACATGTACTCGATTATGCTGACTTTCTTCCTTTATGCCACAGATGTGGTGTTTATGTGGCTTTATGAGGGACCATTTAAAAGTTGGACTGCTTTGTCATGTATAATTTGTAGGAACTGTATGGATTAAGCAGTGGACTTCTCCAGCTTTGATTAATGGAGAAAAAAGTTGGAGAAAGTATATCTGAGTTCCCGTGAGTCTTTTACCATTACAACTTGTTGATTATACATAGTATTATGTAGCTGTCTGTCTGTACTGAGAAAAAGTGTACAACGGAAGGCATATTTTTTTCTGATATAGAAAGTTAGTTTTGACCTGGTGAAACAGTATCCTTGTAGAAGTACAAGTTGATACTTGTGGGATGGTAGCAACATCTGTCTCTTCTGTTTTTTCACCAGGAAACTCCATTTGATTGTGTTTGACCTGCAGTTAAGCATTTTGTATGCATTGCAGTGTGGAGCAATTCTTTGGAAATCATCCTTGCTGCACTGTACAGAGTAGCCATGAAGTAAAGTAAAAGCCACAAGTCACTTGGTTATAGAGCCTCATCTCAATTTTCATGTGGTTTTGGAGATTTTTCAAAGGCTGGTGATGTATCTGAAATGAACAACATTTGTTATGTCTAGCAACTGTTATGCTCAAGAGCAAGCCTGTGCTGTTTTGTGAACTCTGTACTTAGGTAAAAAAAAACTTTGCTTCATAGAGTTCACAACTTACAGGCTTCTCGTAGAACGTACTTTCTTGGACTAAGAAATCTCCATCTGTCCCTTCCTCTGTAGGAGAGCCTTCCTCCTGTAGTTTAGATAAAGGATATGAGGTGAAGCAGTGAGAGTCCTGAGTGACACTCTTGAAAGAGCCTGAGGGCACCAGATTCAGTGAGAGATGAGGCCTTCCCTGCCTCAGGTTTCTGTATATGTTTCCTTCACTTATACATGTGTCAATGCTTCCTCAGGGGATGGCAGTAAGATAGTACTCCCTCATGTAGCTACTCTGTAACAATTCCAGGCTGTCATCCGGTGATGAAAAGAGCAGGAGATGCACACCCATGGCAACCACCTTGAAGGATACTTCCTGGTGTGTTGGTGACGCTTTATTCAGAGTTTGTGTCCAATATCTGACCGGAAGTATCCAGCTTATGGGGGAAGAGTCCACCTATAAAGTCTAATTAGTTGAACTCTTAGAGTCGAGGAGTGTACTTCTCTGACACCCCTCCCCTAAGTTGAGGAAGGTTGCCCAGATATAGGATACTTCCACCGGTCCTTCAGCAATAGCTGGGCCCATAGCATCTCTGTAGATCTATCCTCTGAGGGTACATCCATCCTAGTTACTACTTAAAGATTTTATGATCAAGTACCACCTCAGCCTTTGAATGCAATGGTGCCCCTTTGCCTGATATTGAGCACTTGTTTGCCTGTCTAATATTACCTCACATATTGCTGAGCTTATGTCACCTAGTGCTGTAGAATAGGACAGGGGTTTCTCTCTCCCCCTCTCCCATGGGCACAAGAATCCTAGAACCTTTAGGTCCTTATGTTTAAAACAGAAGACGAATGTTGATTTGGGAAGTCCTGTGGTGGTTCAAAGTCCCACAAACATTGGTGCAATTAGTGCAATATGTGTACAAGGATCCAATGACTTAAGTACGAACAGTGTTCAGTCTCACAGAAGGGTTCCCAGCAGGAGTGGGTGTACATCGACTCTGAGCCCACTGTTGTTCATACTTGCATTGGACTACATTAGCAGTCAGGACAGAGGGGGCACACCAACAAAGCTGCTGTATACAGATGATGTGGCAGTACAGGCAGACTCTGAGCAAGAACTTCAACAAAAGATAGGGGAATGGAACCCAAAGCTGAAGGCACATGGGATGAAACTGAGTACAGATAATACAATTGTAATGGCACCAAATGGTGGAAATCGGAGGAAGCTGAGAATTGAGTTAGAAGAGAAAATAGTGGAACCTAGTTTACAGCTTCATGTATCTGCAAGGAGTAGTTGAGATGAAGGGAAGTCTGGATAAGAAGGCCAAAGCTAGAATCACAGGGGCTGCAGCCAACAGTGTATGACAGAAAAATGCCAAAGAAGCTAAAATGTAAGGTGTACAAAGCATTGGTGTGACCAGTATTGCTGTATGATAAAGAAACCTGGGCAGTAATGTTAGAACAGTTGAGGAAGCTAGAGGTTATGGAGATGAAGTGCCTGAGACAGGTGGCAAGACACACAATATGGGACAGATGAAGAAATGAGGACATAAGAGCAGAATCCAAAGTAGCTCCAACTGCAGAAAAGGTCAAAGAGAACAGATTACTGTGGTTCAGACACAAGTGCAGAAAAGCAGAAGACAATCTGGTGAAACAGATTTGGGGCAGACAGGAAGAAGGCAAGAGGAAACGAGGGCAGCCAGCAAAGTGGTTGGGTAGATTGTGTGCAAAAAGACCTGTGATAGTCGGGCATGAGTGTTGAAGGAGGAGAGCAGCATTAAATAGAGAGAGAGATGGTGACAGTTGACACAACACCCCGACCCTGTGTAGAAGTGGGGGAAAAAGGGGTTGATGATGATGATTATGATTGAGATGGTGATTCCTCTTCTCCCTGTTGCTCACCTCTTGGTGACTTATTCCATAGAGACAGTTGCATGAAGTCCACTGTCGATTGACATGTTTGTCTTGCTTCACTTGAAGTAGTTGAACCAGTGTGCCAAGAAGGATGACAAGTCTTGGGTCTTCCATCTTTATGTAAGCTGCTATTTATGCAATGTGGAAGTATGCTGATTCTGCCATCAGTATTCTCAAGAACTTGGTTGCAGCCTGGCTGCATGGATTGGGAAGAAGGAACCCTGAGTGCAGCCTAGTCAAACTATATTCATTTATTGGTTTGGGCACTAGATGAGCTGAATGGGGGTGAGATAGGAATGAGTGCCTTACGTCAGCTTTCCTGTTGAGGGGTAGTACTTAAGCTTATAGTGACTACTATGACATGCTTCCCTAGCTGTAGGCATGCTACCATTTTGGTGGCTGGGATGAGGTCATGTGTAATCTGGCAACACAGGCAGTGATACCTATGATGTCATGCCCACTCTACCCAGTCAGCAATTTCCTTCACTTGAATACCCCACCACCACCACCCCAGCTACATGTAAGATGCCACCTACAAGTCTCACTTCTCTTTAAAGGGGAACGACTATGTTAGGAAAACTAGCCTACAAGGTCACTTTGTCCCTGAAGAGTGAGAATCCACCTTCAGGATTACAGCTGAGTTTGGCCAGACCCATTCTTGGACAAAATAAGCGGAGTTGAGTCTTAGGAGTTAATAGACTGTAAGGTACCACTCTCACTGAAGAGGGAGGGCCCAGTTCCTGTATTGCACTGGATTTAAATGGACTCCCATTCCCTAATGATAAGGGAGTAGGAGGAATGACTGAGTAAGAGGGGAATGGGCAGATAGCAGCAGCAGTGACTTGAGGAGGATAGAAGGTGGATGCATTCTGAAAGCATAAGTGGTGTTGAATATATCCTTGCTAAGCGTTGCAGACCAGGTATTTATCAGAAACCAGAGTCCCTTTTTAACTTGCTGCTAGGTAAATATTCCAAAGATTTGGACAGGATGGGCAAGAAGGTGTTTTCCTCCGACACTTCTGGTCTTGAGTCTCTTAACTGCATCTGTTTCAGCTTTCCCATTTCCTGTCCATCCTTGTGAACCAGGTATCCGAAAAGCTGTTAGAGCTGCCTATTTTGGAGTCGAGGAAACCTTGATGAAGGCCCCTAAAGCATTTTTGGAAATGAGCTTTATTAAGGCCCATTGTAGTTTTATCTGCTCTAATGTTGTGGCCTGGGAAGCAGGGTGGGGTATGTCCCTGTGACAGATTGCGGGGCTTGGGAGGCAGCAGCATTGGGTATGTGTCGCCAACAGAAGATGTGGTCAGGGCAGCAGGTTTGGTATGTTTACAGCAAATGGTGAGGCTAGGGGGAAGCAGCAGTACTGGGTATGTGTTTGTGGTGGCTGGCTTGGCTAAGGCAGCAGCCATAGTGGTTATGTATCTGTGGTGGCTGGTGTGGCTAGGGCAGCAGCAGTACTGGGTACATGTCTGTGGTGGCTGGTGTGGCTAGGGCAGTAGCAGTACTGGGTATGTGTCTGTGGTGGCTGGTGTGGCTAGGGCAGCAGCAGTACTGAGTACATGTCTGTGGTGGCTGGTGTGGCTAGGGCAGCAGCAGTACTGGGTATGTGTCTGTGGTGGCTGGTGTGGCTAGGGCAGCAGCAGTACTGGGTACATGTCTGTGGTGGCTGGTGTGGCCTGGGTAGCAGCAGTACTGGGTATAGGATCATAGGAGGTTACTAGGCTAATGGCCCTGGGGCTCTTACAAGGCTAGCCAAGAGTTTATCCCCAAAAAGAAACATCAGTCAGCACCTGTTGCCCCTATCAGTGAGGGACACAGGTGGAACCCCTGGCACGAATTTGTGGTTTCCCATCCACTCATCACAGTTGCGCTTGGAGGGTCAGTGAAGTGCTCTGTTTGACGTATATAGGAAGTCTATTCCAGAGATGCGGCAGCCTATGAAAAACAAACCTCTCAGGTTTTGTTAATGTCACATATTAGGTTTAGACCTTTTGAGTGGGTAGTGAGTAAGGAGTTAGACTTATGGATATGGAGCATCTCTACTACGGCATGGTCCGAGATGGCCTTAAAGGCGAGACACAGATCACCCCTGAGCAATCTGTATATGATACCGAGTAGAGTGATAATGATTTGAGCTTGTCTGCATAGGACAGGTGTTGAAGGCCATGGATTCTTTTTGTGAGGTATTTCAGTGGCCATTCCAGTTGGTGCAGATGTTTGGAGAGGTACATCCTAAACAGGGAGTTATACTCAATTATTGGTCTAATGAGGGAGGGGTATAGAGAAGTAATAACCTCTTTTTTATGGATGCAATCCCTTTACTTATGGTCAAATATGAGGTTATCATCAATCTGAGTGCCCAGGTCTCACCACAGATTGTGTGCTTAGGGGGTTGCCATTGATGTGATAATCAGTAGGGGGTCGTATTTTTGCTGAATGGTATTATGACACATTTCTTTGCATTTAGCTTGAGGCCATGACTTTGGCACCAGTCATTAGTTGCTGTGAGACCCTCGTGCAGTATGTTAACATCATCTGGGGAGTCAGTGACAGCACCCAACATACAGTTGTCGGCAAACTTGATCAGCCACAGGCCTTTTGTCTTTGTCTTTGTACCTCTGAGAAATAGATTCCAAACAGTAGGGGTCCCAGGACAGATCCCTGGGGAACTCTACTAGTGACAGGTCTGCTATCAAGGTGCCTGTTTTGACTTTGAGGGCCCTGTCTGTGAGCCAGTTGGCCACCCACCTGATGAGATAGGGATTTACGCCAAGTTGTGTTAGCTGGATTCATAATTGGCCTTGGAGGGTTTCATTAATGATCTAATTTGCTTGTTGAGACTAATGTGCCTCTGGTGGCTGGTGTGACTAGGGTAGCAGCAATACTGGGTATGTGTCTATGGTTGCTGGTGTGACTAGGGCAGTAGCAATACTGGGTATGTGTTTGTGATTGCTGGTGTGACTAGGGCAGCAGCAATACTGGGTATGTGTCTGTGGTGGCTGGTGTGGCTAGGGCAGCAGCAGTACTGGGTGTGTATTTGTGGTGGCTGGTGTGACCAGGGCAGCAGCAGTACTGGGTGTGTATTTGTGGTGGCTGGTGTGACTAGGGCAGCAGCCGTACTGGGTATGTATCTGTGGTGGCTGATGTGGCTAGGGCAGCAGTAGTTGGCAGGGTCTGACAGATGGCATTGCTCGGGCATTCCTCATTTACTGATGAGATGAGGCAAGTCATTCTGGATGTCCTCTTCCAGGACAGTGTCCTCTCTGAGCAGTCTGTCTAGGATGTCTATCAGCTGAGAAGAGAGACAGAGTTTTTTTACCACCATGCTTGATCTCTGCACTTCTTCTCCATAACTTTCTTCTCTCCTACACCTATTTAGCAGCAGTTATGGGATGTTGAGGGCATCCAAACATCCCATGGTTTGTTTTTCATCTGCAAAGTCTTCCTACAGCATGGCTGAATGTGTACCGCCTATTAAAATATTGCCTACACCACAAGACTGCTTTTGAGACACCAGTTCTCAGAGTTTGTACCATCTTAGAGAATCATTACCACATAGCACATAGAACAGGCCCAGAATGCATTACTCAAATGGTTTGTAGAGATTGTTCCCCAGAGGAACAAAGGCATATAATTCTGTCTTGCCTGTTCTCAACTGTGAAGAGGAAAGGAGGAACTCGCATTGTACTGATTGTGATTTCAGTGTGTAAGGTAGTTGTGAGCCAGTGTTTGGTTTACACCAAATGGAAGAATTCATGATCCAGTCTGACCACGTGTCTTGGACAGATCTGTGAAATTTGCTACAGTAACTTTTCTCCCTTTTTACTTGTATTTTTTTTTGTATGTGATGTAGGTAAAGGCAGAAAAATAGTTCCAGCTGCTATCAAATCCACTGTGAATATGTTAGCAGTATTTAGTATTTGGTGTGATGCTTAGCTGTTTATTTGTTATCTTTATTTCCATCAAAAGCTTGGCTGTGAAAAATGTCGAACTGTGCCTTTCAACTATCAGTGAGGCAAGTTCCCATGTGTTGTGTAACGTAGGTAATTTCATACTATTGGGAGGTGGAGGATATTAGTCGTGATCTGAGTACTCTGATGTGCATTAAGCTTAAAATGTGTCAGAAGGCTGACAGAAGACTTGCGACTTGGAAGTGGATGCAGCAGTTGTTAGACTTTCTGTGGTCAGTTTTACTCATTCACTCCGGAGCAGCTCAGAAAAAGCTGCCTGCTTAATTCCACCATAGGAACAACAGTGCAGCCTGAGCTCATTTTCAGAAAATCCATTTCTAATACCATACAGAAAACAAATGTTCATAACTCTTTAACTATACGAGCTAGACTAAAAATGTAAACGCAAAAGTTGTTCAGCAGACACTCACCTTTGCAACACTGTAAATGTTCATAGTGCACATCAAAGTCATTATTAAATATTTGGCAAGGAATGTTGATATTGTGCATATTTTTAACCTTTTTGGAAAACCAAAGCACAATATCTTGGTCAGTGTACCATGCAGACCCATACAATTTGAATTTAGTTTGTTAGTATGAATGTCAGCTTTAAAATTATATCTAAACCATTACGGTGTGATGCACCTTTCTTGAGATATTCATAGAAATATGATTAATATATTATTTCTCATAATTGATAAATAAGCAAAGCATAATATCTCATCACCTGTAACAGACAGAGCCTGAATATCAGTGTAGAAGTGCATCTGAATGTCAGCCTCAAAATGATGCATCATTTGTGTGATCACCATATTCCCTTGCAAAGATATGGGCATAATAACGAGAAGTATTATAAATGTATAATTTTCATAAATGTACAAGACTAAACAAACTGTGATATCTGTGCATGTGTACAGTTCACAGACACAGTTCTTTTACCATGTTGTAAGGAGTAACACTGTCTTCAAAATGAGGTATTACTTGACACACTGGTATGCTCCCTTGCAAAGTTATTTACCAAAATATGAAAATGAATCATAATTTCCATAGCCTAAGTCTGAAACAAACTTTAATATCTGCACATATGGGCACCATTTTTTTACCATGTTGAAACTATCAATACTGTCTTCAAAATGAGGTATTACTTGGCACTTTCAGATCCTCCCTTGCAAAGTTATTTACCAAAATATGAAAAATAAATCATTTTCATACGCTAAGTCCGAAACAAATTTTGATATCTGCACATGTACAACATACTGGCACAATTCTTTTACCATGTTGGAACCAGCAATACTGTCTTCAAAATGAGGTATTACTTGGCACATTCAGGTGCTCTCCTGCAAAGTTATTTACCAAAATATGAAAAAAATCATAATTTCCATAACCTAAGTCCAAAACAAACTTTGAGATCTGCACATGTGTACAACATACAGGCACAATTCTTTTACCATGTTGGAAATATCAATACTGTTTTCAAAATGAGGTATTACTTGATACACTGACATGCTCCCTTGCAAAGTTATTTACCAAAATATGAAAAAATCATAATTTCCATAACCTGAGTCCTAACAAAACGGATATATGTACATATGTACAGCATTCAGAAGCAGTTGTTTTGCCATGTAGACTCATATGACTGTAAATATACACATTCTTGGTGTAGCCAACATACTGCTGAATGGGTACATGTAAAGAGAAAAAGCAAGGTAAGGACCGTCACTCCACTAATGAACCCTGGACAGGCATGGGACTTCAGTGGCAGGCAAGGCCATCTGATCTGGCCGATAGCTGTGCTGGCTACCCACTCAGATAGCTGATACCACTGCAGTTTCATGACCTCCCTCAGCGTCAGCAGTCTGCCTTACCTATGCCTTTTCTCTTTACATGTGTCCATTCAGCAGGGATCAAGTTCTGTATTACTAAACCCTTCCTCTCATCTAAACTCTACACATGCCTGATAAAAGCAGAATTAAAAAGAAGTATTGCAGGATGGTTACTGACAGATTGTACGTGCTCTCCTGAAACAGTTATTCTTTCTCAGCATCTTCACCAGCTCCTTACCACAGTTATTTGCCAAACTCATAAAAATATATTTTACACAACACATTTCATAATAGAGTTTTACTTACCATACTGGTCCCTACTTGGTCATGGGTTTTTTCCATTCTTCTCTCAAGCTGCATATTACCAATCCTGCATAGCTCTCCTCACGCCATTGTGGAGGTCAGTCAAGAACAATGCAATGCCCTCCTCGGTTAGGTGAACGCCATCCCTTCTGAACAGGTGAACATCTTCTGCGGTGATGCTGTCATGACAGATTGTAGATCCACCAACCCTGTGCATCAAGCCATGCATGAACCCATTCTGTAAACGTCTGGCCTTGTGCGCTGCCCGTTGACTGCTGTTTTCCACATCTGTTGAGGAATTATGTCAGACCACACAAAATTACAATGTGGCCACCACGACTGCAGGTGTTCAAAAATTACTCTGATATGAAACTGTAGCCTTCCGAGTGGTTGACTTATGACATCATTCCCTCCAATGTGCAGCACAAGGATGTCGGGCTCAGGGTAGATGTAACACTTCTCTTCCAACAACTGCAGTACTCCGCTCCAATGCATACCTCTTCTTGCAATCCAGTATACCTTCACACTGGATGTGGGGAAGCTCAAGTTGTACTGGTTTTCAGTTTTAGAGGCATGGTTGGCAGCCCAGTGAATGTAGGAATGGCCACATACCCACACTCCCACTTGTCGATATCCTGGTCGTGAAGCCATGTCAGTGTCAGAAGGTGGACAAACCTGCACAGGAAAGAAAATGCAAACAGATTACTACTGATGTTTGACAGATGTATTGGAAGACTACAAATATATGTATATCATATGCATTACCTGGTTAGCCCATGCAAATCTTCCATCCTAGCCCCAGTATTCTTTGTATTAGGTACATAAGTTGTACACACACACACACACACACACACACACACACACACACACACACACACACACACACACAGGTTTTTGCATTAGCATGTTCTAATACATGTTAGTGTGGAGTGCAGAGGTATTCATTATCATTCAGTAGAAATACTATATCATTATAATTCAGTTAAAATAGTATAACACTTGGATGTTACTGAGCCCTTCCTTCTACCACCTAATTTCCACCCATGACTGACAAAGCATGGAAACATGCCCAACTATATATAAGCAGAAGTACAGTAATATAAGCAGAAATGTCAAACTTATCTGGTTCATCCATTTAAGAATTGGTCACAAAAGTAATAATTCCAGTTATCGCATCTGACCATCACTCTAGTTACAATAAGACCCATCAGCTTTCCTCAATGCAGCGTGTGCATATTGTTAACAGATAATAAATTATTCTTGAAAGCTGAATACATAGAAAAAAATTGTAATAACCATTACTGAAACCTTAGCAATGGATAACCTATACTTGTTACACCATATGTGTGTTATGATCTTCAGCAGTCTGACCATGTATACACAAGCACTTCCCTGGTACACAAATGAATTATTTCCCCTACCAACATCTTCATTGCTACATGTTATACACATGGCCCTAAATGAAACATTCACCCAAATGACCCCTTCAGGAAAATGTTGAGATACGCACAATCACCAAAATTTTATATATATGCTTGTGACCAATGTATATCTGTGCAAATACATTATGTACATATATATCCATATACACACACACATATCCATACACGCACACACACATATATATATATATATATATATATATATATATATAGATATATATAGATATATAGATATATATTAATGTATATATACAGCAAGAAAAAAATCAGGGGTTTAAGGGGGTAGGCAGTTGATGAAGAATGAGGGGGGGTTGCTTGCAATGACTCCAAGCAGAGAAAAAACACAACCTGGCTTGTGCATTCATCAAAGTGATAACGACATCTACTTATGTGAATAACTGTGACAGCAGCTGAGACTTTTCTCAGAAAAGTGATAATGACTCAATGCTATATTGTAACTGCACGTATTGCTAATGTGATAATGACCTTCCTTTCATTACTGCAAAGGTATGCATGCTGAGACACAGGTGATAATTGCTGCACATAACCATTGAATAGGCATTCATTATATTACATTGTGTAGCTGTTATGTAACACAGACTCAGTATCATTAGTAAGGAGAAGACCCGAGTCATTCAGTCAAATAGTATAACACTTAGATATTACTGAGCCCTTCCTCCCACCTAAATTTCACACATGACTGACAAAGCCAAGAAAAATTTCCAAAATACAAGGTAGCTCCATTCTGGTTGTAGTCCGCAAGTAATAACCTTCACCTCACTCAGGCAACTACTGAGTATAATCAGAAATGCAGTAAGCCGAGCCAACCTTTCAAACCCGAGCAACCCCTTCAGTAGAATGTTGAGGTATGCACAATCACCAAAATTAAACACTTCCCTAACGAAACATCTGTGACATTTCCTAGTGTGTACAACCAGCAAAATGAAGCATTCACACAAGCGATCCCTTCAATATAATGTATGCACAAGCACCAAAATGAAAGATTTCCCCAAATCATTCAATTGCACAGAAGGTCAAAGAGAACAGATTAGGGTGGTCAGGGCATATGTGCACAAAAACAGAAGACAATCTGCTGAAGAAGATATGGGAGAGACAAGGAGGAGGAAAGAGAAAATGTGGAGTCCAGCAAAGAAATGGATTGCTTCAGACAAAACCAAAGTTAAAAGAGACACTGAACTGAGAAAGATGGTGACAACTGATGCAACACCCTGACTCTATACAGAAAATGAGAAAAAGGGGGCTGTGACAATGATGATAAAATACTGCATGATAACTATAAGAATCCATCACAGGAGTTTAGAAAAGACTGGAAAGAGATAATGGAAAGGCAATTTATATAAAGGAACAAAGGTGGACATCTATATGTCTCCCAGTTATTCAACAAAGTCCAGAAGGTTTAAGATTTTTGCTTGGAACTGTTTGCGTAAGTTTTGTTTTTTTCACAGAATAAGGCAATGTTGATCTCTTCATAGACATCATTCCACATTTAACAAACTGTCCAGTTCTCATACATGGTACACTATGCTATGTTCTTGATCAATTACTTCAACATGCATATCTTTCCTTTGCTAGGAAAAACATATTTACATAGTCTTGATGACACTTGCACATGTGCCTGGACACGCACATATTTTCCCAACATTTAAAATTTCCTTTTGTCATTCATTGCCTCTTATATAATAATCTCTTCCCCACAACTATGTACAATGTTTGGTTTTCATGCTTGGTGTACTGCTTTACTTCCTTCATGCCTACCACCATTCTACTTGCCTTTTTTTCTTCCAATGTAATTATCGCTTTCATTCCCTACTCTCGATTAGCACAGATAGCTTGTCCCTGTTTTGTACCTTTATCTCTCGACCCTTGTGGATTCAACCTGGATTCATCCATCTACTTCCATTTCTTTGCATGTTTCTTCCTCCCTTTCTCCCCAGTTGCCTTTCCCTCCTCTTCAATGTAATCTTTAGTCTTTCTACATCTTGTCCTGTTGGGGACTCTTGTTTCTTCCATCTTCTTGTAATTGCCTTCTTGCCTACTTTCATAATTAACCCTGTAAACTCTGTCTTTCTTTGGAACATTTACCTCACATCCTAATATAAACAATTTTTGGGTGAATTCCCCTATCTCTGGCCATCTTCCTTGTACTACCACTTCCAACTCCTTAAAATCTTACAAAGCCCTACAGCTCCAAATTATGTAAATCCATGTACCCCTTTCTTCCCCATATCTCCAACAGGAGTCATCTACTCCTACATGTATTTTGGCTAACTGTGTTGGGGTATAAAGATATTTATGGAGACATTTCCATACAAAGATTTTGAATCTTCAGGCTTTAGTAACATACACACATATGTCTTCCGACTTTTTCTTTGATTGGGGTACCTACTTCCAATACCCACTACCTTTTTTCTTTCTTAGTCCCTTCTGAGCCATTTCTTTGCTATTGTCAAACGCTCTATAGTCCTCCTCCCCTCTATTCTCCATATCTCAGTATCTTGTATTATTTTGTATTATTCCTTTTTCCCTTTACATATTAACCCATTTATATCCGACCCCCCCCCCCAATATTCCCATCAAATGTCTCTTACAGTTGGTACTCCTCTTTTACTTCCTTCTAAGATTTCAGCTTGCCTAACTTTATTAACTGCGTCTAATATCTTACTTTATCCCATTTTCGGTGCCATCTCTATAATACATTTTTGTGTGGCATCCATGTTCAAACCCCCCCCATTGGTATAATTTTGTTTCTCCACTTTTTTCCCCATTTGGGGTCCCACCAATTCCTACCAAACATTCTCTGCACTTCTTTTGTCCATGCTAGTTGTAATTCTTTTTTTTTTCCTAGTATCTCTAATAAAGCTTTTACGATGTCTTCCATTTTTCCTCCAACTTTCTTCCCTGTCTTATTTTTTTCCAGTCTGCACTACAGCTATCAATTTAATAACGTTAATAGCATTTGATATTAACATTCCTGCAGGTTAGTCTAAGTCTGGGACTCCTAATCTTCCTTTTTCTTCTAGTTCTATAACTTTTGGCCAGGCTAGTAAAGGTCTTTTTTCATACCAAAAGAAACTCTCTGCACATTTGTTTAATTATTTTAATAGCTCTGGACTTGGCAATGCCCATTTACCTATCCTGCATCTAAAAACTGATGTACAATGCACATCTGAAATACTTACACTGTTTGGTCGATATCAAATTTTTATGCTTTCCATTTTTGCAGCTGTTCTCTTACTGTTGAATAAATATCACATATAGTTTTTAGGGACTCTTCATATGTGCTTTTTTATCCAAATTCCCATATGTTTTATCTAATCGTCCCTGATCCTATTTCTCTTTCTTGCCTCCTCTATTCTTTCCTTTACCATAACCACCTGTAAGAATGAGATAATGCCATTAGACACACAAAGTTCAATGTAACAGTGGTAATGCAAATAATGATGCAAGCGGGTTCTTCATTTAAAAATTTTAAACAGTGTTGTCAATGTCAAATGATTAGGACTGTTTTACTCAATTTTAGATTGTAAGACCAAGTTAGTATGTGCCAGGAAGATGGGTTCTCCACTGGGTACACTGTGTTTATTTACTTTTAGGGGTACTTTTCCAATAACGGGACAACAGTCGTGCCGCCGCGTAATTCACTATATGCTGACTTTTCCGTCTATAATCTCTACACCTTCCGTTAATGGAAAAGTACCCTTTTAAGTTAAAGATCAGGATGTTATACCAGCATCAAAGGTCCAATATCTCCTTTACAGACACTCACAAATACTCTTGAGCTATACTCCTTTTCTCTCTAACATAATTACTTGTCAGTCTGTATTATCTTCTCCAGAAAAAAAAAAAACATTGCTGTTTCTAACTGAACGATGCAATAATGCATTAACTGCAACAGTTAAATTAGAAAAAGAATACATGCACTTGCCCCATGTGTTTCCTTCGCTGTATTTCAGAACATGGAGCATTCTATACACTATTAGAACATGCACACAAAAATACAAATCAATGTAAGTTTCTGTATGTGTGTGCACAAACAAATATGTGCTTTTAATTGTATGCAGATGTGAATTATACTGCACTAGGTGCACTTTTAAAGCATATATCAACAAGCGTTTCATTTACACATTCAGACCGATCTGTGTTGTAAGCGCTGCAAAACCCAGAAATGTAAAGAGAGAAACAGAAAGGCAGCCCACGTGTGCAAACTCTCTACAGGATCAACGTGCTGATTTGAGCAACTGAAGAACACATATGTAAAAGGGAGTGTGGAACACTGAACAGAATGGTGACCTTTCTGAGGAACAGTCTAATGTACAAACCTGAACAACACTTTACAAAAAAAGCACTCAAAATAGGATCTGCCTACCGCCTCATTAAAACACATTGTAGAGGATTCGTAAATCGTAATACAGCCATGCATACAATCTTACCTCTGCGGTTGAGCCATTATTCTTCTAAGTAATTAACCTTATGTTCTGTTTGAATAGAATTCCGCTAAATTAACAATCAATGGAAATGGGTAATAAGATTTTGAATTTTGGCTATATCTCTAATTGCTCCAGCTCTGTTTTTTTGGAGTATGCAGTTTTTTTTTTTTACTGTCCCTTACGCACGCGTAGCTTTGCTGTTAGGAAGTGGAAATGCAGCTATGTACCATGTAGAAAAAAAAGATTCTAAGTCTCATTGATCCTCCAATTTGCTTTTGTTTACGTATTCCTTTTTTTCTTATAAAATGGATGAATAAAATAAACCGAAACAAGAGCAGTTAATAGGCATCCAAACTAATAGGGCGGGATAGATGGGGGTCCAAGACTGAGATTGCATGAATCCGATTGGTTGCCACCACTAGCTTTAAGAAAAGCTTCAAATGACAATTTCTTTTAAAAGTTTAATGTAACTAACATGTAATACACACTGAATCGTAAGTGTATCATGAGAATAATTATGATTTCAGTGTGTATTACCCATAACACACTTATAAATGTGCATAAAAGTTTCTCACGCCACTGAAGGCACTCTGGGGTAATAGACTGAAATTCCTATCGTCTCATAGCGTGCTCGGAGGTAAGCACAGAGGCGCCATGAGACTGTAGTCGGGGTTAATGAGAAACAGAAGAGGTTGCATAGTCTGGTGGAGGCAGTAAATCTGCTATACCCTTTTGTTGAAGTCTCGTGCTACAGAACTCAAAAGTTAAGTGGTTTGTACATTTAGTCTTTTAAGCTCCTCTAAGCATCACAGAGGTGCTGCCAACATTTACAAGCTAAGCAGAAAGTTGGATGTGGGACTTTAAAAGAAGTGCGTAGGGTGCTGGACTTGAGGCTTCATTGTGAATGAATTTAGTTTAGTCAGTATTTGTTGGCTTGTCATTATGCTACATTTTTAAGATCTTACATTATCTAGTCTGTCCCCTTCAGCTTTTAAAAGAAATGAGCAGTAACTGTATTTCAACATACTTTAACACAGTCGCATAAACAGTAGGGATTAGGCCTAGCTGCCTATTCCATGAACAGCAAGGCAAGTTTGACAGAAAGAAAATTCTACCAAAACTACTAAATACATTAATGTCTTTAGAGTACACCAAATAAATAAACTACTATTCTTGCTTACAGTTAAAAAGAAAATAAAACTCTTTAAAGTGACTCATCTTTGTGATTCACACAAGTATCTGGGATCAATTTGTGGATGCTAGAAACAGTAAACTCTGGAGTAGAGAGAGAGATGCAAGGGATATTGTTGCAGTTAGAGGAGATCAAGCTTGAGAAATGTGTAGATATTGGCTTTGTACCACCAGCTGTAACAAGTCCTTCAGTTTTGAAGTGGACAGATATCGATATTGAAGATATGTTAAGTACGTAACTTTTGTTTTTGTTTGCAGGCATAACGTAGGAGTTATAAGACAGAAAAAAACCTACAGACATTGATTATAAAAACAAATGTAAAAGCTACTCAAAGGCAGGTATAATTTAATCAGTGAAGCTGACCTTCTACTGAATACTAAGTGTTTTATTGCAGATATGGACAGATGTGGGGGAATTGTAGCTGGCAGGCCATGGTGGGAAGTGCAGAGCATTAGTACATCGTGTGAAACAAACTACAGGAGCAGATTACACAGGAAGGGTAAATTAGTCTCTAATTGCTGATGGTGGATGTATCATTGATTCCTTAGAAAGTTGGTTCCTAGATAGTACTGTACAGATACTGTTTTCACAAGAAAAACTTAACAATGTTTGTGATGTGTATGGGTACATGAAACCGATGTAGGAGAACATAATAGAATGACAGTGTGCTAGTGTATGTGGGAAAAAATGTTTGACTTGTGAACAAAATGGAGTACTTAATTGTAAGAGTGAAGTTCCGGATGTGAGAAGTTTAATAATTGGTCACTAACAGGGTTTCTCCCTTAATTTTTTAGGGTCATGTAAAGTTATCTGATTTTGGATTGTGTACTGGATTGAAGAAAGCCCACAGAACGGAATTCTACAGAAATCTCACACACAATCCCCCAAGTGACTTTAGTAAGTATATGTTTTATATATATATATATATATATATCTATATATCTATATATCTTAGTGTGGGGTGTATGCTGTTTATCACACAGACCGCATTATGCCTTCAACAATTGACAGTTTATAGTGCCAGAGTCTTACTTTCATCACCCTGTATATGCTGTGTAATATGAGATACTATTATCACCCTGTATATGCTGTGTAATATGAGATACTATTATCACCCTGTATATGCTGTGTAATATGAGATACTATTATCACCCTGTATATGCTGTGTAATATGAGATACTATTATCACCCTGTATATGCTGTGTAATATATGAAATACCATTATCACCCTGATTATGCTGTGTAGTGTATGAGGTACCACTGTCACCCTACCATTATCACGCTGATTATGCTGTGTAGTGTATGAGATATCGCTATCACCTTGTATATGCTGTGTAATATGAGATACCATTATCACCCTGTATATGCTGTGTAATATACGAGATACCATTATCACCCTGTATATGCTGTGTAATATATGAGATACCATTATCACCCTGTATATGCTGTGCAGTATAATGGATACCATTATCACCCTGTATATGCTGTGTAGTATTTGGGATACCTTTATCACCCTGTATATGCAGTGTAGTGTATGACATGCCATTATCACCCTGTATTTGCTGTGTTTTATACACGATACCATTATCCCCCTGTATATGCTGTGTAATATGATATACCATTATCACCCTGTATATGCTGTGTAGTTTGTGAGATACCATTATCACTCTGTATAAGCTGTGTAATATATGAGATACCATTATCACCCTGCATATACTATGTAGTATATGGGATACCATTATCACCCTGCATATACTATGTAGTATATGGGATACCATTATCACCCTGTATATGCTGTGTAGTATATGAGATACCATTATCACCCTGTATATGCTATGTAGTATATGGGATACCATTATCACCCTGTATATGTTGTGTAATATATGAGATACCATTATCACCCTGTATATGCTATGTAGTATATGGGATACCATTATCACCCTGTATATGCTGTGTAATATGAGATACCATTATCACCCTGTATTTGCTGTGTAATATGAGATACCATTATCACCCTGTATTTGCTGTGTAGTGTATGGGATACCATTATCCTTGTGTGCAGTTATTAGCTAGAACATTTCATCGCTGTTGTTTCAGCATTGCTTCTTGCCTTACATGTTCAGATTGTGGCTTGTTATTTGGGAAATGCTGATATATACGTGCACTGGCCTTGTAGCTGATCATTTTATAAACTTCTTGAGGTTGTGAGTAAATGTGTAGCTGCTGAGAGTATGCATTTGTCTGTAGATTACAAAGGAACTGACCTTTGTGCTACCATTATTAAATTCCATTTCTTTGCACTGAACTATGTGTTTGCCATCACTTTGCACAGCATTGTAGTAAACAGCTTTTGTTTTACTTCACACTTGCTTACCATGTTGTTTTTTTGAAGGTTTACATGCTGTCTCAGAGGTCTTTTCTAGGTGTTTAGTCAACACATTATCTGTTTTCGTATTCTTTCACTGTCTGACTGTACTGGGACAGGTCCTGGGTTTTTAGGCACAGACTGAAGATGTTCATAGGTAGGTACTAGGCTATCTGCCCAAAGGCATTTATAAGCCTAGCCAAAATGTGTTGGCTTTCGCCGCTCCCTTAGATTAGTTTAGGATAAGATCTTAGGATCTCTACTTCAGTAATGTTTATTATTCATGGAAATTAGATATAGACAGATATTCGCCCACAGTGTCTGACTTTCAGTGTTTTCAAGCATCCCCAGAGTGGGTCCAAACTCCTGTCCCTTGCCCTGGATGTCAGTCCAGTGTTTAACTAAAAAGAAAACAGCTTACACCATTTTTTAATTCTTTTATGCTAAACAAAATAATCTGTCTTCAGCACATCTATCATTTGGTCTCTTCCAGATGACTTTAGCTGACACGGTAAGCACCCAGTGTTGGAATTTTTTTTTTCCGTTTAAGAGTTCGGATTGCCTCGGTACTGTTGTGTAGTAAATGCCACTCAGTATTGTTTGTTAATGCAACTTTTTTTTTTCCTGAGGTCCACATAACAAACGTGTCCATTTGCACCTTAGGACAATTATCTGCAGTATGTTTTTTTTTTTTTTTTGGGGGTCTACAATCAAGTTTCTTGTTTTCAGCTCTATGTAACTTCTAATTAGAAGGCACTTTTTCACAGGATCCATTATCTGCAAGCCTTTTTTGTATGCAAGTAGTTCTTTGTCTGGTTATGGGCATTTACCCTGTCCTTAGCAGCAGAAGAGCCCCAAGCAGCCAAAAACATAGGTTCATATATTAGTACTAGGCTAATTGCCCTTGTGGGCCATTTTAAACCTAGTCAGTTAACCCATGTGAGAATCAAACCCTGCACCTTGTATCCCTGAAAAGACCAGAGAGAAATGAGAGATCCTAGCAAACCACCAATTCCACCAAGGCCTGATGAGGATAACTGTTCCAGTGATGAGCTGTTTTGTGTATCCCTGGTCTTACAGCCTTCTATGACTTTGTCTTATATGTTCTTGTCCTATCAGGAGGAAGGTAGTGGACTTGTATCCTTTGTTCAGGCTGGCATTTTTTAGAAGAGATTTAAACAGAAGAGGAAAGTGCTTGTTCCCTTCTGCCTACATTGGACATCTGTCTTGTGCCAAATTGTAAGGGTGCCTATAGAGTCATTCTCCTTACAAGATATCCTGGCTGTCCTTGTTTGCCTGCAGCTGAGGATTATACATTATTACCTATTCTCAGGCACATGCTTGGCTACTCGGAAGATCTTCCAGAGTGTCCCTTTGTTTGTCTCTTACACACACATATGCATGCATGCAGGCACAAACATACACATAACTTTCTCCTTCCTTTTCTTCCATGCTTATTCCTTTCATGGATGAAAGTCACTACTTAAATGTCATCCTTGAACTGTTTGTGGGCCATCAGAGAGGCTTCAAGATTCTAAACAGTTGAGCTCCTCAGATACTTCAGTACTGGCTAGTATGAGAATTAAAAAGGCATCTCCTGTCTGCATTCTAGAATAACTTAGAAATTATCAGTTCAGCAGGAGCTAAAGTAGAATGGATTGCTCTATCTTAGCTGCACATTGGACTGATGTCGTAGGCAAAGGGAGAAGTTTAACGAAGTCAGACTGGAGGCCTACAGCCGATTCCCATGGAAATGCGTATTTCTGCAGCTGTTATCCTTTTATTTGGTCATCTAATGTTATGGTGAGTGTACTCGCACAGCTGTGCTTTCTGTCAAGCTGTTATGGAACTCTGTATGTAGCCTGTTGGGAGTTTGTGACTGCACCCAAATGCTCATTTATGAATGTCCTATAGCACATAGTTCTGAACATCATTTTTGTACCACTTAAAAAATCCTGCCTGCTTTGTAGCTAGCAGTGGTACACATTTTGCATTATTTCCACATTATTTTATAACCTGACTTTGACTTGATTTCTTTACACTGATCATTACGCCATTTATGTAGGTGCTCCATTAGACCGTCATTGTTCTACAGTTTTGTCTTCTACTTGATCCCCTTTCTTCATATATATATATATATATATATATGTATATATATATATAGATATATATATATATATATATATATATATATATATATATATATATACACACACACACACACACACACACACACACACACA
The DNA here is from genome assembly GCF_019279795.1 of Protopterus annectens. Lineage (NCBI taxonomy): Eukaryota > Metazoa > Chordata > Ceratodontiformes > Protopteridae > Protopterus > Protopterus annectens. Next base: position 263,159,070 of record NC_056745.1, on the reverse strand, counting down.
CACACACAGACACATACATACACATATACATATATATAAAATGACAGACTTCTCATCCTTTACTGTAAGGCTAATTTGCCTCCTGATGCAAGATATGATTCTGCCATTGCCAGTAACACCGTAGGCAGAACTATACCTAGCATTTTAGTTCTTCCCAAAAAGTCTACACTGAGTTTCTGGTTCCTCTTTTTTGAATTATTTACAGGTTATTTTGCATTGCAGTGGCATGGATCTATACAGTCAGCTTGCTGTGGATTTCGGAGCTTTCGTATGAGCCAAAGAAATGACCTGTTCTATCCTGTAATTATGATTCTTTTTTTATTTTGGTTTTTGTGTAATGCCATCTACATAACAAACACTCCAGTGTTTAGTCTTGCGGGTCTGTTAGGTTATACTTTTACATTATGTTGGGGGAAGATTAGAAGGCAGTGGGTTATTTCCCCATACCAGGCAGCAATGTTCAGTTTCCAATACTTTTACCACAGTGCAGATTCCCTAACTCTGTATTTGCCCACTGTGTGACTGAGAAAATTTACTTAAAAAGGCAGTGCTCCAGTGTTGTACCTCTAAGGAGGGCAGACCTGTGCCTACTGGGTCTACAACGAAAATAAAATAACACAATACAGATCTTTCTCTCAGCTTTTCTTACTCTGAGTCTCACTTTGGCACCCATTTCTATAGCTAATTTTTGAAAAGTGTCTTCTGTTTGAAAATGTCAAGGAAACAACCCCCCCCCTTTCTTTGGGACCTTAACTTTGTCACTGAAAAATGACCTTGGCTCCATCTGAAGCAGCCAGCACAACTGTTATAGAACTCCTGGCCTGAAAAGTGATGTTTCTAGCAGCGGTAAGGTCAGTTTGGGGAATTTTTGAAATGCAATCCCTGATGTCTAAAGAGCCTTATGCAGTGTCCCACTGAGAGAGATTTAGTCTGATTTTTTTTCTAAGCCCAGAAACAAGAAAAGGAATTTTTTTTTTTGTCTAACGGATGTGCAACGATGGCTTAAGTGCCATCTATACTCAGAGAATCAGACTTCTGGGAAGTCAAGCAGGTCTTTCCATTGTTATAACCATTGCTGACAATCCAACTGACCTCCACTCAACTACCCAGCCATCCTTCCACACCATTGAGACTTGGCTTAGTGATAACAAACTAATATTTAATCCAAAAAAAAAAACTAAGCTCCTACTCTTCCACCCTAAAAACATCACCACACTCAAAAGTACATTTACAATCTTATCCTGCAACAACGCTATCTCAGCTGAATCTAGTACTAAATTGCTAGGCGTTACAATAGATGATCATCTGAAGTTTGATCTCCATATTACTAACTCGGTAAAAAGAACTCATCAGAAACTTGGACATCTTTTCCGTACCAAGAAATACTTAACTAACACTGCCCGAATAACTTTCTCCCAGGCTTTATTACTCCCAACACTCCTGTACAGCTGCCACATATTCACAAACCTAAATTCTACACTTATTTCCAAGCTTGAAACTACCTATAATAAGATTGCCAGATTTGCAACTACCCAAACCTACAAGTCACACCACTGCTTAGCACTACAGCAACTAGACTGGCTAGAATTCCCTCAGTTGCTCCAACTATACCAACTACAAATCATCCACTCTATCCTCTATCTACCCTCCTTCTGCCCCAGCCTCTCCACCATCATATCCAAATATTCCCCTGCTAGGATGCTATGCAGCTTAAATCAAGAATTATTAGACATCTACAAACGCAAAACCAAAATAGGCTGTCTTCTCTATAACTATAACCCAGCTACATCCTGGAGCCAACTCCCCTTGGAAATAAAATCTCTCCAGCATAGCAAGTTTCAAATTAGCCACAAGGAAATACCTAAAAACAAAGTGGTCTTGCCACTGTAGCCAACCACCCTGAAACCACCATCCTTTCACCTATTTCACCACCTCACTTTCAATGTATCTCTCTCTTCTACCTCTATCTCCAACCACTCTTAATTCTTACAGTCTCAAAACAACATACCTGTCTAATCTGTTTCCTATACTCTACCTCCCCTACATCTCCTACTAGCCATTCTTACTTTTCTTTCTTGTTTCCAAACTTCTATACAACTAGATCCTACCCACTTTAAATAAGCATCTGCCTATTAACTCATTTTGCTCTAAGCAGCTTAAATAATATTGTAACTAGTCATATTTTCTTCTGCTGATTGTTTAAAACCTTGTTTGTAACAACTCACATACTTGTCTGCCAATTGTTAATACTCTGTATAATTGAATTGCCTGAGGAGCTTTTTTTTCTCTCCAGGTCCCTGCTTGTAAGATCCTATAGCTGATTACTACTATGTTACTAAAATTTAATAAATTGTTTTCTAGTCCTGAGGAGCTTTTCTCCCTGGGTCCCTGCTGAAAATGAGCCAAAAGCTCAGCCAGATAAACCCGGTTAACAAATGTAAAATAAATAAAAATAAATAAAGTGAAGCAAACCAATATCCTTATAGAATCCAAGTAGACAGTGATCTGTGTTTTTTTTTCTTATGACTACCATGGAAAATGCTTACACGAACCGGCAAAGGTCACTCTGCTAGGGCAATCACTATCACAGCAGCCTGTTTTCAGGAATGTCTTGGTGCAAAGGCATTCACATCTTTTCCAAACATTAAAAGTTGCACATTTGTTCCAAGACCACAGAAAAATGTGTCACTATAGTTTTATATAGGGCATGCTACCTGTTAGGCTTGGATCATGGATTTTAGTATTCTAATCCTTCCTAGTCATTATCAATTACAAATCATACTGTAGTAGTGGTCCTTGTGGTAAGAAAGTGGAGTTGTGTGTCTAACTCACCGTAAGAGTAGACTATTGAATACATGGATTGTTGTACCACTATGGACTCCTTCCCACCAGTCTACTGATTTCTGTATTGACAGTCTGTGACTAGAGTCCCTCTCACTCTTGCACTGTTTCCTCCACTTCTACTCCATGTCAGGGGAGAGAATATTTTGTTCATTGTAGTGTTTTAGGGTTACTGTGTAAGGTCAGATTGACAGGCATACCTGTTCATGACAATTGTTTATCTTCAGATGAAAGAGAAAAAAAACGTTGAGGACTTCACCTTTTTTCTACTTATTAGCACCCTGCTGAGGGAGGAAACCAGCCCATCTTTGGAGACATGCAGAGCTTGGAAGTCTGGCAGGATGAATGGATGTCTGTCTACAAGCAGCTAATTCTCAGTTGTTTTGAAATGTATTGCAGAATGCTCTTCGCATTCATTTACTGATATGGAGTGTTAGGGTCTTAAATTTCCTTTTTAACAGTAAATTGGCTACCCCTAGTGGCCACTTAAGAATATTGCAAGCAATACAATTTTAGGTTTAAACATGCAGGAATGAGCTGTTCAGTAAGATATTTAGAAAAAAATAAAAGCTTAACAGCACAAGTCAAGTGCTTACATAATTGAAATATTTTCTATATCATTTATAACTAAATTTTAATATGTCATTTAATAAATAGTTGTAACTGAACATCCTTTTATGTATGTGACCCTGTGAAAATGTCCATTGTTTTAAAGCCATGAGGTTTAGTTTATTAAAAGTTATTTTAAGTATCTTTGGAAAAATCCTATCAGGCAAGCCATTCTGGTATACTTATCTGTTCTGAATGAAGCAGTAAAAAGTAATATTTTGTTTTGTTGTGTTTGCTGTCTGGTTGAGAAATGAGCCTTGCATAGATGATGACATAGCTTAGGAAAAGGTGACATGGAATGAAGAAGCAGAGTGCACTTGCAGGTTCCAACGCTGTGAGAATCTTTTTGATGGGGTTTGTATAACTGGACCAGGAATGTGGAGCTGTGTACTTTATATAACAGTTGTGGAACCTGTAAATCTGGAAAAGACCGCTTTAGTAAATGTTGCTATTGTGAAAGATGCTTGTTTTGACAGATCATTTCATAACTCTGTGCCCTGATCTGAAGATAAAGGTCCGGTACAGAACTGCACTCAGGTAGCTATAGTCCAGTATAGAACCACAATTGGGTAGCGGTTTAATATTGCAGTTTCTCAGTACATTAGAACATTTCAATCTGATAAAGTTTTCTTCAGAAAATGTTTTCACCCACAGCAGCAACTGCAGCAGTAAAGAATGGAGGTATTGAATGTCTCAGAGAAAATACAAGTAAGAGTGGAAAACATATGTGTTATGCAGAAGAGTTGCATCAGATAGGGCAGAGGTACTATATTTCCACATTTGGTACAACTGTGGCAATAGATTACTATGGCCATAAAGGTTCCTCAACTCATAATTAAAGTTTACACCACCACATTTCTGGTCCATTTCCACAAACTGCATCACAATGTATGCTAACAGCTTTGGATCCATCGCATACATTTTTCTTCACCCACTCATTTCACTTCCTCTGGCCAGAAGTAAGATGCTGCCATTTACAAGAACCTGACATGTAGAAAATGCATCCTGAAGAAGAGAGTTTATATGATCTCTTTAGTCCGCTGTAGCTCCTGGGGATCACAGCAGTTTTCAACCTCAAGTGATAAGGAGACAAAAATTTGGATAGAGTTGGCAAGGGGGTGATCTCCTCCCCCCTGACGTTTTGGAGTTTAGACCTTTTAACTGCTCGTGTTGTTAGTCCATGTTCCAATCCTCCTCAGTGGATCATGAACTAGAAAAGCTGGCAGACCTCCTTGAGTCTGTGATCAAGGTGGATGTGGGAAGGATCTTTACTATGGCTTCTACAGTGGGCTTCTGCATAGCCCACTGCAACATTGACTGTGGTAATACTACTGCTAACACAGCAAATTTAGGAGTGTAGCTGTGCCCTAGGCTGTTGTGGTTTAAAGATGACCTTGGGCAGAACCTTCTGGGTTCCCACTTTTGTGGTGATTTCCCTTTTACTCAGACATCCTTTTCAAAAGAGGAAACAGGCCATGACTGTATTGAATTGTCTGTATGATGCTATGCTGACCCCTACTACTTCCAGGCTGTCCTAATTCTCTGATAAGAAGCCCCTTCATATAATGGGGGAATACTCCTCAATATCAAGCAGTGTTGACTCTTCTAGATGTGCCAGACAATTTCCCAGACAGGTAACTCCACCTTTTTAGCAGATGAGGTCCTGGCTGTTATAGTGGACAACTATTGGCAGCTTTTGAGTTTCCTCAGCTTGGAGGGCCAACACTAAGGATATTTGACTTCTAGATATGGTCATAAACCAGTCACATCTTAAACTTTTTTTTTTACCCGATGGAACTCCGTGTAGGGATAAGATTGACACTGCAATGCTCTTGGAACAGTTCTGGTCTCAACTCTGTAAAAGAGCAAAGATCCCCTTTGTCACTCTGAAGAATGTAAAAGTACCATGGCAGATGTTCTTCGTGTTTCACTGTTGCAGTCATTACATTTGGGTTTATCTGCCTGCAGGTAGCCCTCAGCTGGCCTGAATACCAGAATCCTGGATTCTTGCGTCGGATGCTGTCTCTTCTTCCATGACGTCAGGTCGTCAGGGGTGTAAGACATGCAGCAGATGCCATTACATCAGTCTTTCTTGCCGTGCGGTGCCTGAAGCAGAAGCAGTTCGCAAGTGCCGGTCGGCCGACTCCTGAAATTTCGTTTTCAAGTTTCAGAACCGAGGTCTTCAAAAAAAGATAAGTACCCCGTTGGGGATCTCTTTTCTTGCTCCAACCGATGTCAGTTAAAGTTAACAATTGTCTTACCTGTGGAAAGCAAATACCTCATAAAGATTTTCATTCGTACTGCATTCCTTGCTTAGGACCAGACCACGACGTCCCTCACTGTCGGTTTTGTGCCTTGTTCAACCCCCAAACTATTCGTTGTCGGGCTATATTTGCAGCAAATTATTTTGGTATTCGGTATCCGTACTCCGAAATGGCTTCAGTAAGCCATCCGACTACCGATCTTCTGGAAAAACGTAAGGATAAAGACAGAGACAGGCCGCATAGGTTCAAAACTGCCAATGACTTTCGTTAAGCTAGTCGCCAGTCCGCCAGTACTTAGTGAGGCACTTTCGCAGCCCCTGATATCCATTACTTCAGATTCTCAGGCCTGTACTGAGACCCATTCGGAGTCCGGTATGCCGTGAGATGCTTCTTCGACTATGGAACCTGCCGATGTCTCTACCTTGGATGGGTCCGGAGCCGCTGTGCAGACACCAGCTTCTGAGGGTGTTTTCAGGCCTACAGACTTGCATTTTAAACCGACGCCATCGTCTTCATCCAGGCCTAAACTCGCACTACACCTAGAAAACCGACATCCAGATTGCATGGTCAGGCCCATATGCCTAAAAACAAATGGTTGAAGACCTTATTACTTTAATTAAAGGAAGCCAGCCTTCCCCCTCTGAGACCTAGAACTGATTTTCCTTCTGATTCTTCTGATCAGGATTCTAATATTTCTGTTTCTTCTGATTACAAGGATTTGCCCTTATCTACCCATGAGGATTCTGATGCAGAGGATTCCATTCCCTCTCCTTCCCCTCCAGAAGATTTTGAAACCTTGCACACTCTTAGGGAGCATTTCCACTGGGAAAGCCAGGATTATTCTGACTCCAAAAAGAGGCTTACTCCTTCCTCAACACAGGCCTTTAGCTAGCCCTCCTGTTCTGGACATTGTAGATGATGCTTTCTTAGAATCCAGCCTTTCCTCAGACACTTTACCTCCAGCTCTCAAATAACCTGACCGGTATTGTAGAGTGCCTGATTCTCACAAGTTCCTCTTCAAGAATCCTACTGCGGATCCAGAGACCATTTCCCAAGGACCAAAAGGGCATTAAGGCTACTGCTGCCAAAAATCCTACCCCTTCTGATAGATTCTAGAGCCTTGGACAGATGGGGTAAGAAGGTATACACTTCTGCTACTTTGGCCATTAGGGCTTTAAATTGCCAGTTTCATATGTTAAAGTACCAGCAGCATATTATGGGACTACTTAAACAGAAAGTTATGTTGATTCCTGACTGTGCTGAATACAAAGAATTACAGGATTTAATGCATTCTGCAGAACAAGTTGGTAAACATACTTTGCAATGCGCTTTTGACTCTTCAGAAGTGTCTTGCAGGGCTGCTGTCACTGGGTCTGTACTTAGAAGGCATGCTTGGCTTAAGGAGCAAAACTTGCCGATCATGTTAAAGCTAAATTACTGGATGCTCCCTTAAACCAAGACCACCTGTTTGGCAACAAAGCAGAAGTTCTCAAAAAGATGGAAGAAAAAGCTAAATCTATGCAAACTGTTAAAGATTTCCTGCAAGTACAGCCTCCCAGATTTAGTAGGCATTGGCCTTCAAAGAATTGGTCCTTTCCAGTCTCTTTCAGGCCTTCTCAGTCCAAACCCAGGAACACCAAACCACCTAGGTTACAGTCTCAGGCTATGCACAGGCCTAAGCAGTGGGGGGCTTCCACTTCCAAAGCAGGGAGTAGTAAGGCACCCCCCTACGGAAAAATGGTGCAATGACTTAACTTTAACCCTTCCAAGCCCTGCTCAACTGCCTGCTTCCTTAGTAGGAAAGCTCACCCTGCATGCAAAAAACTGGGAGCTCATTACCCAGGACAAATGGGTTTTGAATATAGTTTCTCAAGGATACAGATTCCACTTCCACACCCTACCAACCCCAAAAGGTTGGCCAGACCTACCCCCAAATCAGTAGGCATAGTCCCAACAGTTCTCTCTCTAAGTATCAGGGCTATTCATCCTGTCCCAGCAGAAGAAAGGGGACAAGGTTTTTATTCAAGACTTTTCCTGGTACCCAGAAAAGACGGCTCCTGGACCTCTCTATTCTAAACACCTTTTTGGTAATCCCAAAAATTCGAAATGCTAACATTTCAACAGCTGCTTCCTATGCTAGGCAAAGATGCCTGGTTTGCAACCTTAGACTTAAAGGAAGCTTACCGGCACATTCCAATAAGGGAATCTTGCAGGAAATACCTACACTTCAGGCCAGGCTCCATGCACTATCAGTTCTCTGCACTTCCCTTTGGCTTATCTACTGCACCCTGGGTATTCACAAAGTGTCTAGCTCCAGCAGTTACATTTTGCAGGCACAGAAAAATTCAAATATACCCATACTTGGGACAATTGTCTGATTCAGGCAGAAAGCCAGGACTTGCTGTTAAATCATCTGGAATTTGTAAAGAAACTTCTAACCTCTCTGGGGTACACCGTAAATTAAAAGAAATCTCACCTAGTACCCTGCCAACAGATTGTATTCCTGGGAGCAAGCTTGAACACAACTTCCCCAATGGCTTTCCTCACTCCAGAGAAACAAGTTTATTTGACAACCTACTTCAAACTGTTGGCCACAAAGACCTAGCTATCTGCAAGGAAAATTCTGCAAGCCCTGGTTTGCATGGCCTCTTGCATTCTACTAATTCCATATGCAAGACTGCATATGAGGAAACTACAATGGTATCTAAATACCTTATGGTGTCAACATTCTCAGGACCTGGAATCAATGATTCCTATCATTCCTTGTATAAAGACAGAGTTCCTTTGGTGGGCAGAGGCCTGCTACCGCAACAAGGAGCTCCCTTTCACTCTACCCCCTGCCACCAAAACCCTAACAGACGCATCAGACTATGCATGGGGGGGGGGGGGTCTCACTTGGCAGGGCAGTGCATTCAGGGCAAATGGAACTCGAGACAGATGCTCCTGCATATCAACCAAAAATAAATGTTAGCTGTACAGAAGTCCCTGACAGCCTTCAAAGACAGCATTCTTCCAGGACAATTGTTGGTAAAGAAAGGCAACACCACAGTTATGTGGTACATAAACAAGCAGGGGGGAACCCACTCGTACCCTTTCTGCAGACTAGCCATGGTTCTGTGGAACACAGCATTGAGCTACCAAATGCACCTGCAAGCTCAATTCCTGCCAGGCAAGCTGAATTCACTGGCAAGCAACCTAAGCAGAAATCTCATTGACCCGCACAAATGGAAACTGGAACCAAAAATATTAAGCCTTTTGAGGAACAAAGGGGGGACTCCAGAGGTAGACCTATTTGCCTCCCATCAGAACTACCAATTGGACAAATTCTGCACAAGGACTTCCCACAGTCAAGCCTGGAAAGTGGATGCCCTGTCCTTTACCTGGGAAAGCCTCTCAGTTTATGCCTTTCCCCCTCTGCCTCTCCCCTCAAAGTTTCTGATAAAGATCAAACAGGACAAGCCAAGGACAATATTGATTGCACCAGACTGGCCATGCCAGCACTGGTACCCCTTCTTGTGCAGTATGACACTAGTGGAACCATGGCACCTGCCTCAGACTCTTTTCCTGCTGTCCCAGCAGGTGGGCTAGATTCTGCACCTTCAGCTTCAAACCCTGAACCTTGCAGCCTGACTAATTCCTTGAGCTCTCCAATAGCATTTCTCAGTAAGCAGGTGCTAGATGTTATTCTGGAGGCAAGGAGGCCTTGTACTAGAAAATCCTATGCTGAAAAGTGGTAAAGATACTGATGTTCATCGTGTTACCCTGCTGCAGTCATCACACTTGGGTTATCCTGTCGTCAGGCGGTCCCGCAGTCGGCCAGATTTCCAAAGTCTTGGTCTGACGTCTGTTGTCACCTCATCCCTCAGTGTGCCAGGGGTACATATACTGCAACCGACACCATTTTCTCCAGTCTTTCTTGCCGCGCGGTGCCCGAAGCAGAAGCAGTTTGCAAGTGCCGGTCGGCCGACTCCTGAGATTGTCGAATTCGAATTTCAGACCGAAGTCTTCTATAAAGCTAAGTACCCCGTTGGGGAAACTTTTCTTGCCTCAGACCGATGTCAGAAAAAGTTAACAATTGTATTTCTTGTGGGAAGCAAATACCTCATAAGGATTTTCATTCTTATTGCATACCTTGCCTAGGCCCTGATCACGACGTCACTTCTTGTCGTTTTTGTGCTAGGTTTAATAAGCGTACTATTAAAAGGCGATTTGATTTCGCACAACACTTTTTTGGTAGAAAATTTAACTATAACATGCCGTCAGAGCTACCGACTACCGGCGTGCATGGGACAAGGACCGACAGCCAAGGCCTAAACCCGATTCCGAAACCTCGGTTGATCCGGTCTCCGGTTATCAGTGAGGCTCCGACGCAGCCCCTGACTACCGCAGTCCTGGAACCCGAGACCGCTACGGATATTTTGACGGAATGTACTAGGCTGACGCAGCCTTTTACTTCAGGCCCTTCCGACGATATACCTTCTAAGGACGTCGGTGCTTCGGAAACGCCATCGGTTTCTGAGGGTGTTTTCAGACCGACGACTCTCACAGTCAAAACGTTTTCTAAGTCTAAGACTCCTTCTAAAGCTAAAAAGACTACACTTCAGTCTCCTGTTCAAGGCCCTATGCCTAAGAAACAGATGCTCAAAATGGCTGAAGATTTTATTTCTCTTATCAGGGGTTCACAGCCTCCTCCTGACAAAAGGCCTAGACAAGAGGAAGATTCTGCTTCTTCTGAGCAACTGTCTGTTTCTTCGGATTCCTCTGAAGACCAAGACTATTCCTACTCTCCTTATGAAGATTCTGATGCTGAGGACTCTATTCCCTCAGCTTCCCCTCCTGAAGACTACTCTTTTGGGGAAACTTTACACACTATGAGGGAACATTTCCACTGGGAAGGTCAGGATTTCTCTGATTCCAAGAAAAGGCTCAGAGAGTTTCTTTTACTCCCCCAACACAGACCTCTAGCCATCTCACCTGTTTTGGACATTGTGGATGATGTCTATTTAGAATCCAGTTTCAACCCAGACTCTCTACTTCCTGCTCCGGCTAAGCCTGACAGATACTACAGAGTACCTGATTCCCACAAATTTTTTTACAAAAGCCCAGTAGCTGACCCAGAGACCATCTCCCAGGGTCCCAAGGGGACTAAGGCTTCCATGGCTAAAAACCCAGTACCTTCTGAGAGGGACTCAAGAGCACTAGACAGATGGGGGAAAAAGGTTTACACCTCAGCCACATTAGCTATGAGAGCACTAAATTGTCAATTTCATATGCTCAAGTATCAGCAGTTTCTAATCTCTCAGTTAAAACAAAAGATAACCTCCCTTCCCCAACAATCTGAACTGAAAGAAGTACAGGATTTGTTGCACGCCACCGGGCAGGTGGGCAAACATACCTTACAATGTGGGTTTGATTCTTTGGAGGCCTCCTGCAGAGCAGCTGTCACTGGATCAATTATACGTAGGCATGCCTGGTTAAAGGAACAAAGTCTACCTGATCATGTCAAAGCAAAACTACTGGATGCACCCTTACAGCAGGATGTTCTTTTTGGAGTTAAAGGAGAAGAAGTGCTAAAGAAAATGGAAGATAAGGCGAAATCAATGCAGACAGTCAAAGATTTCCTACAGGTACAACCTCCTCGCTTCAGCAGAAACTGGCCAACAAAAAATTGGTCCTTTCCAGCCACTGACAGACCTCAGAGGGGTAAATACAAGCGCCCAAGGGGCAGAGTACAACCACAAGCCCAGTATAAACCTCGCCAATGGGGCACTCCAACCCAGAAAGGAGGAGAAGACAGGTCTCAACACACCAGAAGACAAACTCAATGACTTGCACCTCAACTGGCCAAACAAAGCTCTTTTGTTAGCCCCCTTGGGGGGAAAACTAGCACTTTTTGCAGACAACTGGCACATGGTCACAAAGGACAAATGGGTCCTAGACATAATTTTACGAGGATACAGATTCCACTTTCACACCTTGCCAATGAAAAGAGGAATGCCAAACCTGCCACAAAATCAATGGGCAGAGGCACAAAAACAAATTACAGCTCTCATGGCCCTGAAAGCCATTCAACGGGTACTGATTCAAGAGCAAGGCCAAGGATTTCACTCAAGGCTCTTTCTAGTACCCAGAAAGGACAATACTTGGAGACCAATTGTGGATCTTTCAATTCTAAACACTTACCTACAAGTCCCAAAATTCAAGATGCTAACACTACAGCAGCTCCTTCCCATGTTGGGCAAGGAAGCATGGCTGGTAACGTTGGACCTCAAGGAGGCATACCTGCATGTCCCTATCAGACAAAGTTGCAGAAGATACCTCCGTTTCATTGCAGGTTCAACCCATTACCAATTCTCTGCACTGCCCTTTGGCTTATCTACTGCGCCCAGAGTTTTCACAAAATGCCTGGCACCAGTAATTGCATACTGCAGACAAAGAGGAATTCAAATATATCCATACCTGGACGACTGCCTCATCCAAGCAGAAAGAAAAGACATTCTCTTACATCATCTGGCTTTTGTGAAGCATCTACTAAATTGTCTGGGGTACACAGTAAACGAAAAGAAGTCAAAACTAGTACCCTCACAAAAAAATGACATTCCTGGGTGCCAGCTTGGACACAACAGCCCAGAAGGCTTATCTTACACCAGACAAGCAACTACAACTGACTCAATATTTCAAGACAATGGCAACAAAGACCCAATTAACTGCAAGAAAAATTCTGCAGGCTTTGGGCTTCATGGCATCTTGCATTCTGATAATACCATTTGCAAAACTGCATATGAGGAAATTACAGTGGTACCTAAAAAGTGTATGGTCTCAACACAGCCACAGCTTGGACACAGTGATATCTCTCATTCCCTGCCTTCAACAGGAATTTTTATGGTGGGCACAGGCATGTCACCTCAACAAGGGTCAGCCTTTCACCTTGCCCCCAACCAGGCAAACTATCACAGCAGACGCTTCAGACTATGCCTGGGGGGCACACATGGCAGGGCAATGCATTCAAGGCCTATGGACTGCAGAACAAAGAAAACTGCACATAAATCAAAAAGAGATGCTAGCTGTACAGAAAGCTCTGACAGCCTTCAAGGATCTTCTACATCCAGGACAACTTGCAATAAAGACGGACAACACCACAGTAATGTGGTACATAAACAAGGGGGCACACATTCCTACCCTCTTTGTAGGCAAGCAATAATCTTATGGAACACAGCTCTGGCCTACCAAGTCCAGTTACAAGCTCAATTCCTGCCAGGACAGAAAAACACATTGGCAGACGACCTAAGCAGAAACATCAAAGATCCCCACTAGTGGAAGCTAGACCCACAAATATTTACAATGATAACTCAAAAATGGGGCCTACCAAATATAGACCCGTTTGCCAGTCCTCAAAACTACCAACTGACAAAATTTTGTACAAGGACATTCCAACATCAAGCTTGGAAAGTGGACACTCTCTCCTTCAGTTGGAAAAACGTGACAGCATATGCCTTTCCTCCATTACCTCTTCTCACAAAGGTTCTTTTGAAGGTCAAAAAGGAGAAACCTCGACTGATTCTCATAGCCCCAGACTGGCCACGCCAGCACTGGTACCCGCTATTGAAGAATATGGCTCACAGCCCACCATGGATATTGCCTCAAATACCTCATTTGCTCACGCAGCAAAACAAACAGATTCTACACAGCCAGCTAAAAACCTTCAACATGGCCGCATGGCGAATCTTTTAAACATCCAACCAGCCCCTCTTTCACAAGCAGTTCTGGATGTTATTCTGGAAGCCAGGAGGCCAAGCACCAGGAAGGCTTACTCGGACAAATGGAAAAGGTTTTCTGCCTGGAACCAAGCTAAAGGCCAAGACACAACTCAGCCTCATATGCCTCACATTCTGTAGTATTTAGCAGAGATGTTGCACAAAGGACTTTCCTTCTCCTCAATTAAAATCCATGCTTCAGCTATTTCAGCTCACTATGACACAAATCCACTTTTATTTTCACATCCTCTTCTAAAGCAGTTCCTCAGAGGGGCAAAAAACATTAGACCACCTAGAAGAGCTCCTACACCAACATGGGACCTCAACTTTGTTTTGGAAAAACTAACGTTACCTCCCTTTGAACCAGCTTTCTCTGCAGACCTTCAGTTCCTATCTTGGAAGACTGCCCTGCTCCTGGCAATAACTTCTGCTAGGAGAGTCTCAGAATTACAGGCACTAATGACAGTGGAACCTTTCCTCATTTTCCATCAAGACAGAGTTTCTCTATGAACTAATCCTTCCTTCATGCCTAAGGTGGTTTCCAGTGTAGCTTTAAATCAAACCATCCATCTACCCACCTTCTTTCCCAATCCACAGAACAAAGGTGAGAGACTCTTGCATTCCTTGGACATTCACAGGCAGCTTCGTTATTACTTGGACAAAACTAAGGCTTTCAGAAAAACTGACCAGCTCTTTGTATCCTATGTTACAGCTTCTCAAGGGAGGGCTATATCCAAACAAACCATTTCTAAATGGATAGGCCATTGCATACGGTTCTGTTATACCCATCATGGGAAACTAGTTCCTACTACCATTAGATCCCACTCTACCAGGGCAACAGCTACCTCTACAGCCTTTCTCAGAGGGGTCCCTACCAAGGAAATTTTAGAAGCTGCAACTTGGAGTTCAGTACACACCTTCACCAAACACTATCACCTACCTCTTTATTCTAAGTCCAGGGCAGGCTTCGCCACTGCAGTTCTGCAGGGCCTCATTGCCTCCACTAACCCTCTGATACCTCCACCCTGACTTAGCTTTGGGACTCAACCCAATTGTGATGACTGCAGCAGGGTAACACGATGAACATAGTACAGTTTTGTACCTACCATAAATGTAGATGTTCGAGTGTTCACCCTGCTGCAGTCCAGGTTACCCTCCCTCCAACCCCTCTGATCTTTTGGCTAAATCTCTGCTATGCCTTACTGATGTATTTGCTTATAGCTGAAGGGATTTTGTGTTTGTACAGTGTTCACACCATTTGGTACTAATTTTGATCACCTTTTTGGGGGCACCTGACATCTGGGGCAAGAAAAACTGAAGAAAATGGCGTCGGTTGCAGTATATGTACCCCTGGTGCACTGACGTCAGGGATGAGGCGACAACAACCGACGTCGGACCAAGACTTTGGAAATCCAGCTGACTGCGGGACCGCCTGACGACAGGATAACCCAAGTGTGATGACTGCAGCAGGGTGAACACTCAAACATCCACATTTATGGTAGGTACAAAACTGTACTTTCCTGGAGCCAGACTCGGGATGGGCACAAAGATGCCCAGCTTACCTCATATTCTTCAGTACTTAACAAAAATGCTCCACAAGGGCCTCTCCTTCTCGTCAATTAAAATCCATGCCTCTGCCATTTCTGCACATTATAATACTGAGCCACCCCTCTTTTCTCACCCCCTGCTAAAGCAATTCCTTAGAGGGGCCAAAAACCTGAGACCCCCCAGGAGAGACCCTACTCCAGCCTGGGACCTTAATTTTGTATTGGAAAAGCTCATTCTCCCTCCCTTTGAGCCAGCTGCAACTGCAGAGTTGAAATTCCTTTCTTGGAAAACAGCCTTCCTTCTAGTCATCATTTCAGCTAGAAGAGTGTCTGAATTACAGGCCCTTATGGCGGTGGAACCCTTCATTATCTTCCATGCAGACGGGGTTTCTCTGAGGGCCAACCCTTCCTTTATGCTCAAGGTGGTGTCTAGTGTAGACCTAAATCAGTCCATTCATTTGCCTACCGTTTTCTCTAATCCACAAAACAAAGGAGAAGGAATACTGCACTCTCTGGACGTGCACAGACAGCTTAGATTTTATTTGGACAGGACTAAGCCTCTCAGAAAATCTGAACAGCTGCTAGTTGGCTTTGCTGCAGGGGCAGAGGGGAAGGCCATTTCAAAGCAAACCATTTCTAAATGGATATCCCATTGCATTAATTTCTGCTATAAGCACCATGGGAAACCTACCCCACAGGGGATAAGATCACATTCCACCAGGGCTGCATCTACCTCTACAGCCTTTTTCAGAGAAGTCCCTACCAGGAACATCCTAGAAGCTGCTACCTGGAGCTCTGTACATACCTTCACCAAGCATTTACCACATGCTTATTTTTTCTAAATCCAGAGCTGGTTTTGCCACTGCAATCTTGCAGGGCTTAATAGCTAATCCTAATGCTCTCTAAATTTCTCCTCCCTTCCTTAGATTTGGGAATCAACCCAAATGTGATGACTGCAACAGTAAAACACAAAGAGCATAGTACAGTTGTGTACACTTACCATAAATGTCGATGTTCGAATGTATTCACTGCTGCAGTCCTGGTTACCCTTCCTCCAGCCCCCCTGACTTCTCTCGGCTCTACCTTTCCTTCTTGTTTGGTGTATTTAAGCTTTCTAGTGTATTTGTTTTTTGATGGAGGTGTACCATAACATATAATTGCTTCCCATTGTGGGGGCACCTGACAGCTGGGGCAATAAAAACTGATGTAATGACATCAGCTGCATGTTTTATACCCCTGTCGACCTGACATCATGGAAGAAGAGACAGCATCCGACACAAGAATCCAAGACTCTGGTATTCAGGCCGGCTGAGGGCTACCTGCAGGCAGATAACCCAAATGTGATGACTGCAACAGTGAATACACTCGAACATCTACATTTATGGTAAGTGTACACAACTGTACTTTCTGTGCCTTTACAGAATGGTAGGAGAACCAAGTCTAAGAACTTGACTACCTCATTTGTAACTTGTTGAATTATTATATAATTATTAGAATATTAAAAATATTGCTGTCTCTTTACCACTACAGTGAGTAAAAAGGGAAAATATAACATTGCCAAAAAATAACTATGTGAAGTTCCTCTATCTCGCCTTCATTCTCACTGATGAGTTCGGAGTCGATCCTCAGCTGTGACTTGGCCAAATGCAAAAGCTCGAGGTCTTCAACCAGCTCATGGCCTACTCCCTATCCCATGATGCACTGGTGCTTCCCCCAGATCTCGTTTGCCGCTGCAACAGATCAGGCGTTTCACCAGCTCTGGCCAGTGAAAATAAGTATTTTTCAAGTTTTAGTAAATTTTTCGACAATTTCCTCTTCTGTATAGTAGTTGTTAGTTTAATAAAGTTAGTTAAGAGAATTATAAATAGTGTACCTTTCTCTTTCTCGCCTTTGTGTCCATTTTTATTAGGCCTAGTTTAACTCTCTTTCCCCTTTCTTCTAAGTGTTGATAGTTCTTAGCTTGTAGTAAATTGTTACAGTTTAGATATCTGTCTTACAATATATATAATTGTGTGGTGTGTTTGTTGTTGGAGTTGGTTTGATTGCCTGTATTGTTTTTTGTGAGCCCATTTTTTTATTTAGGGCTGTTTCTTCCTTAATATTATAGCCTGGTTACATTAGAAGGCTTTAATAGTTGTTTCATAGTATTTCTAGTTGTTGTGTCTTTCGGCTTTTCCCGGTTAGGGGTCGCCACAGTGGAACTCCGGTCCGCTAATGATTGGCAGTAGAATTTTACATGCCGAGTTGCCAGTTCTGACGCACAACCTTAAACGAAGGTACTCCCAGTCACGCGTGTCTCCACGCAGAAGACGCTCTAGCTGAGAATCGAACCGGACAGTGTCTTACTGTGAGGTGACAATGCTACCACAGCACCACCACCGCAGTGTTTCATAGTATTTCTAGTCTAGTGTGTTATTCTTCTTAGATAGATACCGTCTGGATATTGTGTAGTCATGTCCCAGGAAAAATCAAAATCTGGTTTTAAAAAATGCCCTAAGTATGGACAGATGATGTCCATCACTTATGGACACTCTGACTATGTATATTGTTAGGGGGAGGTTCACCTCCAAGAAAATTGCTCCATATGCCACACGTTCAGTACTAGTGTTGCAAGAGAGAAAAAGTAAAATGATTGCTAGAGGACTGGTAAAGTCTGCTTTTCAGGATTCATTAGATAAGGACAATACCCAAGATAGGCATTCAGAATCTTCAAAGATGACTTCTGGATCAGAGCTGAAGAAAAGCTCATCGACTCCAAAATAAATCAGACAGACCATCTACCTCAGTGCCACAAGCTTTGGAGCCGTTGGTTGCACTTGTTGGTAGGAGCCAGACCCTGATTTTGGAGCCAGTTTCTCCTACCCTTAAGTCACCTATTTTGCAGTCAGTGACTTCTTCCATAGCTTTGTCTCGGTCCTTAAGACTCTCTGATAAGAATGTGGATCGTGTGGTGCAGAGGCTTCTACAAGCACAGGCACTAGCAAAAATTTTGTCAGGGCTGACCCTTGGGGCTTCAGGCCTGACTGAGACCCTGTCCGTTACTTCTGTTCCTCCTCCGATCCGACTCGAGGTTTCGGAGCCGGAGTGTTCAGAGCTAATGATCGTGGAACCACTGGAGCCGATACCTGCTCCAGGTCTGTCGGTTCTGACTACTCTGACTTCCTCTGTGCCGACCTTGGAGTCTAGGAGCCGACACTCGCCGGTCGGGCCTGGGGAGGATAGTCGAACCAACCTCTCAGTTCCGACTTTACCTCTCTGGGCTTTGGTGTGGCTGAGCTCAGCACCTAACTCTGGCTCGGATCCCACTGCTTCGGTGCCAGGGAGATCGCCTGCTGCTTCAGATCCAGGAGCTTCTTCTCATTGGAGCTGGGGGGGGCTTTTGATGCCATGAGGAGAGTGTCGTCCCCTTGTGCACCCACATCATCAGAACCAGCAACCTCCTCTACCAAAGTGCTTGCGTCTACCTCTGCTTCACTGGTCCCTCAAAAGCGTAGAGACCCAGAGCCTCAGCTTTCCCCATTGGGTGAGCCCTGCTCTTCCGAGACCTCACCCAAAGCTCCCACCGAGGAGGTTCCCAGGAAGAGACTTTGCAAGAGGAAGCATCTGGACTCCCCACAGGAATCTGTCATGTCAGATACTGACTAAGATGAGTCAGAAGGGTCCCCATGGTCCCCCTGTGGTGATATCTCATTCAGGGATATCTTGGAAATTCTCAAACAGAGGGGTGGCTGGAAGCCATTAACCCTACTGATGAGTTAGTTCTGAAGGCTTTCGGGTCTCAACCCTCCACCTCTTGGGTGTCTCCGCCTTTTGATGAGCTGATGGAATTCATCTCATGAAAGGTGTGGGAGTCCCCGGATACCATGGAACCTGTCCCTCTAAGGCCTAACAAGTTTAGGCCTTTCCCCCAGGACAAGGCTTTCCTAACCAAAGGAGTACCCGTTGATGCTATGGTGGTGGTGGTGGTAGCCACCATGGAGGAGTTGTCAGAGACCTCTACATGTGTTCACCCTCCTAACAGGGATTCTAGGGTCATGGACAGTTATGGAAAGTGCATGTTTAGTTCAATCGCCTTTGCTTTTCGATCCCTGAACAATCTCACATTTTACCAGACTGCACAGAGATCTCCTTAAGGAGCTGGGAGATACTGTACAGGGTGCAGTAGCTGCAGGAGTTTCAGATGAAGTCACTTCCAAGCTTGCTACCCTAAATTCCCTTATAAACTCTTCCATGCGTTTAATCTCGTACACAGCTGATGGAATGAGCAGGGCAGCGGGTACAGGAATTGCTCTTAGGAGACATTCCTGGATGCACTTATGTTCTTTTGTGGAGCCCTTTAAGTCATCCTTTGTCAACACCCCTTTCAATGTCTCGTCCCTTTTTGGACCCAAAGTGAAGGAAATGCTTACCAGGAGTGAGCAGGACAGAAAGACTTTCTGCCATCGGAGTCCATTTTTCCACCCCTACCAGACCTTACCCCAAAAGTCAGAAGGGAGGGAAGATTGTGGTTCCATAAACCTCAAGAGCTTTCCAAGGACATTCTTGGTGACCCTTCCTCTAGAGGCAGAGCAGGGGGTAATAATGGAAGATGCCGTCCACGTGACAGAGGAGATCCACAGAATTGGGGCGACCGAGATCAGTTCTTTGGAAAGCCCTATCATCACTCCTGAAAGGAGGCCTGCCTGTCCATCTTTGGAGGCAGTCGGGGGAAGTTTATCTTTGTTCCCAGATGCCTGGCAAGACATAACAAAAGATCACTGGGTATAAAGCATCATATCCAGAGGATACTCCATTCCCTTTGCCACCCCACCCCCTCTTGTAAGGAAAATCCCAGACGTTCCACCCAGTCACAGGGAACAAGCAACCATAGAGATTCAAAGGTTGCTAGAAAAGAGTCATCCAACCAGTCCCAGCAGACCAGAGAACATCCAGAACTTACTCAAGGTTCTTTTTAGTCCCAAAGAAACCAGGGGACTGGAGACCCATTTGGGATCTCGGCAGACTAAACAAATCTGTCAAAAAGACAAAGTTATGGATGGTCACACTACAGTTGATACTTCTTGTTCTTGGAAAAGACAATTGGATGTGCTTGATAGATCTCCAGGATGCATACTACCACATTAAAATGGCCAGACCATCCAGAGATCATCTGCACTTTCAGCTGGGAGCCAGTCACTACCAGTTTCGAGCTCTGCCCTTTGGTCTCACTACAGCCCCCAGAGTGTTCAACAAATGCATGGCAGTAGTCACGGGTCACCTGAGACGTTTAGGATTCCAGGTGTTTCCATACCTAGACTGGCTCCTCACGGCCACCACCAGGCATCAACTCATACAAACAAGGGATACAACCTTAAACCTCTGCAGTCAGTTGGGGATTACCATAAACTCAGAAAACTCTGCCTTGTCGCCATCCAAGTGTACAGTTTTTATAGGAGCAGATATAGATACCAATTCCATGACTGTAAAACTTCCATCAGAAAGAGTTTGTGTTCTACAAAAACAGGTCCTGAATCTTCTATCAGAAGAAGAAGCCCCAGCTTGAATGGTGCTCAAATTATTGGGGACAATGATGGCAGCACTCATTGCGATTCCTTTAGGTCAAATGCATATGCATGTACTGCATTGGCTTCTGTTCACTCAGTGGTCCTTTCAAGAACTTCCAATGTCACATCAAATTATGATAATGAACTCATGCAAGATTGACCTTCGCTGGTGGCTGACATCTCAACAAGTAACAATAGGTCGCCCCTTTGTTCTAGCCACTTCCATTGCCGCTGTGACCACGGACACCTCCCTGATACAGTGGGGGACATTATCAGTAAAGAACAGCCCAAGGCACATGGAAAGAACATGAGGCTCACCTGCATATCAATGTCCTGGAGATGAGAGTGGTACTTCTAGCGTTGCAGTCCTTTCAAGACTCCCTTCCTCTAGGGACTATTACAGTTCAGACGGACAACATGTCAGTGGTCTGGTACATAAACAAGGCAGAACCTGTTCTTACCCCCTGTGTCGGGAGGCCCTGATATTATGGCAATAGGCAACTCCACCCAGCGCTTTCTGATAGCAACACACATCCTGGGGAAGTCCAATGTGATAGCAGACAGATTGAGCAGAGCAATTCTATTGCCTTACAAGTGGTCCCTAAAACAAGAAGTAGCGGAAAGGATATTCTGCAGATGGGGCCAGCCTTGCTGCGACCTCTTTGCAACTCCAAAAAACAAGAAATGCAGCAGCAATTTTGCCCTAATCCCCCTTACGGGAGATTCCGCAAGGGATGTGCTCGTACACAGTTGGCCCACGGGTCTCCTTTATGCCTTTCCACTGATACCCAAAGTTTTACAGAAAGCAAAGACTCTGGGAAGGACCATCATTCTAATAGCACCTTACTGGCCTTGTCAGATTTGGTTCTCCTTTCTTCAGCCTCATCTATTGGACGAACCTTGGATCCTGGACCCAGTTTCAGATCTTTTGATTCAGTCATTAGGAGCTCTTCGTCTTGCATTCACACCCTCAAATTGACAGCTTGGCTGCTGCAAATCCAAGAATAGCCAGGTTCCAGAATCTCTCACCTGCAGCTCAGCACATTCTAACATCTTCTCATAAAGCATCTACCAGGAAGTTATACCTTAATAAACGAAAAAAGGTTTTCTATATGAGCATCTCAAAACAATATTGACCCATATCTAGCTTCAATTTCATCCATTGTCGAGTTTTTGGCCAAACATTTCAATGAAGGGGCTGCTGGTGCAACCATTAGGGTTCAATTAGCAGCAATTTCTAATTGTCACTTTGGTGATCAGGGGTCTAATATCATGTCCCACAGACTCTATAAAGCTTTTCTTAAGGGCTCTGCTCATTTGAGACCCTCCATTAGGTCCCCAGTTACACCACAGAATCTAATGTTGTTCTTTCTCTATCATTTTACCCCCTTAAATGTAGTCAAAAGATGTCAATAACTGATGGCCACTCCACATGTTTGTATTGCTTGGGTGAGGTCCATTTACGGGAGGTTTGTTCTATTTGTTATGAGTTCAGCTCTAGAGTGTTAGCCAAAAGAAAACATAAGCTAGTGGAGCGGGGGATTGATTAAGTCTGTTTTCCAATCAGACTTGGATTCTGCTCTGGGACAACCAAAACCTTCTTCTCCAGCCTTTTCCACTAGTTCGGCTCTGAAGGGCTCTTCAGTTCCAAAATCTTCAAAAACGGCTACGGTCTTGGCTCCAGTGTCATTGGAACCGACCATACAGGTTGTTGGTAGGAGCCGGTCCCCAGTCTTGGAACTGGTATCTCCTACCTTGAGATCCCCAATTCTGGGTTCACCAAATCCGTCGGTGGTTTCCTCTTGGGCTTCCAGACTCTGATTCAGAAGTGGACATAGTGGTGCCGAGACTTTTACAGGATCCGGCGCTTGCTAAAATTTTGTCGGCTTCGTCTCAAGCTGCTTCGGAACCGACAAAGTCCTCTCCTGTTGTTTCTGCTCCTCCTCCGACTCGAATTGAGATGTGTGAGCTGGAGGAAGCCATTCAATCACTGGTGGAACCATCGGTGCCGACACTCACTTCTGACCTGTCTGTACCGACCACCCTAATGTCCTCTGCTCCGGCGGCGGAATCTGGGAGCTGACACTCTCCTGTCGGTTCCGGGGGGGTCGAACCAACACGTCGGTTGTGACTCTTCCTGTTGGGTCTTCAGCACGGATGAGTTCGGCTCCTACCTCGGGCTCAGAGCCGGCGGTTCTGGTGTGGGAGGAGTCTTCTGTGTCTTTGGACCCGGTTGCTTCCTCGCATCGGAGCCATGGGGCCTTCGATGCCATGAGGAGGACTTTGTCCCCCTGGACTTCCACAACCTCTGATATGACCACCTCCTCCCAAAAGGCACCTGCATCTTCTCCGCTACCACAGGTTCACTGTAAGCGTAGAGACCCAGAGCCTCAGGACACCCCTTTGGGGGAACAGTGCTCTTCCGAGACCTCCCCACCGATTCCCTCTGTGGAGGTTCCTTGGAAGAGGTTATGTAAGAGGAGACATTTAGATTCCCCTCAGGAATCCATCACATCGGACTCCAATTTGGAGGAATTGGAAGGATCCACAATGTCCCCCTCTGAGGATATCTCCTTCGGGAATATCCTTGAGATCCTTAAGCAGAGGAGAGACTAGTAGCCCCTAAACCCTACCGAGGATGAATCGGTGCTCCTGAAGGCTTTCGGGTCCCAAATCTCCACCTCTTGGGTGTCTCCGCCCTTCTATGAGTTGATGGATCTTGTCTCAAAGGGTGTGGGAGTCACCAGATTCTATGGAGCCTGTTCCTAGAAGGCCCAACAAGTACATTTCAACACCTCAAGATAAGTCCTTTTTATCCAAACCCATACCTGTTGATGCCGTGGTGGTGGCAGCAGCCACTGAAAAAGAGATGTTAAAGACTTCTACATCTGTCCATCCTCCTAATAGAGAGTCTAGGATCATGGACAGATACAGGAAGCACATGCTCAGTTCTGCGACCTTTGCTCTTTGGTCATTGAACTATCTAACCCACTTCACAAGGCTTCAGAGAGATCTCCTGAAGGAGCTTGGAGATGCTCTCCAGGGTGCAGTAGCAGATTCTGCAGCGGACAAGGTGACGTCTCAGCTTGCTACCCTCAACTCCATCGTAAACTCTTCCATGCGCCTCGTGTCTTACGCAGCTGATGGAACGAGTAAGGCTGCGGGTACAGGAATTGCTTTGCGAAGACATTCCTGGATGCACTTATGTTCTTTTGAGGAACCTTTTAAGTTGCCGTTTGTGAATGCCCCCTTCGAAGGTTCTTCCTTGTTTGGACCAAAAGTTAGAGACCCTCACCAGATTTAAGCAAGATGGTAAGACTCTATCTGCCATAGGAGTCCATTTTTCTACCCCTACTAGACCTTATCCTAAAGGTCAATGGGGAGGGAAAATGTGGTTCTGTAAGACCCAAGGAGCCTTACCGAACTCGCAAGGTGAAGCCTCCTCCAGGGGCAGAGGGGGAGGCAATGGTGGAAGATGATGCCCATGCAGCAGAGGGTACCAAAGAAGACAGGGAACTGGAGACCTATTTTGGACCTCTGCAAACTCAACAAATGTGTGGTAAAGATGAAGTTCTGGATAGTCACGCTTCAGTCCATTCTCCCATTCTTAGGGAGGGATAATTGGATGTGCTCTATAGATCTCCAGGATGCGTACTACCATATCAAAATGGCCAGTCCATCCAGGGATCATCTGCACTTCAGGCTGGGAGCCAGTCACTTCCAGTTTCGGGCCCTGCCCTTTGGTCTCACTACAGCCCCCAGAGTGTTCACCAAATGTATGGCAGTGGTCATGGCTCACTTGAGACATTCAGGAATCCGTGTGTTTCCTTACTTGGATGAATGACTCCTTACCCGCCCCCACCAGGCATCAACTTATTCGGGCAAGGGACGCTACCATAGATCTATGCTTACAGCTGGGTATTACGATAAATTCAGAAAAGTCTGCTTTATTGCCATCGCAGCATACAGTCTTTATAGGAGCAGACTTAGACATGGTCACCATGTCCCTGAAGCTCCCTCCCGAAAGCGTCATTACCCTTCGACAACAAATTGTGGCTCTCCTGTCAAGACAAAAAGCACCAGCATCACAGATTCTCAAGTTGTTTGGCACTATGGCAGCAGCAATTATTGCAATACCCCTTGCAAGATCTCACATGCACATTCTTCAGTGGCTGCTATTCACACAGTGGATGTTTCAGGACTTACCGATGAATCACCCAGTTCTGATTACCAACTCTTGCAAGGACGATCTTCGGTGGTGGGTAACATCCGAGATGGTGACTATGGGTCGTCCATTTGTCCTCCCCACTCCAGTTGCAACAGTAACCACGAATGCCTCCCTAATCGGGTGGGGGGGGGGCATTATCACAGATGGACAGCCCAAAGTACATGGCAGGCTCACGAAGCTCATTTGCACATAAACATCCTGGAGATGAGAGTGGTTCTTTTAGCATTGCAGTCCTTTCAAGACTCTCTTCCCCCAGACACGATTGCAATCCAGTCAGACAACATGTCCATAGTCTGGTACATAAACAGAGGAACCATATCTTATCCCCTGTGTCGAGAGGCTCTAAGATTATGGAAATGGGCAGAGTCCACCCAGCGTTTTCTGACAGCAATGCACATTACTGGGAAATCCAACATGATAGCGGACAGACTCAGCAGAGCTATTCTGTTACCTCATGAGTGGTCTCTCAAGAAAGAAATAGCGGAAATGATTTTCCACAGATGGGGCCAGCCTTGCTGCTACCTTTTTGCCACCCCCACAAACACCAAGTGCAGTAACTACTTTGCCCTGATCCCTCAACAGGGACAACCCCAGAGGGTTATCCACGATTGGCCTCCGGGACTCCTATATGCTTTCCCTCCCTTTCCACTGATTCCCAAAGTATTGCAGAAAGCCAGTTTTCTGCGCAGGGCACTTATCTTAATGGCCCCATATTGGCCTCGTTAAATTTGATTCCCCTTCCTGAAGCCTCATCTACTGGAGGAGCCTTGGATCCTGGACCCAGTGCCAGATCTGTTGACCCACTCTTCAGGAGCTCTTCACCCTTCTCTTCAGTCCATCAAACTGACAGCTTGGCTGTTCCAATTCCCAGAATAGCCAGGTTTCAGAATTTATCAGAAGAGGCTCGACATATTCTCTTGTCTCACAAATCTTCAACCAGGAAACTTTACCTCAGTAAGTGGAAAAGGTTTTCCATCTGGGCACAGCAGAATAACACTGATCCTTTCCTGGCATCCATTTCAGATATTTTGGAATTTGTATCAAAACTGTTCAATGAAGGAGCTGCAGCAGCAACCATTCGAGTCCAACTAGCTGCTATTTCTAATTTTCATATAGGTGCATCTAAAAATGGTATTTTGTCTAATAAGCTAGCTAAGGGTTTTTTGAAAGGTACGATGCACTTAAAACCACCGATTAGAACTTAAACCTAATCCTGTCCAAAATTATTCTTCTGCCCTTTGAACCTGCTTCTTCTTGTGACTTGAAATATCTTTCTTGGAAGACCATTTTCTTGGTGCCTATTACATTAGCACACAGAATTTCGGAATGGCAAGCCCTTTCTATTAAGCAGCCTTACTTAATATTTCATAAAGATAGGGTTTCCCTCAGAACAAATCCATCGTTCCTACCGAAAGTGTGTTCAGAATTCACACTAAATCAGACAATTGAATTACCTGTTTTCTTTCCCAATCATTTAAATCAGTTGGAATATATGCTTCACAAACTTGACGTCCATAGACAACTTCACTTCTATTTGGACAAGACAAAAGATCATAGAGGGGCTGATCAGCAGTTTGTCTCCTTCTCGGATTCTAAAAAAGGTGCATCTGTCTCCAAATCTACCTTGTCAAAATGGCTCTCTGATTGTATATCCTTTATCTACAGTGAAGCGAGTATTGCATTACATAACAAAGTCAAGGCTCATTCTACAAGAGCGGTTTCTACTTCTGTAGCCTTCTTGACCAGGTTACCCATTGATTCAATTTGTGCAGCTGGCACCTGGTCAAATCCACATACCTTTATATCTCACTACAAAGTGGACAAGGTCTCTAGGGACAGAGCTTCATTTGGGTCTGCTGTCCTGAAGCAGGTACTCCCGTGAGTCACCCAAGATTGTGGTGCTGGGGACGCTACCCATCAGTAAGAATGAAGGTGAGATTGAACAACTTCACGTAAAGAAGTTATGTACTTACCATAGCGTTCCATGTGAGTTGTTCTTCTCGTCTTCATTATTACGATCCCCCAACCTACCCCCTTCTATGTCTGGAAGTTCAAGAGGTTCTATCTTGGTTTTGGTTTTCCTGAGGAGTTTCCTTTCACAGTGGCCTGTATGATTTCCTTGAAATCTGGCGTAGGTTTTACGCTAGTTGTCAGCAAACAAAATCTGGGGAATGCAGTGGTGCATTGTAGGATAGGGCTTGGCCTCGAGATGTTAGAGACCTCGAGCTTTGCAAAATGGCCAACTCAGAGCCGAGGATCGGCTCTGAACCCATCAGTAATAATGAAGGCGAGAAGAACATTTTTATTTATTTTTATTTATTTAACATTTATTGACCGGGAAAGTCCGACTAGGTTCCACAGAGCCTGTTTTCAGCGGAGGCCCGGGGAAAAATGCTCCAGATGCATGTCTTTGGAATGTGGGAGGAAACTGGAGTACCCGGAGGAAACCCACGAGAACACATGGAGAACATGCAAACTCCACACAGAAGACACCCCAGCCGAGAATTGAACCGGAGAACCTCTTGCTGTGAGGCGACAACGTTAACCGCTGCACCATTGCGCCGCCCTACAAACAACTCGCATGGAACATTATGGTAAGTACATAACTTCCTTTTTATGACATTTCAGTTACATTACTTGATGTAACAGAAATTACAAAACCCAAATACAGCAAAAAAGGACAATCCAGTAAATCCGAGTTCCTCCAGAACTTCCACTACAGTCAGCCATTATCTGCTTTAGCAGCAGTCCTTCTTTAGAGGCGTGGTTCACTGCTGTCTTGACCTCCACAGTTTTAAATTCATAGGTAGGTACTAGGCTATCTGCCCGAAGGCATTTATAAGCCTAGCCAGAATGTGTTGGCTTTTGCCACCCCCTTAGATTAGTTCTTGTGACTCTGTCCAGCAGAGCCACTGAAGTGATCCCCGGGGTAAACTTTCTGATGTTCATCGTGTTTCACTGCTGCAGTCATTACACTTGGGTTATCCTGCCATCAGGCGATCCTGCAGTCGCCCAGAGTTCCAAAGTCTTGGTCCGGCGTCGGTTGCTGTCGCCTCCTCCCTGAATGCCAGACCTGCCACAAAATCAATGGGCAGAGGCACAAAAACAAATTACAGCCCTCATGGACATGAGAGCTATTCAAAAAGTACCACAGCAAGAACAAGGTCAAGGATTTTACTCAAGACTCTTCCTGGTCCCCAGAAAGGACAAAGCCTGGAGACCCATACTAGACCTTTCCACTCTAAATACTTACCTGGATGTTCCGAAATTCAAAATGTTGACACTACAGCAGCTCCTTCCCATGTTGGGCAAGAAAGCTTGGCTGGTTACTTTGGACCTCAAAGAGGCATACCTGCATGTCTCTATCAGACATAATTGCAGAAGATACCTCAGATTCATATCTGGTTCAATGCACTACCAATTCTCTGCACTGCCCTTTGACTTATCTACTGCGCCCAGGGTCTTCACAAAGTGCCTGGCACCAGTAATTGCATTTTGCAGACAAAAAAGAATTCAAATATATCCATACCTGGACGACTGCCTGATTCAAGCGGAGACCATGGACATTCTTCTAAAGCATCTGGCGTTTGTAAAAAAAAAAAAAGTTGTTAAGTTGCCTAGGGTACACAGTAAACGAAAAGAAGTCAAAACTAGTGCCCTCACAAGAGATAATATTCCTGGGTGCCAGCTTAAATACAACGGCCCAGATGGCTTATCTCACACCAGACAAACAAGGACAACTGACTCAGTATTTTCAATTGATGGTAACAAAGTCCCAACTCCCTGCAAGAAAAAGTCTGCAGGCCTTGGGATTCATGGCATCCTGCATACTACTAATTCCATATGCCAGACTGCATATGAGGAAATTACAATGGTACCTAAAAAGTGTTTGGACACAACACTCTCACAGCTTGGAAACAGTAATACCACTAATTCCCTGCCTACAACAGGAGTTTCGATGGTGGGCACAGGCATGTCACCTCAACAAGGGTCAGCCTTTCACTCTTCCTACAGCCTGGCAGACTTTAACAACAGATGCTTCGGATTACGCCTGGGGAGCACACATGGCAGGAAAATGTATTCAGGGCAAATGGACCACAGACCAAATGCATATTCACATCAATCAAAAAGAGATGTTGGCTGTACAAAATGCCCTAACAGCTTTTAAGGACCTTCTGCATCCAGGACAATTACTGTTAAAGACAGGCAACAGCACAGTAATGTGGTACATAAACAAGCAAGGGGGCACTCATTCTTACCCCCTATGCAGACAAGCCATGACCTTGTGGAACACAGCTCTAACTTATCAAGTTCATCTGCAAGCACAGTTCCTACCAGGAAAGAAAAATACTCTGGCAGACGACTTAAGCAGAAACATCATGGATCCTCACGAGTGGAAATTAAATCCACAAGTTTTCAGCATGATAATGCAAAAATGGGGTACCCGGACATAGATCTCTTTGCCTCCCCACAGAATTGCCAACTACAAAAATTCGGCACAAGGACTTATCACACACAAGCATGGAAAGTGGATGCTGTTTCATTCATCTGGAAAAGCCTAAATGTTTATGCCTTCCCACCTCTGCCTCTCCTTTCAAAGGTACTCCTAAAAGCCAGACAAGAAAAACCACAGATGATTCTGATTGCTCCAGACTGGCCACACCAGCATTGGTACCCACTCTTAAAGAACTTAGCTCAAGTCCCACCTTGGATTTTGCCTCATATTCCACACCTTCTGGCTCAGCAAAACAATCAGATCCTGCACAGTCAGCTCAAAACCTTATCCCTGGCTGCATGGCAGATTCATTAGCCAAACAGACAACACCTCTCTCTAAAGCTGTTATGGATGTCATTTTGGAGGCTAGGAGGCCTAGCACCAGGAAATCTTATTCAGAAAAATGGAAGAGATTCTGTGCCTGGAACCAGGCTCAAAGCCTTGACCCTCTTGTCCCTAACATTCCTCAGGTACTACAATACTTGACTGAGATGCTGGACGAAGGACTATCCTTCTCATCCATTAAGACCATGCTTCTGCCATCTCAGCTCATTACAACACAGATCCTCCAATTGTCTCTCATCCATTGCTAAAGCAGTACCTCAGAGGGGCTAAAAACATAAGACCGCCCCGGAGAGCACCAACACCTGCTTGGAACCTCAATTTTGTCTTGGAAAAACTCACTTTGCCTCCTTTTTTGAGCCAGCCAATTAAGCAGAATTAAAATATATATCATGGAAAACTGCTCTGCTACTGGCAATAACCTCAGCACGAAGAGTCTCAGAACTACAGGCACTAATGGCAGTGGAGCCTTTCATCATCTTCTACCAAGACAGGGTTTCCTTAAGAACAAACCCTTCATTTATGCTTAAGGTGGTATCCAGTGTGGCTCTTAACCAAACTATTCACTTGCCAACTTTTTATCCAAATCACCAGAATAAAGGGGAGAGAATTCTACATTCCTTGGACTTACACAGGCAATTAGGCTTCTACTTGGACAAAACAAAAGCTTTCAGAAAAACAGAACAATTGTTTGTATCTTATGCTGCAAGATCACAGGGAAAGGCTATTTCAAAGCAGACCATTTCAAAGTGGATAGGACACACAGTATGGGAAACCTGTACCATCTAACATTAGACCGCATTCCACCAGGGCAACTGCAACTTCTACTGCCTACCTTAGAGGAGTACCTACCAAAAGACATTTTGGAAGCTGCAACTTGGAGTTCAGTGCACACCTTTACCAAGCATTATCACTTGTCTCTCTACTCTAGATCCAGAGCTGGCTTTGCCACTGCAGTGCTGCAGGGCCTCATAGCCACACCAAATCCTCTATAGAACCAGCCACCCTGACTCAGCTTTGGGATTCAACCCAAGTGTAATGACTGCAGCAGTGAAACACTATGAACATAGTACAGATGTTCATCGTGTTACACTGCTGCAGTCATCACACTTGGGTTATCTGCCGTCAGGTGGTCCCGCAGTCGGCCCGATTTCCAAAGTCTTGGTCCGGCGTTGGTTGCAGCCGCTTCTTCCCTGACGTCAGTGCGACAGGGGTATAAAAGAGGCAGCCGACGCCATTTTCTTCAGTCTTTCTTGCCGAGGGGTGCCCGAAGCAGAAGCAGTTCGCAAGTGTCGGTTGGCTGACTCCTGAGATTTTCAAATCGAATTTCAGACCAAAGTCTTCAATAAAGCTAAGTGTACCCCATTGGGGAACCTTTTCTTGCCTCAGTCCGATGTCAGAAAAAGTTAATAATTGCATTTCTTGTGGGAAGCAAATACCTCATAAGGGTTTTCATTCTTATTATATCCCTTGCCTAGGCCCAGACCACGATGTCACAGGTTGTCTGTTTTGTGCTAGGTTTAACAAACGAACTATTAAACGTCGGTTTGATTTCGCCCGACATTATTTTGGTAGAAAATTTAATTATACCATGCCATCGGAGCAACCGACGACCGGGATGCATAAAAAGCGCAAAGATAAGGACAGGCAGCCGAGACCCAAACCAAACACCGAGGCCTCTGCTAGGCCAGTCGCTGGTTCTCCGGTTTTCAGTGAGGTGCCTACGCAGCCTCTGACAACCGCTGATTTAGAACCCAAGCCTGCATCCGACTCCCAAGCGGAGATTGCAGGGCCTCCAGAGCCTTTATCTTTAGGCCCTTCCGACTCCATGGCTGAAGGGGATTCCAGTGCAGTTGAAAGGCCGTCAGTTGCTGAAGGTGTCTTCAGACTGACTACACTTACTATTAAATCCTATGCAAAACTGAAAACTCCATTAAAAGTAAGGAAGCCTGTGCAGCAGTCTCCAGTGCAAGGCCCCATGCCTAAGAAACAGATGCTTAAGATGGCCGAAGACTTAATTACCCTAATCAGGGGTTCCCATCTCCCACCTGACAAAAGGCCTAGACAGGTGGAGGACTATGCTTCCTCTGACCAGGTTTCCATTTCCTCAGATTCTTCTGAGGAACAGGAGTACTCTTTTCCCCCTTATGAAGACTCTGATGTTGAAGAGTCCATTCCTTCAGCATCTCCCCCAGAAGACTACTCTTTTAGGGAAACTTTACATAGCATGAGGGAACATTTCCACTGGGAAGGCCAGGATTACTCTGATTGTAAGAAAAGGCTCCGAGAGTTCCTCTTACTACCCCAGCACAAACCCCTTGCTATTCCACCTGTGTTAGATATTGTGGATGACGTTTATTCAGAATCTAGCCTTAACCCAGATTCATTACCTCCTGCACCAGCCAAACCAGACAGATACTACAGAGTCCCTGACTCACATAAATTCCTATATAAAAGCCCTGTTGCTGACCCAGAAACCATTTACCAGGGTCCCAAAGGGGTTAAGGCCTCTATTGCTAAAAATCCTGTACCGTCTGAAAGGGATTCTAGAGCACTAGACAGATGGGGAAAGAAAGTATATACCTCAGCTACTCTAGCTATGAGGGCCTTAAATTGCCAGTTTCACATGCTGAAATATCAACAATATTTGATGTCTCAATTAAAACAAAAAATGAGCACATATACAGAGCAGCCTGATTACAAGGACGTGCAAGATTTGTTGCATGCAGCAGAACAAGTGGGAAAACATACTTTGCAATGTGGATTTGATTCATTGGAAGCTTCTTGCAGAGCAGCTGTAACAGGGTCTGACATTCGTGGGCATGCTTGGTTAAAAGAACAAACTTTACCTGATCATGTTAAAGCAAAGTTATTGGATGCACCCTTACAGCAGGATGTTTTATTTGGTGTGGAAGCAGAAGAGGTTTTAAAGAAAATGAAGGATAAGGCAAAATCTATGCAGACGGTCAAGGATTTTTTGCAGGTTCAACCCCCTCGTTTCAGCAGAAATTGGCCAACCAAAAACTGGTCCTTTCCAACTTCTGACAGACCACAGAGGGGCAAATACAGATGCCCAAGGGGCAGAGGTCAACCACAAGGCTCTTACAAGCCACGACAATGGGGTGCCACAACCCAGAAAGGAGGGGAAGACAGGTCTCAAACTATCAGAAGACAATCACAATGACTTACCCCTCGGAGTGCCAAGCAAATCACTCTTGGCAGCTCCCGTGGGAGGAAAACCTGCACTTTTTGCAGACAATTGGCACATCATCACAAAAGACAAATGGGTCCTAAATATTGTAACTCAAGGATACAGGTTCCACTTTCACACTTTACCAAGGATAAAAGGAATGCTAAACCTGCCATCAAATCAATGGGCAGAGGCTCAAAGACAAATTACAGCACTCATGGACATGAGAGCCATTCAACAGGTTCCTACACAGGAGCAAGGACAAGGATTTTACTCAAGACTCTTTCTGGTTCCCCGAAAGGACAAAGCCTGGAGACCCATTCTGGACCTTTCAATTCTAAACACATACCTGGAAGTACCCAAATTCAATATGCTCACACTACAGCAACTTCTTCCCATGCTGGGCAAGAAGGCTTGGCTAGTAACGTTGGACCTCAAAGTGGCGTACCTGCATGTCCCTATCAGACAAAATTGCAGAAGATACCTCCGATTTATAGCAGGTACAACTCATTACCAATTATCTGCACTGCCCTTTGGCTTATCTACTGTGCCCAGGGTCTTCACAAAATGCCTAGCACCAGTAATTGCATACTGCAGACAAAGAGGAATCCAAATATATCCATACCTGGATGACTGCCTTATTCAAGCAGACAGCAAGGACATTCTTTTAAAACATCTGGCGTTTGTAAAAAAAACTACTAAGTTGTCTAG
Organism: Protopterus annectens; assembly: GCF_019279795.1. Lineage (NCBI taxonomy): Eukaryota > Metazoa > Chordata > Ceratodontiformes > Protopteridae > Protopterus > Protopterus annectens. Next base: position 263,125,546 of record NC_056745.1, on the reverse strand, counting down.
GGTACACAGTAAACGAAAAGAAGTCAAAACTAGTGCCCTCACAAGACATAATATTCCTGGGTGCCAGCTTAAATACAACGGCCCAGATGGCTTATCTCACGCGAGACAAGCAAGGACACCTGACTCAATACTTCAAAATGATGGCAACAAAGACCCAACTCCCTGCAAGAAAAATTCTACAGGCCTTGGGATTCATGGCATCTTGCATACTACTTATACCATATGCCAAACTGCATATGAGGAAATTGCAATGGTACCCGAAAAGCGTATGGACTCAACACAGCCACAGCTTGGAAACAATAATACCACTAATTCCCTGCCTTCAACAGGAGTTTCTATGGTGGGCTCAGGCATGTCACCTCAACAAGGGTCAGCCTTTTACCTTACCCACAGCCAGGCAAACTATAACAACAGATGCATCGGATTATGCCTGGGGAGCACACATGGCAGGACAGTGTATTCAGGGCAAATGGTCTGCAGATCAAATGCATCTCCACATCAATCAAAAAGAGATGCTATCTGTACAAAATGCCCTAACAGCTTTCAAGGACCTCCTACATCCAGGACAACTTCTAATAAAGACGGACAACACCACAGTGATGTGGTACATAAACAAGGGGGCACACATTCCTACCCCCTATGCAGGCAAGCAATGACCTTGTGGAACACAACACTGACCTACCAAGTTCAACTACAAGCACAATTCCTGCCAGGAATGAAAAATACATTGGCAGACGAACTAAGCAGAAATATCATGGATCCTCGTGAGTGGAAACTAGACCCACAAATATTCACAATGATAACTCAAAAATGGGTGAGCCCAGACCTAGATCTGTTTGCCTCCCCCCAAAACTACCAACTGAGAAAGTTTTGCACAAGGACATACCACACCCTAGCTTGGAAAGTGGACGCCCTCTCATTCAGTTGGAAAAAACTAACAGTGTATGCCTTTCATCCACTGCCCCTTCTGGTAAAGGTGCTGCTAAAAGCCAGGTTAGAGAGGCCACAAATGATACTCATTGCTCCAGACTGGCCATGCCAACACTGGTATCCAATATTAAGGAACATGGCTCAAGGCCCACCATGGATTTTACCTCAAATTCCTCACCTACTGACTCAGCAAAACAATCAGATTCTACACAGCCAGCTCAAGACTTTAAATCTGGCTGCATGGCAGATTATCTAAACAACCAGTCAACACTTCTCTCTACAGCTGTTATGGATGTCATTCTGGAGGCCAGGAGACCCAGCACCAGGAAAACCTACTCAGACAAATGGAAAAGATTCTGCGCCTGGAACCAGGCTAAAGGCCAAAATCCTCTTGCCCCAAATATTCCTCAGATTCTGCAATATTTAACTGAGATGTTGCACAAAGGCCTTTCCTTTTCATCTATAAAGATCCACGCTTCAGCTATTTCAGCTCATTACAACACGGATCCTCCTATTTTTTTCACATCCATTATTAAGACAGTACCTCAGAGGGGCTAAGAACATAAGACCGCCCCGAAGAGCACCAACACCAACTTGGGACCTCAATTTTGTTTTGGAAAAACTTAAACCGCTGCCCTTCAAGCCAGCTTTTTCAGCTGATTTACAGTTTTTATCATGAAAAACTGCCCTGCTGCTAGCAATAACTTCAGCATGAAGAGTCTGAGCTACAGGCCCTAATGGCAGTGGAGCCTTTCATCATTTTTCATCAAGACAGAGTCTCTTTACGAACTAACCCTTCCTTTATGCCAAAGGTAGTATCCAGTGTGGCTCTAAACCAAACCATTCATTTACCCACCTTTTATCCAAACCCCCAGAATTAAGGGGAAAGGCTCCTACACTCTTTGGACATTCACAGGCAATTACGTTTTTACTTGGATAAAACAAAAGTTTTCAGAAAATCTGATCAGCTCTTTGTATCCTATGCTGCAGGATCTCAAGGAAAGCCTATATCAAAACAGATCATTTCAAAATGGATAGGACATTATATCCGTTTCTGCTACACACACCATGGGAAACCTGTACCTGGTAACATTAGGCCTCATTCCACCAGGGCTACAGCAACATCAGCAGCCTTCCTCAGAGGGGTACCAACCAAGGATATTTTGGAAGCTGCAACTTGGAGTTCAGTGCACACCTTCACCAAGCGCTACCACTTACCTCTATACTCAAAAACCAGAGCTGGCTTTGCCACTGCAGTTTTGCAGGGCCTACTAGCTTCTCCAAACCCTGTTTAGCACCAACCGCCCAGCCTTAGCTTTGGGATTCAACCCAAGTGTGATGACTGCAGTAGTGTAACACAATGAACATAGTACAGTTTTGTACCTACCATAAATGTAGATGTTTGAGTGTTCACACTGCTGCAGTCCTGGTTACCCTCCCACCTTCCCCTCTTCTTACCTGGGTTTTATCTATAGCTCCCTGTTTATACAATCTCTAAGATGTATTTCTATATGGTGTATTTGCTTACAGCTGTAGCTATTGTTTTCTACTTATGTAATTTACTTAGGATTATGTATTGCCTTCCTATTTGGGGGCACCTGACATCTGGGGCAAGAAAAACTGAAGAAAATGGCATCGGCTGCCTCTTTTATACCCCTGTCGCACTGACGTCAGGGAAGAAGCGACAGCAACCGATGCCAGACCAAGACTTTGGAACTCGGGCCGACTGCGGGACCACCTGATGGCAGATAACCCAAGTGTGATGACTGCAGCAGTGTGAACACTCGAACATCTACATTTATGGTAGGTACAAAACTGTACTTTTTGTACCTACCATAAATGTAGATGTTCGAGTGTCTTCACTGCTGCAGTCCTGGTTACCCACCCGCCATCCCCTCTTTCTTAGCTGGGTCTATCTATAACTTTCTACACTATACTACCTATGTGGTGTATTTGCTGGTTACTGAAGGTTTTGTTTTTACCTTATTGTATGTTTTGTAAGCAATATTTATTGCCTATCTTTTTGGGGGTACCTGACATCTTGGGCAAGAAAAACTAAAGAAAATGTCGTCAGCTGCTTCTTATATACCCCTGACGCACTGACGTCAGGGAGGAGGAGGCGACAGCAACCGACGCTGGACCAAGACTTTGGAACTCTGGCCGACTGTGGGACCGCCTGACGGCAGGATAACCCAAGTTTAATGACTGCAGCAGTGAAGACACTCGAACATCTACATTTATGGTAGGTACAAAACTGTACTTTTCCCATCCACTTGTCAAGGTTTCTCTTGAAGAGTGTTAGCGAGGAGCTCTGCCTAATGTAGATTGGAATATAGGTTCATAGGTAGGTGCTAGGCTAAATAAACAATGCCAAGTCTCGAACCCAGGACCCTGCACACTATAGTCAGAGCAATGTACCACTACACCATTTAAGCTGTAAATGTATGGACTGCTGTGGGGCTCAAACAATGACTGGCTGTCTGCTAGGCGAAAGCTCTAACTACTACACTATTCCAATTCCACCAAGGTAAGTAGAGTGGATATAAAAAGTGTACACACCCTTGTTAAAATGCCAGGTTTTTGTGATATAAAAAATGAGACCACAATAAATCATTTCAAAACTTTTCCCACCTTTAATGTGACCTATAACCTGTATAATTCAATTAAAAACAAATCTGTTAGGGAAAAAATAAAAAAACGTACAATAAGCTGGTTGCATAATTGTGCACACCCTTAGACTAATACTTTGTTGAATCACCTTTTGATTTAATTACAGCATTCAGTCTTCTTGTGTACACACCTGCCATCAATTAGAGACTCTGATTAACCCCAAATAAAGTTCAGCTGCCCTAGTAGGATTTTTCTGACATTTACTCACTTGCCTGCTACAGCAAAAGCCATGGTTCGCAGAGACCTTACAGAGCATCAAAAGGATCTCATTGTTGAAAGGCATCAGTCAGGATAGGGGTAAAAAAAAATTCCACAGCATTGGATATACCATGGAACACAGTGAAGGCAGTCATCAAAAAGTGGAGAAAATATGGGACAACAGTGATGTTACAAAGAACTGGACATCCCTTCAAAATTGATGAAAAGACAAGAAGAAAACTGGAGAGGGAGGCTTCCAAGAGGCCTACAGCAACACTGAAGGAGCCGCAGGAATTTCTGGCAAGTACTGGTTGTATACTACATGTGACAACAATCTCCTGTATTCTTCATATGTCTGGGCTATGGGGTGCAAAACAATACATCGTCTCCCAAAAGCATGTGTGAAAATGTGTTATGGCCTGATGAGACCAAGGTTGAACTTTTTAGCCACAATTCCAAAAGGTATGTTTGGTGCAAAAACAACACTTTGCATCACCAAAAGAACACCATCCCCATGGGTAAAGCATGGTGGTGGCAGTATCATGCCTTGAGGTTGCTTTTCTTCAGCTGGAATTGGGGCTTTAGTCAAGGTGGAGAGAATTCTGAACAGTTCCAAGTACCAGTCACTTTTGGCCCCAAACCTTCGTGTCTGCTAGAAAGCTGAAGCTGAAGATGAAGAGGAATTTCACCTTTCAACATGACAATGACCCCAAGCATACATCCAAATTAACCAAAGAATGGCTTCTGCAGAAGAAAATTCAAGTTTTGGAATGGCCCAGCCAGAGCCCAGGCCTAAGTCCAATAGAAAATATGTGGGGTGACTTGAAGAGGGCTGTGCATAAGAGATTCCCTCACAGTCTGACAGATTTGTAATGCTTTTGCAAGGATAAGTGGGTAAATATTGCCAGGTCAATATGTGCCATGCTGATAGACTCCTACCCAAAAAGACTGAATGCTGTAAACAATCAGGAACACTTCAAGATGCTAGACCCCATATGTTCAGACTCAGAAATTACGTATAAAACTATTTAAAAACCTGTAAATAGTCCCAATGTGGTGTTAAAATGTAGGTAACACATGATGAAATAAACACGTTTTTCAGTCTGTGGGTGCAGTTCTCCTTTTATCTGTCATAAACACACTGTTCATGCTCACTTGCATTGCTTTCTACTTCTAGTTCTGTTTAGTAACTTTGGCTGCATTTTGAAGAAAGTATAAGCCTTGGCACTTAATCTTTTTGATCCAGCTTGTTGATTGCTGAAGTTTTATTTATTTTTTTAATTATAAACACTTATGTAATACATGTAGTTGGTTTCTAGAACTGACATTTTCATTTTTAAAATACAACAATCAAATGGCATCCGATCTGATTACTTTTTTGGCTAAAATATTTCTCAGTTGTTCACGATCATCAAGAGATCTCACATATTATTAGCTAGCATTTGACTACTGTGAAAACTGCACAGTAGCCAGGTCACCTTTAAAATTAGTGTGCCTGTATTCAGAAGTTTAGAGGTGCTTTCATTAGAAGAATGACTAAAGAGTTTAATATGCTAGATATGAAGTAATCCAGTAAAGCCACTTCAAACTGTGTTTATAGTTTTTCTTCACTACACAGTGTTTCCAGTTCCTTTTGATACGCACTGATTAAAATGATTCAGTGCATGTGACTTTGGGCTAGTCATCTTTTCTGCTAGTGCTTTCACAAATAGTCTAATGTAATTTGATCTGCCTGACTTTGTGAGTCAGATTGAAGGCAGCTAGTTTCAAAAGATAGCAATAATCTTGTCCACATTTTTGCTTGCACTGAGGAACCAGTCAAGAAGCTGCAGTTCAAGACAATGAGAATGAGTAAGGCTGGAGCTTTACAGGAAATACCAAGTTAGTTACTGACTCTGATTGCCTTAAAATGCTTATACTAGTTTATGCTGCTTCCATCTTGATTAACCTACAATCCTCTCGGCTCTCACTCTTGGAACATTGCTATAATAAGGTGACCAAAATTGCCACCAGTTATCATTATAGGACACTTCACTGTCTGGCCTTAAACTTAAGTAGTTAGATCTAAGGCATTGCCTTAACTTTCTCCACTATTCACCTCCCATAAACCCACGTATTATCCAGACAACTGGCCTACTTTGAAAAATATTCTCCAACTCTATAACCCAAGTAGACAGCTGAGACTCCGTGACAATATGCTAGCAGTTACAAAATTTAACTCAACTGATGAGTCTTTGTGTACCCTTTTCTTAGGCCAAATTTGAAACTCCCCTCCTCTCACTCTAAGAAACACAGTAAGCACCACCTCTTTTAAGGCACACACAAGCGAACACCTAAAAGATACCTGGTTCTGGACATGCACAACTCCTAGATGATACGTTTCATGTGCCTTACTTCCTCCTCTTCTTTCCAAGCACTATACTCTTGGTCATCTCCTATTCGTCCTCTACCTCTCCTTCTTCTTACTTCTGCCTATCCTAATACATTTTCTCTCATCGCTTAATAGTAATCTTACTTTTCCCTCTTTCTATCAAGTTAATTTCCAAATGTGTTCCATAGCCCTTTAGATGTTCCTGCTAATAATTAAAGATACTTTGTTTAAATGTGTATTTGTTGATAACTTGCATACATCTGTTTGCTATGGTCTTTATATAATACTGGAATTTTTTTCTGAAGCTTTCCTTCCTGGCCCTTTGCTGTAAAGGGGTGGCTTTCTGCCAGTCAGACTATCCAGGTAAACAAACGCAATCAGTCAATCAATACATAAAAAGTCATCCAACAGAGATATGGTTTAGTCAGATGTCTGTCTGGCCAGTTCCTCCTTACAGCATTATCTTGTCTAAAGATTTCAGTGTGGGACTTAAAATGGAGGAAAATGGAGTCAACAGTTCTAATGCTTTTTAGTTATAGCAACACCACATTCAGTAGAGATCATTGTGGTTCTCAAAGTATCTCCATTCTTTTGGGAGATGCAATGTACTTCACTCTGGATACTGATGATGATATTACACAACTAATCTTCCTGCACAGGATTGATGATAATTGGCATCCCTTCCACTCAGTTAGCAGGGTAGCAGCTATTCTGTCAACCCACACATTGAGTTCCTACACTATGTTTTGATGACCTCTTCAGACATCATTGCCACTTAGTTTTTGATGTCTTCGTAATCCAAATATGATGCTCTGGCCTCTATAAATGTGTTTTTGCAGTGCTTAGAAGATGCATAATTAAACTGCTTAAGGATCTCCACCTCAGTTGCTGAAGCTTTCCTGTTCTACTTTTGCAGCCTAGCTTGTCTGTCTTTGCCAGGCAGTGGTCTGCATGAATCTTATTATAATATTTTATTATAATTTTTTAAGGTCTGTCATACTAAGCTTTTTATTTTTTAGTATAAATACTTGGTTTGCCACTTAGCATATTCAGAGAGCATTCCCATGATTTTCTTAAGATAAGAAGTGCAAAATGTCAACAAAAAACAATATTTTCATAGTGAGCATAGCAGTAGAGATGACCTTGTCATTTCAGAATGAATAAAAAGGCCTACTTTTTATTTTTATGGTTCTTATTTTAAAGGAATTGTATGCTTTAAAGCGGCTTTACAGGAGCATTTCTTCATGCTATATTTCTCATATGTTTATATGAATTTTGGTATAAAACAGCTTCTTGAATGAAATAGGACCTCTGAAAGTGGCAAGTTACTTTGATTCATAAATGGGTTTGCTACTAAAGCAAATAAAAAACATACTGAACTCACAATAATTTTTCTATGCAATGGTTTCAAAGCCAAGTTATGTTAGTATATAGCGGGGCCATTTTCAAGATTCTGTATGTATGTATATGTGTGTGTGTGTGTGTGTGTGTGTGTGTGTGTGTGTGTGTGTATATATATATATATATATATATATATATATATATATATATATATATATATATATATATAATTTGCTTTTTTTAAGTTACATGTAGGTTCCCAGTCATAAGTACTCCTAATTTGTTTAACTTTGTGCTGATTCTTCCTGTTTTTGGTAGCTTTTCAGAACATGAACTCCAAAAGGAAGGCAGAAACCTGGAAGAAGAATAGACGGCAGTTGGTAAGCTGAAGTATCTTTGAACATTTTTGAAATGTTTGTATATAAATATCACCATTTGCATGCATTATCATTTATTAGAAATGAGACAGATGTGAGGGATTATATCTTTTGTATTGTTCTTGGTCTTATGCAGTATTCAATAAGTGCAGGAGACAGAAAGCCAGATACAGGGTTTTGCATTATATGGAAGGTGTGAGATGTGCCAATAAATGCATTTCCTTGCATTGTTAGGTATTGCAGTGTATTCAGTAAAGCAGAGGGTGTTTTTTCTTCTGCTGTCTATTGTCTTATCCAGGTTGAATGGATGTTGGTGAACAGTCTGAAGACTGTAGATTAAATCTCAGGTGGGGAACTGAGGTCATACGTTAAAAAAAAAAAACTGCCACCCGAGTTTAGCATGAGTCTTTTTTGCCAGTCTTGCTAAAGTCTTGCTAGACTTGTGAGTAGAAGTTAAAACCCCCCCTGTATTTTTCTCAACAGAGATAGCAGTTTATTGAAATTTAAAAAAATTTATATTGAACTTTAAAAGAATTAAAGGTTTAAACTATCATAAACACAGAACATTTGTTAAATATTTTGCACATTTTTTTACATTCCAACCCAATTCAACATGCAAAGCCCTGCAAATGCCTTAGCATATATGTTGATTCCCACATCTATTATCTACAAAGTACTCATGCAGCTGAAACTGTTATACAGATTAACACCGTTACTAACCCCTTTGAAGCTTGGAAGGATATTGCAAAAAATATAGTTCAAAATTGAAACCCTTCTTCTCATTGCCTTAGGATTCTCCAAAAATTAGAACCATTTGCAAGAAACATTTAACAAAATGTACCACTTCATTAATGTGTCACATGCCAGATGATTCCGCTGGAACTTGTTTATTCCTTGCCTGTTCTTTTAATATCAGTCGAAGGGCCAGCCTGCTCTTAGCTCTCATTGTTTGTAAGCTTCTTTTTCTATCCTCCTGTTACTCCCTTCAAACTACGATACGTAACCAGTACCCACCATATAATACTGGTATGAGTTCTACTGCTAGGCTTAGAACACCTTTTACTTTAAGCTGTACAGACAGAACTTTTCACAGACTTGCTCCTGCCACATGGAATTCTCTCTCTCTCTCTCTCTCCCAAAATATCAGAAATTATTTTCACATACTCCAAAAAATGTGCATTGCCGTACCTTTAATAAACTTCTGTAACACCCTCCCTCAAAATGCCCAACATAATACTTTACTTGTGCAATGTTATTTGGTACACCACAAAAATTATAATCTACACAAAGTAGCATCCTTACTGATCCCTCAAGTACGATTCATCCATGTGTCGAACAAAAATTTCTAAGTTTCCTGTTTGACCAGCACCTCACTTTTCACAAACATACTGAACACCAAACGCAGAAATATTATTTCAGCTTGAACTATTATACAAAATCTCCTAATTTGTTATACAGTGGATATAAAACGGTTACACACCCCTGTTAAAAATACCAGGTTTTTGTGATATAAAAAAATCATTTCAAAACTTTTCCCACCTTTAGTGTGACCTATAACTTGTACAATTCAATTGAAAAACAAATCTGTTAGGGGAAAAATATAAAAAAAAAAAAGTACAATAAGCTGGTTGCATAAATGTGCACACCCTTAAACTAATACTTTGTTGAAGCATCTTTTGATTGAATTACAACATTCAGCCTTCTTGGGTAGGAGTCTATCAGCATGGCACATCTTCACTTGGTAATAGTTGCCCACTCTTCCTTGCAAAAGCGCTCCAAATCTGTCGTATTTTGAGGGTATCTCTTGTGCACAGCCCTCTTTAGGTCACCCCACAAATTTTCTATTGGATTTAGGTCTGGGCTCTGGCTGGACCATTCCAAAACTTTAATTTTCTATTGGTGAAGACATTCTTTTGTTGATTTGGATGCATGCTTGGGGTCATTGTCATGTGGAAAGGTGAAATTCTTCTTCATCTTCATCTTTCTAGCAGACGCCTGAAGGTTTTGGGCCAAAAGTGACTGGTATTTGGAACTGTTCATAATTCCATCCACCGTGACTAAAGCCCCAGTTCCAGCTGAAGAAAAGAAACCCCAAAGAATGATACTGCCACCACCATGTTTCACCATGGGAACGGTGCTCTTTTGGTGATGCAAAATGTTGTTTTTGTGCAAAACGTACCTTTTGGAATTGTGGCCAAAAAGTTCAACCTTGGTCTCATCAGACCATAACACATTTTACCACATGCTTTTGGGGGACTTGATGTATTGTTTTATAAATTTTAGCTGGGCCTGGATGTTTTTCTGTGTGAGAAAAGGCTTCCATCTTGCAACCCTACCCCATAGCCCAGACATATGAAGAATACGGGAGATTGTTGTCGCATGTAGTACACAACCAGTACTTGCAGAAATTCTTGCAGCTCCTTAAGTGTTGCTGTAGCTCTCTTGGAAGCCTCCCTGGCCAGTTTTTGTCTTGTCTTTTCATCAGTTTTGAAGAGACATCCAGTTCTTTGCAACGTCACTGTTGTCCCATATTTTCTCCACTTTTTGATGACTGTCTTCACTGTGTTCCATGGTATATCCAATGCTGTGGAAATTTTTTGCACCCTTCTCCTGACTGATACCTTTCAACAATGAGATCCCTTTGATGCTTTGTGAGCTGTCTGTGAACCATGGTTTTTGCTGTAGCAGGAAACTGAGTAAATGTCAGGAAGACCCTACTAGGACAGATTAACTTTATTTGGGGTTAATCAGAGTCTCTTTAATTGATGGCAGATAGGTACCCATGAAGACTGAATGCTGTAAGTAAATCAAAAGGTGCTTCAACAAAGACTTATGCAACCAGCCTATTGTACGTTTTTTTATTTTTTGTATTTTTCCCCGAACAGATTTGTTTGTTTATTTTTCAATTGAATTGTAAAGGTTATAGGTCACAATAAAGGTGAGAAAAGTTTTGAAATGATTTATTGTGGCCTCATTTTTTTGGGTCTGTGTTAAATGTTCGAACATCCAAAATGCCGAACATTACATGGTCGAGACCAAATGTTCGACATTTCGATGTTCAAACATCAAATAAAAAAAAAGTAAAAAAAGAAAAAATTACTTTTAACAACGTAGGCAGGGGGGCACCCCACCCCCCCTACTTAAATATACCAACTCAGAGACCGTACTTCAGTGCAGAAAAGGGAAATTCTCCTATCTGCACCGTACGGTGCCGTTGAAAGTCTATCTTCGAACACTTAAAATTTCGAACATTTGGTCTCGACCATGTAACTTTCGAAATTTTGAGCGTTCGAAAATTTGTCAGGTTCCCCATTTTTTATATCCTAAAAACATGACATTTTAACAGGGGTTTGTAAACTTTTTTATATCCACTGTATGTCAAAGCCAGACTATCCATAAATGTCATAATTCCTGACTGCTGATTATTGCCCTTTGCTCCATGCTGCCTCTTCTTCTTTGGCTGCTCCTATTAGGGGTCGCCACAGTGGATCATCTGTTTCCATTTCTTCCTGTCCTCCACATCTTGCTCTGTCACACTAACTACCTGCATGTCTTCTCTCACCACATCAATAAACCTCATCTTAGGCCCTTCTTCTTTTCCTCTTACCTGGCAGCTCCATCCTTAGCATCCTTTTCCCAATATACCCAGCATCCCTCCTCAGCACATTTAATTTTTTTATTTATTTAACATTTGTTAATCAGGAAAGCCCAACTTGGAACAAAGCCAATTTTCAGCAGAGGCCCGTGTCCAAACCAACATAGTCTCGCCTCTGTGGCTGTGTCTCCAAACCGTCCAACCTGAGCTGACCCTCAAATATACTGATTCCTAATCCTGTCCATCCTTGTCACACCCTCTTACTAGTACCTGTCTGTCACAAATCACTCCTTACACTCTTCTCCACCCACTCCACCCTGCTTGTACTCTCTTCTTCACCTCTCTTCCACACTCAACATTACTATGAACTGTCGATCCCAAGTATTTAAACTCATCCACCTTCACCAGTTCTAATCCCTGCATCCTCACCATTCCTCTATCCTCCCTCTCATTCACACACATATATTCTGTCTTAGTCCTGCTGACCTTTATTCCTCTCCTCTCTAGAGGATATCTCCACCTCTCCAGGGTCACCTCAACCTGTTCCCTACTCTCATTACAGATCACAATGTCATCCACAAACAAATAGTCCACAGAGACTCCTGTCTGATCTCGTCTGTCAACCTGTCCATCACCATTGCAAATAAGAAAGGGCTCAGAGCTGATCCTTGATGTAATCCCACCTCCACCGTAAATGCATCTGTCACTCCTACCGCAGACCTTACCACTGTCACACTACCCTTGTACATATCCTGTACCACTCTTACATACTTCTCTGCCACTCCCAACTTCCTCATACAATACCACACCTCCTCTCTAGGCACCCTGTCATGTGCTTTCTCCAAGTCTACAAAGACACAATGCAACTCCTTCTGACATTCTCTGTACTTCTCCATCAACACCCTCAGAGTAGTGCTCTTTCCTGGCATGAAACCATACTGCTGATCACTAATCATCACCTCCCTTCTTAACCTAGCGTCCACTACTCTTTCCCATAACTTCATGTTGTGACTGATCAGTTTTATCTCTCTGTAGTTACTATACTTCTGCACATCACCCTTATTCTTAAAAATCAGTACCAAAACACTTCTTCTCCACTCCTCAGGCATCCTCTACTTTCCAAGATTTCATTAAACAAGGTGATTAAAAACTCCACTGCCATCTCTTCTAAACACCTCCATGCTTCCACATGCTTCCATATGTCATCTGGACCAACAGCCTTTCCATTCTTCATCCTCTTCATAGCTATCCATACTTCCTCCTTGCTAATCCACTGCACTTCATAATTCACTATTCCCACATCATCCAACCTTCTCTCCCTCTCATTCTCTTCATTCATCAACCCCTCAAAGTACCCTTTCCATCTGCTCAACACACTCTCCTTGCTTGTGAGTACATTTCCCTCATTATCCTTTATCACCCTTACCTGCTGCACATCTTTCCTAGCTCGGTCCCTATGTCTAGCCAATTGGTACAGGTCCTTTTCTCCCTTCTTAGTGTCCAACCTTTCATACAACTCTTCATACGCCTTGTCCTTAGCCTTCGCCACCTCTGTTTTTGCCATGCACCTCATCTCCTTATACTCCTGTCTACTTTCTTCATCTCTCTGGCAATCCCACTTCTTTGCCAACCTCTTTCTCTGTATACTCTCCTGTACTTCCTTGTTCCAACGCCAGGTCTCTTTGTCCTCCTTCCTCTGTCCAGATGTCACACCAAGCACCTTTCTAGCTGTCTCCCTTACCAGTTCTGCTGTAGTTACCCAGCTCTTCTGTAACTCTTCACTGCCACCCAGTGCCTCTCTTAACTCTTCCCTGAATGCCACCTCACAGTCACCCTTTTTCAACTTCCACCATCTGATCCTTGGCACTGTCCTCACACTCCTCCTCCTCCTCTTGTTCACCAGCGTCATCCTACAGACCATCATCTAATGCCACCTAATTACACTTTCCCCTGCCACCACTTTACAGTCTCCAATCCCCTTCAGACTGGCCCTCCTACATAGGATGTAATCCACCTGTGAGCATCTTCCTCCACTCTTCTTTGTCACCCTATGCTCCTCCTGCTTTTAAAATACATATTTACCACAGCTATGTCCATCCTTTTTGCAAACTCCACTACTGTTTGACCTTCTGCATTTCTCTCCTTAACACCATACCTACCCATCACTTCCTCAGCCCCTCTGTCCGTGCTAAGTACCACTTAATGGCTTCTTATTGAAATGTTGGGACTCTCATAGTCAAATATTGAAACAGCAAAAAAAAAAAAAAGCTGAAAATACAGGAGAATTAAAATATCAAACACTGCTCTTTTTTTTGCAGAGGCAAGACCCCCTTACTTCCTTCACGTGAGGGGAATCTCCCCACTCCCCTAAACTTTTATATATACCAACTGTAGGGCTGTTGTAATGTGGAAGAAAAAATGGCAGTCTTGCACTTAGTTTATGATAAGTCTAGATTTTTCATTGATTCAGTCTCTCCAGATTTCAGGACTCAATATGCAGAGACCTGACATTTCAGATGGTTGACAACTTTGACTTCAATCTGAAGAGAAAGGGAATGCTTAGATTTATTCAGCATTCCAACAAAAATGGGCACCACTGTCTTACAATAAGCAAAGGAAAATGACTGCCATTAGGTGCTAGGGCTAATCTTCTTAGCACACACAACCTGCAGACTAATACACAAACTGTATTGTCCCCCTCTTCTCAACAAATTGGCTATCTGTACCCCTTCCTACACTCCAAAATTCTGATTGTCTACAATGGCCAGCCTACACTATTGCTACCTGTGAGCGATCCTTTTCCATAATTGCTCCAACAAGCTAGAACTCCATGCCTGAAATTATTAGACAAACAAATAGTCTGAAACTGTTCCAGAAGTGTCTTCATGTCATCTAGTCAGAAAAAAAGTGTAATGGCTTCAGAGATACTGAATAACTCCTACTATTTTCATCTGTCTTCATCAGTTGCTATTTAGTCTGAACTTTTAAATGGCTCCTTACATTACAAATGCAAAATATCCTCTTGACATCCTTTTTTCTCTTTAATGTTTATTTTATATAGTGGTGATTTACTGACTGCCTCTGTCCATCATAGACCAAGGAGCCAGACTAGGCTAGATTTCCGATTACCCATCCATTGGTACAAGTTGCACTTAAATATAGGGAGGAACACTGCTTCACATGGATGAGGAGACTGTTTCAGAGAATGGGAATTCTCTAAGAAACATATCTGTCTCTCCAACATGTCCAGTTTATATTGCAAGCAAAATTTAGGTCTTTTGGTCTAGTGGTTCTGATTTTGTTTGTTTTGCAGATATGCAAAAGGTTAATCAAAACAGGATCCAGGGATGCATTGTTTGTGAGGCAAAGATAACCTCTCAGAAGTCATTATGATACTGAGTAAAGAGAGAAGGTTTTGAGGTGATCGTCATATACCATTGTGTTTACCCCCGTATTCTTTTGTAAGGAACCTTTGTGAATGTTCCAATTGCGGCATGTCTGATCTGGTACATGTCAAAGGGGGCATTATTCTTTATGATGGGTCTAATGAAGGCCGTGTACAGTGGTATGATGACCTCTCGACCTAGAGGCCATACCCTTACTTATAAGTTTAGCAAACTAGAAGGCTATTCTTATTACCTTAGACACATGTTGGTCAAAGGCTGCATTACTGGCTACATGAGTTCCAGGTTAATCACCTTTTAGGGGTATTTTATTAATAATGTAGTTACCCAGGGTGGCTGGCTTCCCAAAAGGCACTGTAATGCATTTCTTGGTGTTGAATTTTAACTCATAGCATTGGCACCAAGTGTTTGTGTTAGACCTTCCTGAAGGGTGTTTTCATCTTGGGGGGGATTTAATAACTGTTCCTAATTTGCAATCATCTACAAAGTTGAGCAGCCAGAGGCCTTTGACACTGGCTTCGATTTCTGAGAAGTAGCTGCCAAAGAGGAGTGTGGGCCCAGCACAGAGTCCTAAGGGACTGCACTGGTTACCAGCCTCTTTATGGAAGTGGCCTCACCGATCCTAACCTCTTGAATTCTCTCAGTCAGCCATCTACCTAGCCAGCATGTTAAAGGGGTTTATGCCTGGTTCTGAAAGATTGATGGCTATGCCCATGTGGGGTATTGTATCAAATGCTTTAGCCAGATCCAGGAATTCAATGTGCACGGTTTTCACCTCATCCATTGCCTTAGTGACCTTTTAAGGAAGTCCACCAGGGTCAGTAAGCACAACCTTCCTTTGACAAAGCCAAACTGGGATGGATCCAGTGTCTGGAAGTCTCCTATTTCCTTGTTTATTTCCATGATGATTCTTTCCATGGCTTTGCAAATAAGACTAGTCAGACTAATGAGTCTGTAGATGTTCTTCGTGTTTCACTGTTGCAGTCATTACATTTGGGTAATCCTGCTGGCAGGTTGCCCTCAGTCAGCCTGAATTCCAAAGTCTTGGGTCCTACGTCGGCTGCTGTCGCCCCTTCCCTGACGTCAGGTCGTCAGGGGTATAAAAGAAGCAGCCGACACCATTTTCTTCAGTCTTTCCTGCCGTGCAGTGCCCGAAGCTGAAGCAGTTCGTAAGCGCTGGTCGGCCGACTCCTGAGATTTTCGTGTTCGAGTTTCAGACCCGAAGTCTTCAATAAAGCTAAGTACCCCGTTGGTGAAACTTTTTTCTTGCTCCAGACTGATGTCAGAAAAAGTTAATAATTGTATTTCTTGTGGAAAGCAAATACCCCATAAGGACTTTCATTCTTACTGCATTCCTTGCCTAGGTGCTGATCACAACTTTTCTGGTTGTCGGTTTTGTGCTAGATTTAGCCAACGCACTATTAAGCGTTGGTATGATTTTGCTTTAAACTATTTTGGAAGCCAGTTTAATTATCCAGAAATGTTGTCAGATAGTCATCCGACTACTGGAGTTCACAAAAAACGCAAAGAAAAGGAGAGAGATAAACAACCGAGGTCCAAAACTGGCGACGAAGCTTCTCCTAAGCCAGTCGCTGGTTCTCAGTGAGGTGCTTTCGCAGCCCCTGACGCCCACTACTTTAGAGTCGCAGGCCGCTACCGACTCCCATGTGGAGTCGGCTATGCTGCTGGAACCTCAAGTTATTGGAGCCTCGGACACTATTCCCTCAGATGGGTCCGGAGCCGCTGAGCAGGCACTGGCTTCAGAGGGTGTATTCAGACCTAAACATCTTTACATTAAACTGACTTCAGCTTCAAAGGCAAAGACTAAAGCACCTTCTAAAGCAAAGAAACAAACTCAAGAGCTACGTGGACAGGCCTCTATGCCCAAAAAACAGATGCTCAAAATGGCCGAAGACTTGATTACCTTGATCAGGGGTTCCCATCCCTCTTCTGATAAGAGGCCTAGGCAAGAGTCTAGTCTGACCTCTGACTCCTTATCTCCAGCTCCTGTTAAGCCTGACAGATATTACAGGGTCCCTGACTCTCATAAATTCTTTTTTTAAAAACCCTGCTGCTGACCCAGAAACTGTTTCACAGGGTCCCAAAGGTGTTAAAGCTTCCACTGCAAAAAACCCTACCCCCTCTGACAGGGATTCTAGGGCACTGGATAGATGGGGAAAAAGGTTTACACATCTGCTACCTTGGCTATAAGGGCCTTAAACTGTCAGTTTCATATGCTCAAATATCAGCAACATGTCATGGCATTGCTTAAACAGAAAATGTTGTTAAACTCTGAATGTGCAGAAAACAAGGAAATGCAGGATTTATTGCATGCAGCTGAACAAGTTGGAAAGCATACTTTGCAATGTGGTTTTGATTCTTTGGAGGCCTCCTGCAGGGCCGCAGTTACGGGTTCTGTAATTAGGAGGCATGCTTGGTTAAAGGAACAAAATCTGCCTGATCATGTCAAAGTTAAATTATTAGATGCATCTTTACAGCATGATACTTTGTTTGGTGTTAAGGCAGAAGAGGTGTTAAAGAAAATGGAGGACAAAGCTAAGTCTATGCAAACTGTCAAAGATTTTTTTACAAGTACAGCCACCTAGGTTTAGTAGACACTGGTCTACAAAGAATTGATCCTTTCCTGTGTCAGACATACCTCAAAGGGGCAGATCTAGACGCCCTAGAGGCAGATCCCAGGTGCAAGGTTCATACAGGTCAAAGCAATGGGGTGCTTCTACCTCCAAAGTTGGAGAAGACAAATCACAACCATACAGGAAACAGTCCCAATGACTTCCCCCTGCCGGCACCAAGCACTTATGTCCTGGCAGCACCCTTAGGGGGAAAATTAGCACTTTTTTCTCAAAATTGGCACATTATAACCCAGGACAAGTGGGTTCTAAATATAGTGTCACAAGGCTACAAGTTCCATTTCCATACCCTGCCAAAGGCAAACGGCTGGCCAGATCTGCAAAAAATCAATGGGCAGAGGCACAAAAACAAGTCTCATCCCTCATAGACATGGGGGGCTATTCAACAAGTACCAGAGCAAGAGCAGGGACAAGGATTTTACTCAAGACTGTTCTTGGTACCCAGAAAGGACAAGGCCTGGAGACCAATACTGGACCTATCAATTCTGAACACATTCCTGGATATACCAAAATTCAAAATGTTGACTTTGCAGCAGCTTCTGCCCACGCTGGGCAAGAATGCTTGGCTTGTGACTTTAGACCTAAAAGAGGCATACCTGCATGTCAAAATCAGACAATCGTGCAGAAGATACCCCAGATTCAAGGCTGGCTCAATGCATTACCAATTCTCTGCATTGCCCTTTGGCTTATCTACTGCGCCCAGGATCTTTACAAAGTGCCTGGCACCAGTAATTGCATTCTGCAGACAAAGAGGAATACAAATATATCCTTACTTGGATGACTGTCTAATTCAAGCAGAGAAAAAGGACATTCTTCTACAGCATCTGGCGTTTGTGAAAAGACTTCTAATATGCCTAGGGTACACAGTCAATGAAAAGAAATCAAAACTAGTACCCTCTCAAGAGATAATATACCTGGGTGCAAGCTTAAATACAACTGCCCAGATGGCTTACCTCATACCAAACAAAGGCAACTGACTACCTATTTCAAAATGTTGGCAACAAAGGCCCAGTTATCTGCAAGAAAAATTCTGCAGGCTTTGGGCTTCATGGCATCCTGCATCCTACTAATTCCATATGCAAGACGGCATATGAGGAAACTTCAATGGTACCTAAAAAGTGTTTGGACTCAACATTGCCACAGCCTGGAAACAATGATTACTCTCATTCCCTGCCTGCAACAGGGGTTTCGATGGTGGGCGAATGCTTGTCACCAAAACAAGGGACAGCCATTCACATTACCCCCAGCCAGGCAGACACTAACAACAGATGCTTCAGATTATGCCTGGGGGGCCCACATGGCAGGAAGATGCATTCAGGGCACATGGTCCTCAAACCAAATGCATCTACATAACAATCAAAAAGAGATGCTAGCTGTTCAAAATGCCCTGACAGCCTTCAAGGACCTACTTCATCCGGGACAACACCACGGTCATGTGGTATATAAACAAACAAGGGGGCACACATTCTTTCCCCCTTTGCAGACTAACCATGACTTTGTGGGACACAGCATTGACTTACCAATTACATCTGCAGGCACAATTCCTGCCAAGAAAGGAAAACACCCTGGCAGACAAACTAAGCAGAAACCTCATGGATCCCCACAAGTGACAGCTGGATCCACAAGACTTCAGCATGATAACAAGGAAATGGGGATGCCCGGACATAGATCTATTTGCCTCCCCTCACAACTACCAACTAAAAAGATTCTGCGCAAGGACTTATCACAGACCAGCATGGAAAGTAGACACCCTCTCTTTCAGCTGGAAAAGCTTAGCAGTATATGCCTTTCCTCCACTGCCTCTCCTCCCCAAGGTACTCTTAAAGATCAGACAGGAGAAGCCAAAGATGATACTGATTGCCTCAGACTGGCCCCGCCAGCACTGGTACCCAATCCTAAGGAACTTGTCTCAATGCCTGGCTTGGACCTTGCCTCAAATACCTCACCTACTATCCCAGCAAATCAAGTCAGATCCTGCACAACCAACTCAGTACTTTAAACCTGGCAGCATGGCAGATAATGTAGTCATACAAAACACACCTCTCAGTAAAGCTGTGATGGATGTCATTTTGGAAGCCAGAAGGCCTAGTACTAGAAAATCTTATGCTGGAAAATGGAAGAGATGCTGTGCTTGGAACCAGGTACAAGGAACTGAAGTCCTTCAAGAATGCAACTGCAGTCCTGACATATGGGTTGTCCTGCCTCAGGTAGCCCTTCGGTCGGCCGGATTCCAAAGTCTGGGTCTGGCGTCGGCTGATGTCGCCTCCTCCCCGACGTCAGAGCGGCTGGGGTATAAAAGCATCAGCCGACGCCATCTTCTTCAGTCTTTCTTGCCGCGCGGTGCCCGAAGCAAAAGCAGTTCGCAAGTGCCGGTCGGTCAGCTCCTGTGTTTTCAGTTACCGAAGTCATCTAAAAGCTAAGTACCCCGTTGGAAAACATTTTTCTTTCCTCAGCCGATGTCAGAAAAAATTGAAAAAGTTAATAATTGTTTGTCTTGTGGTAAACAAATACCTCATAAGGACTTCCATTCTTACTGCCTTCCCTGCCTGGGCCCAGAACAAGACATCTCGGCCTATGCTGCCTGTGCTTGCTTTAATAAGCGCACACTCAGGCGCCGGGCAGAATTTGCCAAAGACTTTTTTGGCGAAAATTATGCTTATATCATGCCGTCGGAACAACCGACAGCACATATTTCCAAAAAACGCAAGGACCGGGACTGACATCCTCGGCCCGCGTCGTCCACCGACACCATGCCTAAGCCTTCCGCGAGTGCATCGGTCTCTTCAGAGGTGGTAATTCCACCGCTCCAGGCCGACGACACTGCTTTACCACATACTTCGGTCCCGGAGGTTTCCCTGGTGCCGGTTGTTGATTTTCCTCCCAAAACCGAAGCTCAGGATTTACCTGACACCATACCAGTGGATAAAGTTACTCCTGCACGTGGGGCAGCTAGGCCTCCGGTCTCCATGTCAATCAAGGCCTTCACACGTTCTAAGGCCGCCAGCCAGGCTAAGGCCCATCCTCCTAAAAGTTTTTCCCAGGCCCCTCTTCTGATAAACAGATCATGACCCTAGCTGCAGATCTTATCTCTCTAATCAGAGGTTCTCAGTCGCATCCAGACAGAGGTTCTCTGCCTCCTGCAGATAAAAGGCCTAGGACTGAGCAGACAGATACCCTCTCTTCGGATGAAGCCTCTAGGGATTCAGAGGATTCAGATACCCAGGAAGAATCCTTCCAGGCCTACGAGGACTCTGATGCTGAGGAATCAATTCCTTCTGCCTCTCCTCCAGAGGATATTTCTTTCAGAGAAGTTCTGCACTCTATGAGAGAACATTTTCAGTGGCAGGGTCAGGAATTTTCTGACTCCAGGAAAAGGCACCTTCCTTAAGTTACCCCAGCACAGACCATTAGCTATCCCTCCAGTGTTGGATGTCTTGGATGATGTATACTCAGACTCCAGTGCTTCCCCTGATTCTCTCCCTCCTGCTCCTGTCAAGCCAGACAGATATTACAGGGTTCCTGAAACGCATAAGCATCTCTTTAAGGCCCAGTCTGTGGATCTAGAAACTATTTCTCAGGGGCCCAAAGGAGTGGCTACTTCCTCGGCCAAAAACCCTTTGCCCGCAGACAGGGAATCAAGGTCCCTGGAGATGGGGCAAAAAGTTTATACCTCTTCCACCCTTGCCATGAGGTCACTTAACTGTCTTTTTCATATGTTTCAGTACCAGGATTACTTAATGGATGATTTGCAGAAAAAGTTAGCCTCTCCTGAGCCTATAGATAGAAAGGCATTGCAGGATTTGGTTCATAACACTCAGCAGGTTAGCAATCATTTTCTTCAGTGTGGTTATGATGCATTGGAAGCTTCATGTAGGGCAGCTATGACAGGGGCTGTTATACGTAGACATGCTTGGCTGAAAGAACAGCCACTGCCAGACCATGTTAAAGTAAGGCTCCTAGATGCACCTCTGGAAAACAGAAGCTTTTTGGTGCTAATGCACAGGATGTGTTGAAGTCTATTGAGGAAAAGGCTAAATCAGTACAGACAGTCAAGGATTTCCTCCAGGTTCAGCCACCCAGATTCAGCAATTGGCCTTCAAAGAATTGGTCCTTTCCAGACACTGACAAGTTTCAAAGGGGAAAATACAGGCATGCTCGAGGTAGAGGGCAATACCGAGACTCCTACAGGGGCCGCCAATGGCAACCACCAAATCAGAGAAGTGGCGCAGGGAGTTCACCTGCACCACAGGGACAATCACAATGACTTGACTTTCACTCCGCCGACCAAGGCTCAAAGAGAAGCACCTCTAGGCAGAAAATTATCCTTATTCTCAAAGAACTGGCACATTTTAACCAAGGACAAATGGATTCTGGACATAGTAGACAAAGGTTACAGGTTCCACTTCCATACCTTACCAACGAGACAAGGCATGCCAAATCTGCCACAAAATCAAAGGGCAGAGGCACTCATACAAGTTTCAAAGCTATTACAAATAAAAGCAATAGAAAAGGTTCCTCCTCAGGAACAAGGCCAGGGATTCTATTCAAGACTGTTCCTTGTTCCAAGAAAAGAAAAGCAATGGAGACCTATACTGGACTTGTCCGCTCTAAACACTTTTCTCATCGTGCCAAAATTCAAAATGCTGACTTTACAGCAACTCCTTCCCATGCTGGGCAAGGGGTCTTGGCTGGTTACTCTGGACCTCAAGGAGGCATACCTGCATGTCCCAATCAGACACAGTTGCAGAAGATACCTCAGATTTCTTGCAGGGTCAGAGCATTATCAATTCTCAGCATTGCCGTTTGGCTTATCTACTGCCCAGAGTATTCACGAAATGCCTGGCATCAGTAGTTGCACATTGCAGGCTCCAGGGGATTCAAATATACCCTTACCTGGACGACTGCCTTATACAAGCAGACAGCAAACAAACCCTGATAAGAAACTTGGACTATGTCATTCAACTACTACAGGCTTTGGGATACACAGTCAACATTCAAAAATCAAGACTACTGCCATCCCAACAGATTATTTTTCTAGGAGCCAAATTGGACACACAATCACAAATGGCTTTCCTCACAGAGGAGAAACAAGAACATTTACCAGATTACTTCAAAAGCCTAGCAAAGCTCACCCAGCTGACCGCAAGGAAAATCCTGCAGGTCCTGGGGTTCATGGCATCTTGCATTCTTCTGGTACCTCTGGCAAGAATTCACATGAGAAAGCTACAATGGTACCTAAAAAGCTTATGGTCTCAACACAGCCACAATCTAGAAGACGTAATACCACTCATTCCATGCCTGCAAAGGGAATTTTTGTGGTGGGCTCAAGCAAGTCATTTAAACAAAGGCATGTCTTTCAACAAACCTCTAGCAAGTCCAACCATTACAACAGACGCCTCAGATCATGGATGGGGCAGATGCATTCAAGGGCAATGGACTCCCAGGGAAATGCATCTGCACATAAATCAAAAAGATGTTGGCAGTGATACGTGCAATCGAGGCCTTCGGAAAATCCCTTCAACAAGGTCATCTGCTAATAAGGACAGACAACACCACTGTCATGTGGTATATAAACAAGCAGGGAGGCAGTCACTCTTACCCCCTCTGCAGACTAACGATGACTCTTTGGGAAAAGTCCCTGAATCTGAACATCCACTTGCAATCCCAGTTTGTTCCGGGCAAGGACAATGTTCTGGCGGACAGGCTGAGCAGAAATTTCTTGGATCCGCACGAATGGATGCTGCATCCACACATTTTCTCACAAATAACAAGTGCATGGGGAAGACCGGACATAGATCTCTTTGCTTCTCACCTCAATCGTCACCTGGAGAAGTTCTGTTCAAGGACGCACCATCCTCTAGCCTGGAGAACGGATGCTCTCTCCTTCAGCTAGAATTCCCTAACAATTTATGCATTCCCTCCTCTACCATTACTGACCAAGGTGTTACTGAAGATCAAAGCAGAGCAACCAAAAGGAATTGTGATAGCTCCAGACTGGCCAAGACAGCACTGGTATCCATTGCTACTGAGCATAACTCACACCAAACCGTGGCCCTTGCCTCAATGGCCTCTGCTTCTAACTCGGCACAATTACAGGACTGTTCATCAAAACCTGCAAACATTGCAGCTGACAGCTTGGAGGGTTCCATGACTTTCACCCATATCTCTCTTTCAGAAAAAGTACAAGAAATCTTACTGGAGACCTTCCACCAGAAAAACTTATTCAGCCAAGTGGAAGAGATTCATCATCTGGAATGCCAACAAGGGTCCGGATGCATCAGTAATGAGCATACCACAGATATTAGAATACTTGGCAGAAATGTTTCATAGTGGCCTCTCATATTCTTCCATAAATATTCACGCTTCAGCAATCTCAGCAAAATACAACTGTGACCCACCTGTGTTTTCGCATCCCTTGTTAAGACAGTTTCTAAGAGGGATAAAGAATATCAAACCTCCCAGAAAACCACCAGTACCTGCATGGGACCTCAATTTCGTCTTGGAAAAATTAACTCTTCCTCCTTTTGAACCAGCAGCAACTTCAGAAATGCAATTTCTCTCCTGGAAAATGGTTTTCCTGTTGGCATTTACCTCAGCAAGAAGAGTCTCAGAGATACAGGCCCTCATGGCAGTACCCCCCTTACTCATTTTTCATCAGGACAGAGTTTCTCTAAGAACCAATCCTTCATTCATGCCAAAAGTGATATCCAGGGTGTCTCTAAATCAAGCAATTCACCTGCCTACTTTCTTTCCCAATCCTCAAAATAGGGGGGAAAAGCTGCTGCACACATTGGACATACACAGACAATTACGCTACTACTTGGACAGAACAAAGACCACCAGAAAGTCTGATCAACTATTTGTAGCCTATGCTGCTGGAGTGCAAGGAAAGGCAATCTCCAAACAAACAATTTCAAAATGGATTGGGCACTGCATCAGATTCTGTTACTCTTTCCATGGCAAAGGTGTGCCAGCCAATATTAGGCCACACTCCACCAGAGCTATAGCCACATCCACAGCCTTTCTAAGAGGAGTGGCTACAAAGGACATTCTAGAGGCTGCTACATGGAGCTCTGTGCATACATTTACCAAACACTACAACCTGCCTTTATACTCCAGATCCCGAGCAGGCTTTGCTTCGGCAGTCCTGCAGGGCATTTTAGCTTCACCATCCCTTTCTTAGATCCTATCACCCCCAGCTTGGCTGTGGTATTCAACCCATATGTCAGGACTGCAGTTGCATTCTTGAAGGACATAGTACAGTTTTGTACCTACCATAAATGTAGATGTCCGGTAGATATGCAACTGCAGTCAGGTTTTCCCTCCCTCCTACCCCTCTGCATTTCTCTTTTTTAGGGTCCACTTCCCCTTTTCAAATTAGCTGGGGATATCTGTTATGGTTTTTCTGTTTATTACTGTTTTGCATGTCTGGAATTTTTTATCCATGCACTAAATTTAGCCTTCCTTGGAGGGCACCTGGCATCTGGGGCAAGAAACACTGAAGAAGATGGCGTCGGCTGATGCTTTTATACCCCAGCCGCTCTGACGTCGGGGAGGAGGCGACATCAGCCGACGCCGGACCCAGACTTTGGAATCCAGCTGACCGAAGGGCTGCCTGAGGCAGGACAACCCATATGTCAGGACTGCAGTTGCATATCTATCGGACATCTACATTTATGGTAGGTACAAAACTGTACTATACAGCTGTACCAAATATTCCTCAGATTTTGCAATACTTAACTGAAATGCTGGACAAAGGCCTATCTTTTTCATCAATTAAAATTCATGCCTCTGCCATTTCGGCTCATTACAATACAGAGCCACCAATCTTTTCTCATCCTTTATTAAAGCAGTACCTCAGAGGAGCCAAAAACGTAAGGCCTCCAAGGAGATCACCAATACCTGCATGGGACCTCAACTATGTCTTGGAAAAACTCACCCTGCCTCCTTTTGAGCCAGCTGCTACTGCTGATATAAAGTTTTTATCTTGGAAAACAGCTCTGCTCCTAGCAATAGCTTCTGCAAGACTGGTTTCAGAGCTACAGGCACCTCATGGCTGTGGAACCTTTTATCTTGTTTTATCCAGACAGGGTCTCTCTGAGGACAAACCCAACATTTATGCCTAAGGTGGTGTCCAGTGTGGCTCTTAATCAAACTCTTCATCTGCCAACTTTTTATCCAAATCCACAGAACAAGGGGGAGATAATTCTGCATTCTTTGGGCGTACACAGACAGCTTAGATTCTACTTGGACAGAACTAAAGTTTTCAGGAAGACAGAGCAAGTACTAGTGGCATATGCTGCAGGATCACAAGGAAAGGCTATCTCAAAGCAGACTATTTCAAAGTGGATAGGCCACTGCATTTGTTTCTGCTATTTACACCATGACAAGCCAGTACCTAAGGGGCATTAGGCCACATTCAACCAGAGCTGCAGCCACTTCAGCAGCCTTTCTCAGGGGAGTACCAACCAAAGACATATTAGAGGCTGCTACTTGGAGTTCAGTGCACACCTTTACAAAGCACTATCATCTGCCACTCTACTCTAAATCCAGGGCAGTCTTTGCCACTGCAGTTCTGCAGGGCCACAAAGCCACTCCTAATGCTGTTTATCCCCAGCCTCCCAACCATAGCTTTGGGAATCTACCCAAATGTAATGACTGCAGCAGTGAAACACGAAGAACATAGTACAGTTGTGTACACTTACCATAAATGTAGATGTTCGAGTGTATTCACTGTTGCAGTCCAGGTTACCCACCCGCCATTCCCCTTTTTTCTGCTGGAACTTTTCTTTCCTTCTCTGATTTATACAACCTATGTGGTGTATTTGCTTGTAGATGAAGGTAAAGTTTATATTGGTGTATGTATTTATATATATATATATATATATATATATATATATATATGGGTCCACTACAGAATCTCGAAAGCTCATAATACCAAAGCCCATAATCCTGACCCCAAAATCGAAAATTCAAAAGCCCAAAATCCTGAAACTCAAAATCCTGAAAACACAAATAATGCTAATATGTCAGTATAAAGACACTAATATCTACCAACTGACCCTGACCCTAACCCTAACCCTAAGGTCCATCACTATCGCACACTCACCTGACCCGCCTAACCCTAACTCACTTAAACACCCCAATATTTGTCACTATTGCATACATGCCTAACCTGCGCCCTAACCCTAACTCACTTAAACCCTAACCCTAACATAAAACCAACCGCACACTTACCTGAACCCAACGCATGACCTAACACCACAGGGCTAACAATAGCAAAGCCACAATAACGTCCGTATGTCCATTTTGTGTTTTCAAGATTTTGAGTTTCAGGATTTTGGGCTTTCGGGATTTTGAATTTTCGGGATTTTGGGCTCAGGATTATGGGCTTCGGTATTATGAGCTTTCGAGATTCTGTAGTGGACCCATATATATATATATATATATATATATATATATATATATATATATAAGTTGTGGCTACCCTTTTAGGGGGGCACCTGACATCTGGGGTAAGGAAAACTGAAGAAAATGGTGTTGGCTGCTTCTTTTATACCCCTGACGTCAGGGAAGGGGCAGCGCAGGACCCAAGACTTTGGAATTCAGGCCGACTGAGGGCAACCTGCCAGCAGGATTACCCAATGTAATGACTGCAACAGTGAATACACTTGAACATCTACATTTATGGTAAGTGTACACAACTGTACTTTTCCATGATTTGTTTAATGTCCTTCCTTCCTTATGAAAAGGAATGACTGTCACAGTCCTTCATTCTCAAAGTACAAAGCTTGTTTTTAGACTATAGTTATATAATGACTCCAGGAGTCCTGATAAGTCAAATTTTAGACTGTTCAGTTGGTATCCTGTGAGGTTATTGGGACCCTTTGAGGCTGTGTTCTTGGTTTTAGTGAGTACATGCCCCCCAGTTGTAGTTGGAGGGGTTATGTTTAAGGGGAGAGAGGGATAAAGTTAGAACTGAATTTGCCCACTAACAGGTTCAAAGTGTCACCAGGCTCAGTGAATATGGCACCATTAACCACAAGCCCAGCGCATTGCTGTGTGCTGACCTTGAGGTTTTTGACGTAGCTAAAAAAGGCCACACCTTAAATTTCTAGGTGTAATGGTTAGACTGGGCTATTGTCTTTGAAAAATCAGGTCTGTTACTCCCATTTCCACAGCCATAGCTCCTCGAAGAAGTGACTTTCAACTAGTCTACCCAACTGGTAATTGCCAATGGGAAATTACTTCCCTGCTTAAAGAATTTTAAGTAATTTGGAGAGCCCTGGGTAAGATACTTCTCGGATATTATTTGCATATGTTGTATGAAAAGCAGTACATCTACTTTTATAATGAATACTTTGCTCCAATCAGAATTTTGGAGCAAGTAGGAAGGGATGCAGATAGCCAATTTGTTGAGAAGAGGGGGACAATATAGTTTGTGTAATAGTCTGAAGGTTATGTGTGTTAAGAAGATTAGCCCTAGCACCTACTGGCAGTCATTTTCCTTAGGAAATAACAGCCTGTCCATTCAACTAGGATGAGGTAGCTATAATCTCAAATCAGGAAGGGAAGGACTGGATGTAGTATAAGGCGTTCCCAATTTGTGTTCCCCTTTTTTATTGGGGAGACTCGAGAACTTCTATCGTATCATACAGAATGTCTCTGATGTCAGTTGTGTCAGAGCATTTTATAGGTTTTCCAACTCAATTTGCAAGTGAGGTAAAACATTTAATTTTATTTGTACTGAAAAAAATACAGTGTTTTTTTCAGTTTTCTGTTTGTCAGTATTCTGCAAGGCATCTTTCTTCAGAAATAACAAAAGTAGCCTTCTCTGTATGGTGAGGAGTGAATCAGATCTTCCGGTTCCATTGTGGGTTACAGTGCTAAGTATATTCTCCCCATCTGAAAAGTATTCCCCATCCAGTGGCCATTTGACAAAGATCACTTGCCTTGACTTAATGCTTGAAATTGATCAGTTGTGTAGAGAAGACATGCCATTAAAATAGAATTCCTCCACCACCAGCCATCCACATATATGTGCACATGCAGACACACAGATTAACTAGTAAATAGACTTGTGATACACACACACACACACACACACACACACACACACACACACACACACACACACACACACACACACACACAGCTACTAAATAGACCTGCTAAGAACCTGTTGAGACACTATGAGGACTGAACATGTAATGACCTACAATGTTTTATCTCCAGGCATACTCCACAGTTGGAACACCAGACTACATTGCTCCAGAGGTATTTATGCAGACAGGATACAACAAACTCTGTGACTGGTGGTCCTTGGGCGTCATTATGTATGAAATGTTAATAGGTATGTATGATGAAAATGTCTGCTGTGAAATTGTAGATATTAAAGCTATCCATTTATTGTACCAACAGTGCTTGACAAAAGTGTTCTTTAGTGCTCTGTGACTGATTAATTACTTTAATTTGCATTCAGTGTCCATTCAAGTATGCTTTGTTTTAGCATTATGTCTTCATATTTCTCGTATTATGCCTTTTTGTTTGCAGAAATCCATTTGTTTTCCTGTTTTTCCCTTCGTTAACAGTCATGAAGTGTTCCCACAATCTGATTCTGATGTTTCTTAGGCACATTTTCAGAATCTGAGATGGCTGGTTGTGTAATTTTCTGAATTAGGACTCCATACTGCTGATTACATTACTGTTTCTTTAACATGTTGCCACTTGCGTTTGGTTGTTGTAAAGAATGCTGAAGTAACAGCATCTCTGTTTTGTACTTCCTCGCACACACATTTCATTCTGTAACTTTCCTCACAGCATTCCTTTTCAGAGAGGATAGTTGTTTTAATAATTTAAGGTTTATTAAACAACCAAATGGACACGTTTTGACCTAAATTGGGTCATTGTAGCAAAATGTAATGCAGAAAAAATGACGACAGAGTATAGCAGAGTTGTTGTTGTTGTGTCTTTCGGCTTTTCCCAGTTAGGGGTCGCCACAGCGGAATTCCAGTCCGCTAATGATTGGTAGTTGATTTTTACATGCCGAGTTACCAGCCCTGACGCACAACCTTCAATGAAGGTACGCCCATTCACGCATGTCTCCACGCAGAAGTTGCTCTAGCTGAGAATCGAACCGGACAGCGTCTGACTGTTATACTCAGTGTAAATACAGCAGTGTAGATGATGGTTGTTAGATATTGTAAAGTGAACTTGCCTGCCTTAGAGCAGTGTAGATGGTGGTTGTTAGATATTGTAAAGTGAACTTGCCTGTCTTAGATCTTGTTTAGTCATGATGTAGACCAAAAGGACAAGGGTAAATGCACTATATAAGGACATTTCAGAATTGAACAGTCAACCAGCATGTTTATAATGAGGTGAGAGGAAATCAGCATAGCTACAGAAAACTGATGCAGACCCAGGCAATGGCCAGACATTAGGCTCAGACCTGCTAGCATTTTAAGGCATAAATTCTCGCTATTGATGTTCCTTGCTGCCCTAAGCATAATTAACCAACATGTTTGTCTGAAGTAAGAATTAACTACAGTACCTGCAGAAAATCCACACATATATAAATAAGGAGAGCATGTAGAGTCCATGCAATGACCAGAGATTGGGATTTGGCTACAGACATTTGAGCGTTAGAGATCATGATCGCTGAACCACTGTATTACTCTTTTTGGCATAAAAGCATGCTTTAATGAAATGCTTCTGTAATTATCACCTAGCCGAGTTTTCACAGGTTACAGTGTAACACATATATGCTTACCATGAACACTGGATATAACCTGGGTCTTTGATGCAACAGAATCTGTTCGTCACAAACTAGTCAGATCCTAATTGCTCTGACTTATTTTGTTTCCATATAGTACAACTTGGTTAATTATACTATAAATGCAGACTGACTTCATGTATTTTTGAAATGGGTACAGACTGTAACCACCGTAAAGTACTATGGCTACAGTAAATCCTAGTGGAGGCTTCCACATAGGAGGGAAGACGCATGGTATTACTGCAGACTAGACCATTCCCTTACATGGGATTCTATACTGTGGCATAGTACAACTTTTAACCGTGGTGTTCAGTAATTTGCTAATACAATTAATGCTGCCATAAGCATGCAACTCACCACCTGTTCTGTTCTCTGTATCACTAGCTTTTTCTGCCATTGCTAATCTTATAAAGACCGTTATGCAGGCCACAGTTGTACTGTGTGCAGCTCACTTGTGGTGCAACATAATGTTTGCACAGCAATAAGGTACTGAATGCTATCACTTTGTGTATGCCCCCAAGACCTTCCTGAAATGACAATGTGCAGGTGCACTACTTTATTCACTGCTTTGCACCATCTGGTATAATGTATTTTTCCAGACATTTTTGTGCTTCACTGTACCTAATGAGTAATGGAGTAATGATTCTGTCTTTTTGCCTCTTGAGCCTGCTGGCCATCAAGCCTCTTCTGTCTCTTACCCATTCATTCCCCACTGGAAACGCACCTCTAGATGACTGGATGCTGAGCCCATGTCCTCACAAGTGGCTTCACATGCATAAAGCTCCACAATTGCAGCCCTATTGCAAGATGCACACTTCTTCTGTGAATACATTTAATTACTGACATGGTGTAGTGTATATCTTGAGCAATGTGCATGTCTTCAGCTGTTCTTATCATCTGTAAAAACACCTGGTTCTGTTAAGTGCCAAGCACATGGTGGATTAGGTAACCATCCTCCCTCTTTCCTGGATGGTAGGTCAGCATCAGCCATTCACTCCTACTGTCCCTGCTTTTCTGTATTAACTGGATTGCTAGACAAAGACAAAACTGGGTTGGCTGGTTCATAGTTAGAATCCTTTTGTACCATGAAACCAATACACTTAGAGTAATGATTTTTTGCTCCTTTTGAGTCATTGCAGTTGCCATGGCATCTTTGGAGTAAAAGAAATCTTGCATCAGAAACAAGATGTTTAAAAAATACATTTTACTACATAGGCAATTTGTGATGCAACGTCTGCTTTTCTACTCAGTGTAAGCCCTTTGCTAGTCACTATTTTCTTGTTCTAAGTTCTTTTGTTTAGATCTGTGCTGTTGTAAGTCATATTGCTTATCTTGAAGCAATAAGTATTTAACATGTCTTCTGATCTGCAAAGCACATTGAGATTCAGTTTTATGGATACTGATTAAAAGTGAAACTAGTGTACTTAAATACTGGGATTCTGAGTTTTCTAAATTGTACATCTGATGATATTACAGGTTACCCTCCCTTCTGCTCTGAAACTCCTCAGGAAACCTACAGAAAAGTAATGAACTGGAAAGAAACCCTTGTATTCCCTCCAGAAGTGCCTACCTCAGAGAAGGCCAAGGACTTGATATTAAGGTTTGTGGTGCACTGTGTGGTATATATAAAGCTGATAAAATACAAGGATGGCACTTACAGGTAGAAATGTGTTTTACCTTTTGCTTTAGAGAGGCTATAATGCAGTATTATCTTACTTTTGTCTTTTTGTTACCTTTTGTTGCTTGTTACACCTGTGAGACGTATGTTAAGTGTATGATGTAACAAAAAACATTTTACGTAATCGTTATTTCAGGAGGAAATGCTCCAAATGACCTTTTTTCATTGACCAACAGTATAACAAACTTTGGCATTAGTCTCTAATTTCATTTTTTTGTCGTTACTTCATGCACGTTAAATGTTTATATTTACACAAGCCTACTTAATGCACATTAAATGTGTATATTCAGTTTTTTTCTTGTCTGAATCTTGAAAATTTGCTTTGACTTCTTCGCAGGTTTGCCTCCACATCCGGTAGCACTTTTACAGTTTGCCGTTTGTCTTCCCTCATCACCTCCTAGAGTTGTGAGGGCCTCTTGCATAGCAGTTATCTGGCATCAGCTCTGACTTTATTTTTCCATCAGAAATTTACTGATGTGAAGTCAGAAATTGGAAGAACTTTGTTCTGACAGACTCCACCGTCTTATTGCTCATTCATACTGGATTACCATCTGGGAGTGCTGCTAATTCCTTTTGTTTGTGTAGAGCAGACTTGCTTGAGTTCTTATCCCTTATTTATTTATTTGTTTGTTTGTTAATTATTTTATTGCATTCTCCTCGTCACTCCACCTATTAAGCTTCTTCCCCGTTTTTCAGATCTGGTTTGTCATAGCCGTGTTACCCACCTCCTGGTGTGAGAATTGAACTGAGCTGAGAGCTGTTGTCCATTGGGAGTTGCATTTTTTTATGCCCTACCTACAGCCCCCCCCCCCCCCAACACACACCTAGCACAAAATTATATCACTGATTTCAGATGGCACATTCACAATGAGTATGACAGGGCTAGTGGTTGCAGTTTCTATTATGGGCTGTAGCCTTACCTGGGAGTCCCACCCTCCAAAAGAGACTGGGTTTTCTAATTATGCCTAAGTTTCCTGGGTCATTGTCAGAGCTGCAGCCCATTACCCTATGAAGCGGCCACTCCTGCTCCTTATTTCAACATCAGTAACCTCTTCTGGCCTCTTGTCTAGTCCCTCCAGCCAAGTCATGCCTATATGAATTCAGAAGCATTTTAAGGCTCTTACTTCCATGAAATGACTCTGCCACTGTGACCTTATCTTCCAGTGTTGTCTTATACAGGACTGCTACCTGGATGCACCCTTTAATTATAGTAGAGGGTAGTCGATGTTTTTGTCTTTCGGCTTTTCCCGGTAAGGGGTCTCCACAGCGGAACTCCAGTCTGCTAATGATTGGAAGTAGATTTTACGAAATGCCGAGGTGCTAGCTCGATGCTCAACCTTCAATGAAGGCACGCCCATTTACACATGCATGTCTTTCGAATGCTACCCAACTGCGGGGAGGACATGCAGACTCCACACAGAAGGCACTCCCAAGCCCAGCCGAGAATCGAACGGGAGAACCTCTTGCTGTGAGGTAACAATGCTACCACCGTGGTATCTCGGGTCTATATTAGATGAAAGAATGATTAAAATGTCGAGTACAACATACTCGACACACTGTAATTGAACGTTCATCTAATCAGAAACTGAAATGGCTGAAAATCAGGTAATCGAAAGATTTCGTTTGGCCAACACCTTCCCTGTACTGACATACGAGACATATAGAAACTACCAATATATGTACACCCCTACTCACTCACATTATTTCAAACCTTTCATACCTAAAAACACTCTTCCACTTTTTAGGAGAAGGTGGGGGGGGCTTCGCCTCTCACACCCCCCAACTAAATATACCAGCTCAGAGATCACTCTACATTGGGGAAAGGGCAATTTCCTGGTAATGCCAAAGCAAATTCTTTCAAGAGGAAAGGATTCGCTTACCTGGCCATTCGAGACAGGTTAGCGTATTGAAGTCACAAATCAAATTCAGTGACATGGCCAAGTAAAAGTTTTCAAAACTCCCTATTTTCATAATTTTCAGCTTCCGATTAGATGAACATTTGATTAAAGTGTGTCCAGCATGTTGTACTCGAGATTTTAATCATTTGTTCATCCAATACAGACCCGTCGATTCCATGCCTCACTGATTTTTCTTCTGCTATGTATTCTCTTTCTGTCATGTAAGGCTTTTAAGAATTCTCATATCTTACCCTAATAGCTTCCATTCCAAGGAAACCCTACTGCCTACCTTGTATTAAGTGTTTTCTGGACCTCCTATAAACTTGTCAGATGGGTAGTACTCTGGCAACAAGCCTTTTTAGTGATGTGCTTCATGGCAAAAGTAGGTGGGATATTTTTTTCTTTTTAAATGCATTTTTAATAGGAGACAGGCATCTGCAGTATGCATCATGGGCCATCAGGTGAATAAAAACTGAGAATAGCCATTTTCCTCACACTGCTGACCATCAGCATGCTTTCTTTAGAGATCTGTTTCCATCATACACATTTCATCCTTCAGTACAAGTGTTACCGTGGCAGCTTGGCACTGTCGGCATTTGGTTTCTTTCATGTGTAAGGATGTCCAAGAAGTTCTGTAGTACCTTCTTAAGGAAACTATTCATAAGTGAGCATCCGCAAGGGAAGCAGTACATCTTTGCTTTGATAACCACATTACACGATCCAGACCAGTTGTATTATTTATCCCAGTACAGAGACTTGAATCAGTGAATCTGGGTAGTATCCTTAACTAGAAAGTCTTATACAGTCAAACCTTGAAGATGGTCATATCCCTTGTTTGGGATTTACACAGTGTGGCATCCTCCTTAATCATTTAGAGAACAAATTCCAGAAATAACTACTGCAAGCAGTATTGCACATTGTAGTATCATTTTTTTAAACACCCTTATTGAATTATCACTAGTGACATAGGCAAATTTACATGTGTATAAAAGTAATCAAACTGTCTTAACAAGTTCATGTTTACAAACATTAAGCTATATATCATATAATCTAAACAACATTACATAAATTATTCAATTCCTGACTTTTTTTAAACAAGAAACATCTTTATTAAACCATCGCTTAACGACACAGGGAGTTGTACTTCTATATAAATGCGACACAATCCTAGCACCAAGCATTTTACATCACAAACCATACTGACACACTCCCATTTGCAAACATTATGCATCAGTTGTAATCTACCCAATAATTTTCAGTCAAATATTACATAGCTCATTTAAGTCCTGCTTTCTTTTAAACCTCATTCCCTCTCTGTATGTACTGTTCCCACAATTCCCATTTTTCCTATGTAGTTTGCTCCTACCATTTTCTAAAGATCTCAATTCCAGTTCTTTTGTCTCTGTTACTATATTCACTACTTCCAGTGTAGTTGGTTTAGATTTTGATTTCCATTTACTAGTAATTGCTTTTTTGGCAGCCACCATAATTAGACACAGCAAGGCCTTACCATATCTAGGCAATTATGATTCTGTATCATAGCTCAGAAAAATCATCTCCCTCATCACACAAATCTGCCCACCCATCATTTCCAGTAGTGCATCCTGCAGGGAATCCCTTACATTTCCCCAACTTGCTGCACTCCCAGAAAATATATTCCCAATTACTTCTTTCTTCCCTGTCCCTGCTGGATTGTGGCATATTTATGCTTGAAAGAGAAATAGCAAAAATCAAATTGTGAAAACCACCCACTAATAGACTAGACAAACCCAAAATCAGTCTCACAATGTAAGCAGATGGTGCAGTTATTACTGACCTCAGCTTCCTCTGATAAAACACTGCAGGGGGTGACAAAAAAAGATTTTGCTTCTTGTCTGGAAGTGACTGCTTGCTTGCTAGTAAATTGGATAGTAACCCTCAGAAATCTCCCATCTTGGCTGCTGGAACTCTATTTAGAAACATAATTCAGTATTCTGTATGGGTTAGACATAAACAGACTGAATACCAGAAGTTGTGTGTTCACAAATCAAACGTACTTTTACAACACATACAGAGCATCTAGTTGAAAAAGACTTGAATAATTTGAAGTATGACTACAAAGTGTCCAGTTTCTGACCCATTGGTGCACGTCTTGCAGTTGGTCGTAAAGTCCGTATTTCAAGGCCTTGAGTATATACTGCCTGTTGAGTCCCTGAACTCATCCAGTAATCCCTTACTGCTACAAACTACAGAAATTAAAATACTGCCTGTTGAGTCCCTGAACTCATCCAGTAATCCCATACTGCTATAAACTACAGAAATTAAAATATGTTGCTTTATTTCCATTTCCCAGGGCAGAGAATGCCACTGCCTATCTTTGTCTCAAGTTACTGGTCTACCAGTCATAGCTAGAGCTACATTGCAGTTGTACTTGTTGGTTTTCAAGCTGATCTGTTATTCAGCCTTGGCAAAGAAGTTGTTTTCTAGGGATAGTCCATCTATTCCTTAGTGAAAGAACCTTTCAAAGACAGCACCTGCATTTCCGAACAACCTACCATGAAAACGGGGGGAAAAAAGAGTAATCAAGAACTGTGAGTTAAGAAAAAAGTTTAAAAAATATTAAAATTATAAACTGCTTTCATGATGTGAGGTAACTGTTTTGGTTCATTGTTTAAACTTTGCTGTAAATCTTGACTCCTGTGTTTGACCCAATGAATTTGATGATGATTTCGCAGCTACTATCTTTATATATGTCACATATGATTTTATGCAAATTTTTGCTGTTTTATTTTCTCAGGTTGTGACTTCAAAGGGTCCGTGAAAGAGCCCACTTTCCCTTTTAATGCACCCACATACACTAAAATCTTTGAATACACATAGTAAACAAATCCAGCTTAAAATGCTTCCAGTTTGACCCAAGTCCTTTTTTATTATCTTGCCTTCCCTTCTGAAATAGCTGTATCAAATGATGTCTTAATTCACCCTCATGAGACTGGTCACTTGTGTTTGAAAGGAAAAAATCTTTAAGTTGGCAAAAGAGAAAGGGGCTTTTGACTTTTTTCTATATGGTGAAGGAAATCAATAAAGTATGTACATTTCTCATTGTGGTATCTACCATAAGTGATTTTTTTTTTAATCCTGGGAGGCAGACTGTGTATAGATATTGGAAAAATTTGTCTGAATCTTAAAAAAATAATTGTCTTTAGTTAATGAGGAAAATGTACAGTGATACCCTGTGAGCATTCTTCAACAAGCTATTAACATACAGGTATCACCCAAAATGAAAAACAAGTCTGCCGTTTCATGGCAGCATATTAAGTTGCCATGAAGCATGGACAAAAAAAAGTGGCAAGCAGCAATTGCAGTAACAGTTAACAAGGTCTTGCTGTTTAAGCTTAAAAGATGCAAGCATGGGAAAAAAATGAATGTAATTATTTCTGTGTGTGTGTGTGTGTGTGTGTGTGTGTGTGTGTGTGTGTGTGTGTGTGTGTGTATATGTATATATATCTATATATATATATATATATATATATATATATATATATATATAAAGTATAGAGACAAAGACAAAAAATTGGGGACAGCAGGGATAGATTTTAAATATAACCCTGATTCACATAATAAGTAAATAGAGCAAGAGGTTTTCCTCCAGTATTCATTTTCTGAATATCAAGTGTGAAACTATAATATCTAGCTTTACTGAATCACTGTATTCCTCCGTAATGCTCTAGAAGAGGACAGTGGGACAGAGTAAAAGTATGAAAAAAAAACCTTGATATTTTGCAAAATTAAGGACTGTTGAGAGGCACGGGAGGTGTAGTGCCTTGCACTGCAGCAATGTTTTCATCTGTTTGATCACAATGAGACATCTGATGTGTAGTCAGCTTCAAAAGTAGTTGTAATTGCTGTGTTTGTGTGTTATTCTTTGGATGTAAAACACTTCAACAACAATTACATATACTAAAGCAACTCTGAAACATTAAGTGAAGGAATTATTTCACATCAAAAATATAAAAAAATGTGTGTACTAATCAGAATATGTAGTTAGCCCATATCTAATTGATATAATGCCCTCTAAGGTGGGCATTACAGGGAACTAATAGACTTTCCAGCAGTGTCATCAGCTCTCACAACACTTGTGGGCAGTACATTTTTTCCCTGCAATGCATACCCCATTGGGCTTTATTGCTTGTTTGTCTAACCAGATATGTGACAAGGAATGGTAAAGTGTGAGGAGAAAAGGGAGCCAAAGATCCAGGACCTTGTGAATTGTTACCCTCACAACCGAACAGACATTAAAATAGCTGTCTTTTTTTCCCCTCTTAGTTGAGATATTTTATTTTGTTTTCTGTTGTCCTTTTTAACATATTATTACTTAGGTAAATAAATGGGCAGCCACGGTGGTGCAGTGGTTAGCGTTGTCGCCTCACAGCAAGAGGTTCTCCGGTACGATCCTCGGCTGGGGTGCCTTCTGTGTGGAGTCTGCATGTCCTCCCTGTGGTTGCGTGGGTTTCCTCCGGGTGCTCCGGTTTCCTCCCACATCCCAAAGACATGTTATAGGTTGATTGGACACTCTAAATTGGCCATAGGCGTGAGTGCATGCATGTGTGTGCCTTCTGTGGAAGGTTGGGCGCCGGGCTGGCAACTCGACACCGTAAAATTCTACTGCCAGTCATTATAGGACAGGTGATCCGCTGTGGCAACCCCTAACTGGGAAAAGCCGAAAGAAGAAGAAGAATTACTTAGGTAAATAAAATTGACTTTAATTTGACTTTTTGTGTACATATTTTAACACGAGTGTCAGGAGTTAGACTATTGTATACTGTATCTGCTTAGAACCTTCAGAACTGTGGACACCCTCTGGATGTACTGGTGTCTTCAACTTCTATGTTCTGCAGTATAGAGAGCTTAATGCATTTAATTCTGTCAGGGACCATTTATTGCCATTCTGTTCTAAGCCAGTTTCATTTGTTCTGTTTTCTTCAGTACATCCTACCAGTTATCAGAAATATGGTTAATTATCTTTCATCATTTTTGTGAATAGGCTGTTCTAGCCAGGGATGTTGGACATTCATCTCACTTGGAGCAAGCCACTGCTATAACCAGTTCCCTGAACTGCTGGCCTGTAGTCATCCTTTTTCCCATAATACGTCTGCTGTCTCCTAAGGGAACTGAGTTAGAGCAGCTGCTTTTGATGTTCTTCATATTCTTTACATCAGTTAGTCTTCCAGTATTTTCCATGCCCATTTGTTTTCTAATATAAGACTTCTTCAGCTTGTTTAACCAGCTAAGTATGGTTGATATTCCCTGCTGCTTCAGTAGCATATAGGGATAATGCCCTGACTATGACTCAAAGAACCCGGAGGCATGACCACCCTAGTGGGGTGGAGTGGTATTTGAGCATCTTGTCGACGGTCCACAGTGGAGGCTAGGGACTTCACCAGAGGAGACTTGGTCAAAATGGGTAACAGTGGGCCTGGATGAGCTGCTGTGGAGGCAGGGCAATGTACCACATGCCAGCATTGCACACCTACCCTGAACCATACCACAACCCAAAAGAGCAGGGGGAGAGAAACTTGGTAGGCCCAAGTAAGACCCACAGACGGAAGCTCAAATGTGCCGAGCCCCATTGCCTTCTGTACATGATTGACCCCAGCAATTACTGGAGTGAGTTGGGGGGGGGGCATGGAGTAGCTACAAAACCTGGTGAGGATGGGGCATGAGGGCTGGGCTGGTAACAGTGATGTGCAGGAAGGAAGAAAAAGGGTCAATAATGTTTGATATTCAGGCAGTGGTTAAGAAAAGTATAGCTTAGATTTTGCTAGTTTCAATTAGTCAAAAGAAGACTGATATATTTTGTTACTAGCAGGTTAAATGCCTTTTGGTTAAGAATGAATTAAAAAAAAAAACATTGAAAAAGCCTTGATCGATGTATGGTATAAGCTCCCACTCCTGATGCAAGGAATTTTGCCTAATGTATCCCGTTACTTAAAATAACTTATTCAGAGTTTGCACAACCTTAGAGTAAGTAGCAGAATTGTGCGAAAATGAGATATCTGTCTATAAGATATCAGCAAATCTATTAACACACTTCCCAATATAATGATTTCATCAGAATGGTTGATGGAAAGGAAGATGGCTTGTTATATTGAGTACCAAATATCTTGGTATTTTACTGAATACTGACTCTGGGTTTTTCGCACATCAGCATAACAACATTCAAGGTGATTCAGATACATGAATGTTTTACAAATCAACAGATGTATCTACTTATTTACTTTGTTGAAAATAACCTACTAATGAAACAAGGATAGCGGTTTCTCAGACTATGGTCTTAATCAGTTCTTTGGTTCTAAGATTCTTAGCTCATACAGGAAAATGGACAAACCTGCTTTACCTTACAGCAAAGTCACGACATATGCTGTCAGTACTCCATACAGTATACACTTGTTCACTTAACGTAAGAGGCCAGATGTAATAAACCATATTCACTTTATGCAGTGGTACTCTATACAATCACCTTATACAGCACTGGACAGCTGTTTCATATGGTATGTTACAGCTGAAGTTCTAAGGCTTGGTTCTTTTTAGATTTACTTAGTGTGTACAAATACTACTGTATTTGTGCCACTTGGATTTCTGCCTCCCTACACAAAGGGAATTCCTAAAATGATGAAAACGTTCTTCTTGAGCATCTTGTATCAAAAGCTGTTTACCAGTTTGGATAAATGTCTATACTTTTCAGTTATTAGGGTTATGCACTTCTCCATTACTGGAACCTTCTAGGTTCTCCCTCTAAGCTATCATCTTTGTATGTGAATAGTAATTCTGTAACTGACTTCCCACATTTCTGGTGTACCTTTCAGCTAATCATTTGAACTAATTTAAGTGGCCGAGCTTGGAGAAATCCACTACTCCTGCATCTATTGGCCGGTTTGCTCAGTGTTCCTACACCTTTTTTATTCTAATTATATACTAAATTCTGTTTTGCTTAACAAATGGTGCAGACTCCTGCTTCATTTTTTTCCTCTGGCTTGTTTACTCACTTGTTTTTACTTGGTTGATTACAGTGCTTTGAATCTGTAATACTTTGTGTGGAATGTTGTGCTAATAAAATGCAATTCTATGGTGTGACTTGATGTACCCTGTAAGAAAGTGTCCCCTTAACTCATGATGTACTGTCAAGCTGATGTTAAAAATTTACCTCCACCTTAATGCTTAGTGAACTTGGGGGGAAAAACTATCAATGTATGTTACTGAAGAGGTCAGTACTAGAAGCAGTCCTTCTCGCTGTCTATGAAGGGAGTAGAGGCAGTTATTGTTAGTTTCTATGAAAGAGGCATTGCAAAATGTCTGGAATGAAAATATGTATTTTTGCTTATGGCATAAGCATAACATAACACAATAGCATGGTATGGTCTACAAAAAGTGAAAAAGGACTTTGCATATTGGAGGAACAGTCTAAATGTGCCAGGCAAAATTCAATTTTATTCAAACTAAAGGGGTGGCGAAAGCCACATAACTATGGGCTAGGCTTATAAATGCCCTTGGGCAGATAGCCTAGTATGAACCTATGAACCTATGAACCTATGAATGCAAAAATAACTTATTCAAGAGCAGTAACTTGCAAAAGCAGTACCCAGTTAGAAGGATAAACAATAAAACAACAGTAACGAAAAAAGGAGATGGACTTGTAGTCGCACAGCTGATCTAAACGTAAGCAAGGAATGCAGTTAAGCAGCAAGGATGACAGACTGATTAGTGACATACATATTGCAGTAGAAAACAAAAGGCTATTATCCCAGTTTAGAAAATGCAGTCACAAAAGAAGGAACCTGATTGGATGATTTAGCAGAAAAAAAAATCATGCTGATTATATATAAAGCTTGATGTGTAAGTTTGCTAATATCTTGAACAGCTTAACCACTCCCCCGACAACCCTAACAGTTTAACACTAGTCCATATTAAGCTACTTCCAAGCCAGTACTGTATCTTAAGGGGGTAAAGTAATGTATGACTTTCCCAGTGCAAACTGAAGAAGCCTTTGAGGCATTTGTTCCAGGGATTGGGATCATCTGGAGATTTGCATCACTTACACTTGTAATTTTTCATTTTTTTCCTGCTGCAGCATTTAAAAATGACAAACTATCTCTGTTTTTGCAGAACTAAATATTTTAAGTGTGATACACGAGCAGTAATTCTTAATGGGGTGTGTGTGTTATTGAGGAAATAATACATGTCTGGGGATGTTCTGAGGCCCAGTCCCACAGGTGTTATTTCCAAAAAAGCACACCCTGGAGGGCATTGTAGAGCTTAGAGAATGTCCTGTTGACTTGTTTTATACTTTGTATTACTATAAATAAAAATGTTTGATGTAAAATAGTTCTAACACCTAAAGTTTCAAACTTGCTGTAGTAAATATAATTGTTGTTGGAGGGAGTATTTTACATCCAAAATATAAGCAATGTAAGTATTTAATGTTTATACACATGCACACACATGCACACACACACACAATCACAAATTTAGAGGCACAGACACACATAATTCTCAGTGAACTACCTGGAACTAGATTATGTGTGTGTATATATATATATATATATATATATATATATATATATATATATTATATATATATATACGAAATACCTAACAGGGTGGGCATTATTGGGAAGTAATGGACTACACAGGGGTTTTATGAGGCATTACACCAGAGGCATCAACCCTCATAACACCCACGGGTGTTCCATTGCTTCCCCAGTAATACCCATCCTGTCAGGCATTATTGCTTGCAACAGTTGCCATTTTATATTTTTTAATTAAACCCGGGAGTTCAGTTTCATTAATGTGGAAAAAGAGAAACAAAAATCAGCCCCAGCAGCCAAAGTACTGTTTTACTGTAAGTCCACAGCAGCATAATTGTACTTTGCACTCCAGTGTTGTTTTGCAGTCCCAGCTAGTTCGCCCAGGGCACAGGACACCACTACTGCCATGTTTTGTGATACGTACCTCTGTGTAAACTGCTTAAAAAGCAAGCAAAAGGTGTCATGTGTATT
The DNA here is from genome assembly GCF_019279795.1 of Protopterus annectens. NCBI lineage: Eukaryota > Metazoa > Chordata > Ceratodontiformes > Protopteridae > Protopterus > Protopterus annectens. The sequence continues at coordinate 263,082,626 of NC_056745.1, read as the reverse complement.
AAGAATGTTTAAGGGCTCGGTGACAAATTCTTTGAACACTGTTCTGTTAGCCAGCTCCTGAAAATCGTTTTCTTAGATAATCCTTTGTGGAGTTTCTCTTTTGAACTTCTTCACGCCCTCATATGTCTGGCCCATAGATATGGTCCTCGGACATCTCCTCTATACTGCACTTTTGATCCATTCTTAATTAATATCAGTCATGAAATCCTATTGATATTTGTAGCCATCTCTGAAGTTATTAAAACAGTCAATGATCTAAACCAAGTAAACACTGTTAAGTATAATCAGTCCATGTTGCACTGATCTCACGCTGGATTTTTCCTGCTTTTGTGCATTGACAGGTTTTGCACAGATGCAGATAGTCGAATTGGAGCTTCAGGCGTTGAAGAAATAAAAACACATGCTTTCTTTGAAGGAGTTGACTGGGAACACATCAGGTAAAATCTGTTCTCATTTGCTGACAAATGTGCTAGTGCTGGAAGTCTTGGAGAAGTTTTGCTTCGTAAGTAGCTTCATAGGTTCCTTTCATGTGAGTGTTTTTCTCTCTCTTGATTTTATGGGTTGATGGTTGTGTGCATCAGGATATGTTCTATAGAATTAACACTCAAGGCCTGCAACAACTACAAGCACTGTTTATGATTCCCTGCTGGTAGTTTGAAACATAGAAGCAATGAAAGTAATTTAATCTCTTTTTGTATCTGAAGTATAGTTACTTAAACTGATAGAGCTGCTTTCTGTATTACCTGTTTCTGTTGCATTTTGTTTTCTATTTTGAGAAATATGTTTCGCTTGCTTGTTTTTGTTATATGTGGGAGGCAGGTACTTTATTTTTTCATTGGTTATTTTGTTTTTTGAATGACACTTAAAAACACAGAGTATATCGGTGGCCTTGTCTTCTCTGACAAGACTTGGAAGGTCTGCAGTAACTACAAGCAGTGTTTGTGACTCTCTGCTGGTGATTTGAAACAGTGAAGCGAGGAAAGTAATTTCATTTTTTTGTGTCTGAAGTGTAGCTGCTTAAACTGATATTTTAAACAGTTTGGCTGTGCTGTAGACATGTAGAGCCTTATTGCATTATGCTGTTGGTTTACCTTGCCTTAAATCATTTTATTAGCAGTAACTAGCTAGCTGTTTTAATTACCGGGGTGACGTTGCACTTTGTACACTTTTCTGTGTTTTTACATTGAGGACTGAGTTTATTCACCTAGTGGTGAAGAGGACTTATTAGTCATTATTCTGCATTTTCAGTGCATTATATAAGTTTGGTGCTTTTGCAGTGCCTTGTATAGTACTCGTCACCTAGAAAGTAACATACTCCTATAAAACTACCTCTGAAAGTCTGCCCAGTAGCTTGGTGATTTTAGGGAAACTGCTTCTTGAGAAGCACAGGGCAACTAGTGTGTGTGTTGAGGAGTACTGCCCCTTAAATTTAGTGTTATATTGTCAGGTCTAGCCACTAGTCGCAAAAGCACCCTTAGTTGCCCTCTTTGAACCCTTTGTGCACCACACCCTTGTAGCTTACCTAATAAAGGAGCCGACATTGATATGCACCTTCTCAAATTCTCCTCAGTCAGTTTGGTGGGCATGGGTATCTTGAGACAAAGTAGCAACTGTTTTATGTTCACTGGCAACCATTTAATCCTTAAAGAAACAGATACAGTATGTGAGAGATGTATATACACAATGTCACTGGAAGCAAAGCCGTCACATACAAGCACAGAGAATGCAAATCAGGTTGTCAGAAGCACACACACACACTACACTCACCACAACACACAGTATGCACCGCACACATAGACCAACTTGCACTGAGGCATTTAAATGCAATCTTTCCAAACCCAAAGACCTCCCAGACACTCCATCTGCAAAAATTATCCTCAGCAAGGAAAAAAAAAATGCTCAACAACAGCAACATTTAACACTTTACATACAGCCTGTGGTGCTTTAACTAAAAATCACCAAAGGTGCACCGATGAACTGCCCAGGTCTCTAGTAATAGAGAACTCCCTTGTGTGAACTTCTGATGCCCCACTTAATAGGCTGGACAAAGAAAAATGAATGGTAAGTTGCTTATCAAGAGCCAGGCTCCACTAAGGTACTCACTCACGCAAGTCGTTGCACCACGGGTACCAGCATGACTCAGTCATACTCCATGTATCTGTAAATGACCTGAGATGTACCTCCCTAAACAATATTAGGAGAGACATTTGGGGAGTTCTCAGACTGCATCACAGGCTGGTATGTACCCAGTATTAAGAATTATTCCACCTTCACCAAAGATGATGCTACAATCTGAACACAGGACGACTTTAATAAATGGCTTAGTTTCTGGTGTCATTCTAAGGGGATATATTTGTCAGCTTGGTCTGCAGCTATCGAATATTGGCTAAAATGTTATTCTTCCCCATAGAGCCTTTTTTAGTCAGTGGCAAACTGACAAATCTTCCAATATAACAAAATCAACCTATGGGAATCTAAAGGTGTTACTGCTCAGTGCCAGGAGTTTAAACAAGAAGCTCCACTCTTTCCAAGTTCTCCTGAGGGTGCAGGGTTAGGAGAATGGAGACATCTGTGCAGTTGCAAAGAAATGGTTTATAGAGCCACAGAAAGTGCCCTAGCAGTGGAAGGCTTTACTGCCTTCCACACATTTAGACCAGCAATCGCACAGACAGGGACTAAAGGTGTTGGTGTCTCAATCTACATCAGTAACAAGCATACCTCTAGGTTGGTTAAGCAGAAAGACTTGTTAGAACTTCTCCATATGCAGATCACCATAGATGAAGTCCCATACCATATCCTGGCTAGTTAAAGGTCACCGTCTCTGTCTTAGGAAATGCATAGCTTATATTTAGACTTAATGGAGACGCTCCCCATTCAACAAAATACCATACCTGTGGGGGACTTAATTACCCATGTGTAGACTGGGAATCCTACACAACCCCAGATTTACAGTCACAGAAATTCCTGGACTTTGTAAACACAAAAACCCTAGATCAGATGGTGCATGCACCTACTAGAGGTACAAACATATTGGACCTGGTACTCATATGTACAGGAAAATGCTGCACCCCACCCAGTGTCCTGTCCTGTTTGGCAAGGTCAGATCAGAGTGGTCTCCATTGAAATAATAATAAATTCTATAACCTAAAGAAACCCTGCAACAGTTATGAACTATTCCAAGGAAAACTACCATTTATTAGACAGTAACATCTCAAAATTCCAAGCCCTCCAAACCCAGATAATACAGCAGCTTGTGAGGAATTATTCACATAAACTCTGTACAGCCTTGTCAGTGGTTGCATAGAGGCTGTTTTACTTACCAGAAGAAAGCCCGAGATAAATTCGAAAAACAATCCTCCTTGGTGGAATCCAAAATTAAATAGGTCTTGCATCAAAAGAATAAAAGTCATGCCTAAAATTAGGAATAGTAGCACTCAAATAGAACTAAACAGATAACTAATAGGGTTAAGTCCATGAAAGCCAATTTTTGAGGTATAGATAGTTTCTTAGGCCAAGGACAACCATAAGGCTTTCTTTAGTTATGTCAGATGCCTCAAAAGCAGCTCACAACAGTGTGCTAAACTGGTTGTAAATAGCGCAAGATCACAGAGCTGGGAGATGTAGCAAATCAACTAGCCAATAAGTTCAGCTCCAGCTTTACCCCCTACTCACCCCAAGTCATCTCCCAGGAAGTACTATCTAACATAATCCCTCCAACTATGAATAGGAAACAGGTCTTAGCTGTGCACTCTTAACACCAAGAATACAGCTTTGATGGGTCCTTAATATCCCAGGATGCCTCCTAAATATGCTGTCAGGGCCACTGGGGTCACTATTCAACTATAGCGCCTGAACAGGCTTTGTGTCACGTTAGTGGAGGACTGCAAAAGACACCACTCTACACAAGGACGGACCATCAACAGAGCCCGGGAATTACAGACCCTGTAGTCTGATTAGTCTCATAATGCAAAGCCATGGAAATAATTGACAATGCCATATGAAACCTTCAGACACTGGATCCTATGCAGTTTGGTTTTGTCAAAGGCAGGTCATGCCTACTTAACCTGGTGGATTTCTTTGAGAAGGTCATGAAGGCAATGGAAAAGAGCAAAATGTTGCATACTGTCCACCTTAACCTTGATAAGGCATTTGATACTATACTCCTCTTGGGCATTGTAAACAAAACCATGCAGTTGGGCATAAACCCTGTAATGTAACATTCTAGATAGCCAGCTAGCTCACAGACAGGACCCAGGAAGTTAGGGTGGGATAGACCAGAAAGGGGACAGTCACTAGCGAGTCCCTTGTGCTGGTTCCGCTCTTCTTTGACAGGTACTTCTCAGACGTCAAGGCCAATGTCAGGGGCCTCTGGCTGACCAAGTTTGCAGATGATTGCGAACTAGAAGTCAAGGAAACCCCACCCAAGATACTAACATCTTTCATGAAGGCCTAATGCAAACAAAAGACTGGTGGCAAAGCCATGGTTTGAAACTCTGCAGATGTGCAAAAGGCCCACAACAGCTGGATCCAAGGATGCCTTGTATTCTAGGTATAGATCACCTCTCAACAGCCTGCAGGAAACAGAGTAGAGAGATAGGGCTTTGATATGATCTGCATAGGGCATTGTGTTTATTCCCTTTATTTTGAAGAAATTGATAATAGTTCTTTTTGGGAAGTCAGCCACTCTGCAAAACTACCTCAGTGATAAAACTCCCCTAGGAGTAGATCCTTTAGTCAGGGATTTGGGGAAGCATGTAGATATTCACCTGCTTTTGACCAACATGTGTTTAAGGTAGTAAGAAAGCCATTCTATATCGCTCGACTTGTATACCTATGAACCTATAATAAATGCCTATGATGCATAGGGACACAGGTTAGGTTGGATTGCACAGCTAGGCTTATAAAGGCCCTGGTGGTCATTATCCAATTATATACCCATGAACCTGTAACAACAGAAATATGTAACAGCATGGCATCTAGATGTAGGAATGTCATCGTACCACTGAATTCTGCCCTCATCAGACCCATCACTGAGTAAAATTATTATTTTGGTATGTAGCTGACTAGGCACTTGCAACAACTGTAATGTCCACAGAGGTTCTTCACAAAAAAATACAGGGGGTAAACCCAATGCCCTATAGAGATCATGTCAAAGCCCTATCTCTCTACTCTGTTTCGTGCAGGCTGTTTAGAGGTGATATATACCTAGAATACAAGGCATTCTTGGATCCAGCTGTTGTGGGCCTTTTGCACATCTGCAAAATAAACAGCAGCAAATGACGAGATCTAAGGACCTAAACTTCCTTATGACATAAATAAGACATGTTAGAGGGACAGATGTTCTTCATTCCACATTGCTGCAGTCCTAACTATTGGGTAGTCCGCTGTCCAGTCGGCCCGAATACCAAAGTATATGGCTGACGTCGGTCAGGGCGCATTAGACTGACGTCAGTACGTCAGGGTACTAATGCGCATGACCGACGCCATATCCTCAGTCTTTTTTGCCGCATGGTCCGATGCAGAAGCAGTTTTGCGAGTGCAGGTTGGCGTTCTGAAATTTTCTGAAGTCGGAGTTTCAGACCGAATCAAAGTTGGCTAAGTACCCCGTTGGGGAACATTTTGGTTTTTTCTTGCCTCAGTATTTAACCGGATGTCAGAAAAAGTGAATAACTGTATTTCTTGTGGGAAACCGATACCTCATAGGGATTACCATACCTTGTGTATACCTTGTTTAGGGCCTGAGCACGACGTTGTTGGATGCCGCTCTTGTGCTAGGTTTAACAAACGCACTATTAAGAGAAGGTTAGACTGTGCCAGGTTAGTTTGGGAAGCGTTGCAATTATAAAATGCCGTCGGATGCTCCGGCCGCTTCGTCCAAAAAGCGCAAGGACAAAACAGCGAAGCCTAGGGTTGATGAACCGGCAGTCCCGGACGTCGGTTCTTTAGAAGGCTCAGTGGAGCCAGAGGTTTTGCCAGGAGTTTCTTTGGAGTCTCAGGCAGAGACTTTACTGTTACAGGATGTGCCTTCTCAGGAGGTAGGCCAGGCTGAGGGGGCTTCTCAGGTAACTGTTCTTCCCTCTCTTCCCAAGGTAGTTAGAGCCTCTCCTTCTGTTTCCAAAACTTCTTTGAGAGGTAGGCCAAGTTTAGCTTCAGTGGGGGCTTCTCCTAGCACTTCAGGTTCTGTGCCTAAGAAACATATGCTTAAAATGGCAGAAGATTTGATTACTATGATTAGAGGTTCTATGCCCCCTCTTGATAAGAGGCCTAGGGTGGAACCTGAGTTTGAGAGTTTTGAACAGTGTTCAGAGGCTTCTGAGTCTTCTGCGGAAGATTTGCAGGAGTATCCTCCTTATTCTGATTCTGATGTGGATGATTCCACTCCTACAGCTTCTCCTCCTGAGGATTTCTCATTTTCAGAGACTCTGCATTCCATGAGGGAGCACTTTAAATGGGAAGGCCAGGATTACTCTGATTCCAGGAAAAGGCTTAGGGAATTCTTGTTTTACCCCAGCATAGGCCCTTAGCTATACCTCCTGTGTTGAATGTGGTGGACGTTGTTTTTGCAGAGGCTTTCCTGAATCCTGATTCTTTGCCTCCTGCTCCTGTTAAACCTGATTGGTACTATAGGGTGCCTGAAGCTCATAAGTATCTTTTAAGAGTCCTAGGGCAGACCCGAAACTGTTTCTCAGGGACCTAAAGGTGTTAAGGCCTCTGTGGTTAAAACCCTGTTCCCTCTGATAAAGAGGCAAGGGCTTTGGATAGATGGGGAAAGAAAGTGTATACTTCTTCCACTTTAGCCATGAGGCGTTGAATTGTCAGTTTCACATGCTAAAATATCAAAATTATCTCCTTTCACAATTGAAATCTAAGGTGGATGCTTTGGCGGAAGGTATTGAGTGTAAAGAGTTGCTGGATTTAGTTCATGTGTCTGAACAAGTGGGTAAGCATTCTTTGCAATGTGGTTTTGATGCTCTACAGGCCTCCTCGAGGGTGGCTGCCACTAGTTCTGTTCTTCGCAGGCATGCCTGGTTGAGGATCAGAATTTAGCTGAGCATGTTAAGACAAGGATTTTGGATGCTCCTTTACAGTCTGATGTGTTGTTTGGTTCGCCTGTGGAGGCAGTTTTAAAGAAAATGGAGGATAAAGCTAAGTCTATGCAAACTGTTAAAGATTTTTTGCAGGTGCAGCCACGAAGTTTAGTAGAAATTGGCCTACTAAGGGATGGACATATCCTGCTTATGATTCCCAGTCTAGGGGTAGGTCTAGGCGTGGTAGGGGCAGAGCTCAAGGTTCTTTTAGGCCTAGAACAGGAGTTCACCTGCTCAGACTTCTGGTGAGGGCAGGGGTCAGTCCTTTCGTAAACAGACCCAATGACCTGCCTTTTCAGCTGCCAGTAGATTCTCGTCTGGCAGCTCCTTTGGGAGGAAGACTGTCTCTTTTCAAAGAAAATTGGGATTTAATTACTCAAGACAGATGGGTTTTGGATATCATTCACCACGGTTACAGGTTTTATTTCCATACATTGCCCCTTTCAAAGGCATGCCAGACGTTCCTCCTCCACAAAGAAAAGAGGCTCACAAGCAAATTTCTCTGTTACTCCAAATAGGGGCCATTCAGCCAGTCCCGTATCAGAAAGGGGCCTAGGATTTTATTCGCCTGTTCCTAGTACCAAAGAAGGGGAACACGTGGAGACCAATTTTGGATTTATCTATCCTCAACACTTATCTGGACATTCCCAAGTTCAAGATGTTGACGTTACAACAGCTTTTACCTCTGCTGGGCAAGGATCACTGGATGGTAACTTTAGATCTCAAGGAAGCTTACCTTCATGTGCCTATAAGACTAAGTTGCAGGAAGTATCTGCATTTTCGAGCTGGAAATTCTCATTATCAGTTCTCTGCATTGCCCTTTGGCTTATCTACTGCGCCCAGAGTATTCACAAAGGTTCTGGCTCCAGTGATAGCTTACTTCAGGCTAAAAGGAATTCAAATCTATCCTTACTTGGACGACTGCCTGATTCTGGCTCAAGAAAAGGAAGACCTTGTACAGCATCTGGAATATGTTATAGCAGTGCTAAGATGCCTAAGGTATTCTGTGAACGAAGTAAAGTCCAGTCTAGTACCCTCTCAAGACATGTGCTTTCTGGGTGTGAGACTGAATACAGCAGCCCAGATGGCCTTTTTAACCCCGGACAAACAAAAGAGTCTATCCCTTTACTTCCATCAACTATCTCATCAGTCCGTGCTGACTGCAAGGACAGTCCTTCAAGCATTAGGGTTCATGGCATCTTGTATTCTGGTGCTTCCCAATGCCAAACTGCATATGAGGAAGCTGCAATGGTATCTCAAAAATGTATGGACACAGCACTGCCAGGATTTGGACACTGTCATTCAAATAATACCTTGCCTTCAAAAAGAATTTTTGTGGTGGGCTCAGGAATGTCACCTAAACAAGGGACTCTCTGTGACCCGGCCAGAGGCGAGTCAGATTTTAACGACAGATGCCTCGGACATTGCTTGGGGAGCTCATCTAAATGGAAAGTGGATACAAGACAAGTGGCCTGCCAGACTACAGCATCTACATATCAACATGAAGGAGATGTTAGCAGTCCAGTTTGCATTAATGGCTTTCAAAGAGTTACTTCTTCCAGGGCAGGTGTTGATTCTAACAGACAACACAACTGTCATGTGGTACATCAACAAACAAGGGGGAACACATTCTTATCCTCTATGCAGGCAAGCAATGATTTTATGGGAGACTGCGCTCAGCTTGCAACTAACTCTTCAGGCAAGGTTTCTGCCGGAGCACAGAACTCCTTAGCAGATGTGTTAAGCAGACAAATCATGGATCCCCACGAATGGAAACTGGATCTTCATGTATTTCAGAAATTGACAGTGTCATGGGGAACTCCAGACATAGATCTGTTCGCTTCTCCACTAAACCACCAGCTGCCAAAGTTTTGCACAAAGGGGTTTCATCACACAGCTTGGAAAGTGGATGCTCTTTCTTTCAGTTGGAAAAATCTTCATGTGTATGCCTTTCCACCTCTGCCTCTTCTTCCAAAGGTGCTCTTAAAGGTCAGACAAGACAAGCCAAGGATGATTTTAATAGCTCCAGATTGGCCTCGGCAACACTGGTACCCACTACTAAGGAGTCTGGTACGGAAGCCTCCATGGCCTTTACCTTTGATTCCACATCTGTTATCTCAGAAGGACGGTCATCTGCTCAATGTCAAGCTTCACTCTCTTCATCTGACAGCCTGGCATATTCTGTGTTGAAACACAGCAGGTCTCAACTTCCTCAACAAGTTTTAAATGTGATTATGGAAGCTAGAAGACCTAGTACAAGGAAAGTGTCACATGAAAAATGGAAGAGATTTTTATTTTGGAGTACAGCAAAGAATTTGGAGATTTCTGAGCCTAATTTGAGTGTGGCTCTTCAATATCTTACTGAGTTATTGGACAAAGGTTTGTCCTTCTCTTCCATTAAGATTCATGCTGCAGCAATTTCAGCTCACTATGATTGTGACCCACCATTGTTTTCGCATCCTTTGTTCAAGCAGTTTCTTAGAGGGGCAAAGAATATAAGACCCCCATAGAGCTCCTACTCCTGCTTGGGATCTCAATTTTGTGTTGGAAAAACTTACTCTACAACCTTTTGAGCCTGCGGCTACTGCTGAATTGAAATACTTGTCATGGAAGACTGCTTTTCTGTTGGCTATTACTTCTGCAAGGAGGGTGTCTGAGTTGCAGGCCCTTATGGCAGTAGAGCCCTTTTGATTTTCCATAAGGATAGGGTATCATTACGTACTAATCCTTCCTTTATGCCTAAGGTGGTTTCTAGTGTGGCTTTAAACCAAACTATTCATTTACCTACTTTTTATGCAGACCCCCAAAATAAAGGGGAGAAGATTTTGCACACTTTAGATGTGCACAGGCAATTGCGTTATTATTTGAGCAGGACTAAGGATTTTAGGCAGTCTCAGCAGTTGTTTGTTTCTTTTGCTTTGAGTTCGCAGGGCAAGCCTGTGTCAAAACAAACTATTTCTAGGTGGATTGGGTTTTGCATTGCATTTTGTTATTCCCATCATGGCAAGGAGGTTCCAGCTGGGATTAGGCCTCATTCCACTAGGGCTACTGCCACTTCAACGGCATTTCTAAGGGGGGTGGCAACTAAGGATATATTGGAGGCAGCTACTTGGAGTTCAGTGCATACTTTCTCTAAGCATTATCACCTTCCTCTCTACTCTAAGTCTAGGGCTGGTTTTGCCACAGCTATTTTGCAAGGCATGTTGTCAGCTCCTGCTTCTTTATGATTTGCCAGCCTCCCTTTCCTCTGCTTTGGGATTCTACCCAATAGTTAGGACTGCAGCAATGTGGAATGAAGAACATAGTACAGTTTTGTACCTACCATAAATGTAGATGTTCGAGGATCCACATTGCTGCAGTCCAATTTACCCTCCCTCCTTCCCCTCTGTGTTTAGGGGTGGTTGTGTAGGTGAGGTTATATGCTGATATTTTTGTATATATTGTACATATTTTTGGTGCAGGTATATTGGGCCTTGTCTTTTTAGGGTCTTCTGACATCTGGGGCAAGAAAAGACTGAGGATATGGCGTCGGTCATGCGCATTAGTACCCTGACGTACTGACGTCAGTCTAATGCACCCTGACCGACGTCAGCCATATACTTTGGTATTCGGGCCGACTGGACAGCGGACTACCCAATAGTTAGGACTGCAGCAATGTGGATCCTCGAACATCTACATTTATGGTAGGTACAAAACTGTACTTTATGTATGTCATAGAAATCCCATTCTCTGGAATATATTTTCCATCCATGTGAAGCAGAGCCCTTCCCTAACATTTTTCAAGTGTAAACTGGACCAGTAGATGGGAAATCAAAAATTTATGCCATGTCTGGTTGCTATGTCTCTGATGGACAGAGGCAACCATTAAATCATGCCATAGCTAGCATACTCTGTAGAATAACTTCTAAGGCAGAATAACTTGTGGGATACATTCGGGTTGCATGGCTAGGCTTTTAAGGGCCCTAGTGGTCATTAGTCCAATATACACCTATGAACAACACAATTTTGTGTGTGTCTGGGTGGTAGGACAGCACAGTGGCGTAGTAGATAGCACTGTCATCACACAGCAAGAGGTTTCTCGGTTCAATTCTCGGCTGGGATGCCTTCTGTGCTTTGTCTGCATGTCCTTCCTGTGTTTGCGTGGGTTTCCTCTGGGTGCTCGAGTTTCCTCCTACATTCCAAAGTCATGCAGTAGGTGAATTAGATACTCTAAATTGGCAATAGGTGTGAGTGTGTGTATGAGTGTGTGGTGTGGAAAAACTACCGTGGCAGGGCTAGTCACCTGACTGTGTAAACCCTGGCTGTAAATTATTGTCACTGTTAAAGTGACACTGACCCCATGAGCAAAAGTGGGGAAAAAGGGGCTGTGGATGGGTGGGTGGATATATATATGGGTCTACTTCATTTACCCTAACTTCCAATTGACCGACACCCATTTGCCTGACACCAAATGACCGAAATTTCATTTGACCGAACTTTCATGTGACCGACACTTCATTTGACTGACAAGTATTATTGGCAAGTAAATGGGATATGCCCCCTTCCCCACTGTAGTGCGACCCTGGAGTTAGAATATATAGTTAGGGGGGGGTGAGGGGCAAAGCCCCCCACTTAATTTCATATTATATTGTTTAGTTTTGCTTTAATATTGCTTAGTAAAACAAAAGTAAGTGGGGGGCTTTGCCCCCACACCACCCATTGTGGGGGGCTGTGCCCCCTACACTCCCCAACTATATATATTCTAACTCCAGGGTCGCACTACAGTGGGGAAGGGGGCATATCCCATTTACTTGCCAATAATACCTGTCAGTCAAATGAAGTGTCGGTCAAATGGGGTCGGGCAAATGGGTGTCGGTCAATCGGAAGTTTGGGCAAATGAATTAGACCCATATAAATATCTATATATATATATATATATATATATATATATATATATATATATATATATATATATATATACACACACACACGCACCTATACAGATATATAGTTTTATATATATATATATATATATATATATATATATATATATATATATATTGCTAACGTCATGGACTTTATAGTTTCCACAGTGGTTTATTACAGGATATCTGTGGTTATGTTGTCATTTTCAGTTTAACTGCCTGGTCAGGGCCTTTAGAGGGTGAAGAAGTGAAAATGACATTGAAACTAAGACCTATTTTCTTTCTACTTCTACTTTCTTCCCTTTTACCCAGTTTCTGTTTCCCTTTCCTCTAACATAATTCAAGGTAATAACAGTCCATCTTTAGCACCAAATTAACTTTACCTCCTACCATCAACTTTTGATCTGTGAGTTCACCTTCAGACATTCTTTTTATGACATTGTTGATTAAACCTAAGTAAAAAATGGGGTCATGTTTAATTTTATTCATGTTGGATAAATAGTATGTGGCATTTATATAAGGTTTATACATATTTTTATGAGATTGTAAAGGTGCCATGGATTATATTAGGGCTTCAGAGATCACCTGGGGAAAGATCAAAGCTCAACACCTGCATAAAAGTGAAAAGGTAGCATACTGATGCCCACATAGGACAGCTTCAGGGAGACAACAGGAAGTACTATTTTACAAGCTATGTGCTACACATTTAAACAACTTTACTGAAGAGGTATGGTTATACACATTTATAATTATCCAAAACTACATCAGATGTGCATCCATTAGTGCTTTCAGGAGACAGGGAAAGCTGGATGCTGGTTAAGTAAGCTGTACAGCTTATCAAGTAGGTACAGAAACAAACAGACTGTGCTGCATTCATCCCCTGTTATATTCTTTGTGCCTACACTATAAATGTTTAATGAGTTGGAAATCTTCTTTGATGCACTATAAATGTTTAATGATGGGTTGGAAACATTCTTTGGTGCGCTATAAATGTTTAATGATGGGTTGGAAACCTTCTTTGGTGCACTATAAATGTTGAATGATGGGTTGGAAACCTTCTTTGGTGCGCTATAAATGTTTAATGATGGGTTGGAAACCTTCTTTGGTGCACTATAAATGTTGAATGATGGGTTGGAAACCTTCTTTGGTGTGCTATAAATGTTTAATGATGGGTTGGAAACATTTTTTGGTGCACTATAAATGTTTAATGATGGGTTGGAAACATTCTTTGGTGCACTATAAATGTTTAATGATGGGTTGGAAACCTTCTTTGGTGCGCTATAAATGTTGAATGATGGGTTGGAAACATTCTTTGGTGCACTATAAATGTTTAATGATGGGTTGGAAATGTTCTTTGATGCCCTGTAAATGTTGAGTGATGGGTTGGAAACATTATTTGGTGCATATAAATGTTTAATGATGGGTTGGAAACATTCTTTGGTGCACTATAAATGTTTAATGATGGGTTGGAAACTTCTGTGGTGCCCTGTAAATGTTGAATGATGGGTTGGAAACATTCTTTGGTGCCCTGTAAATATTCACTGCTATGCAGACTACACATAGCTGTAGCTGCTTCTTAAACCAAACCAGTAATGTCTGCAGGAAATGAATAACTGGATAAGACTTGAGCTAGCTAGCAGGCTAGCTGAACCTTAGTCCAGATAAAACTGGCAGGTATAGACGTACTCATGGGTCTAAAACCATAATTATTTCTATACTACTCTCTTTGTGGAATGACATGTAATGGCTACTGTGATGTAGATGAAAGAAAGAATGGAAATGGTTCTGCGTTTGACCACATTAGGTACTGTGTTAGCCTTAAATATCATGGGTTCCACTTACAAACAGAGGTGTGGGTTGACACTTCATTGTGTACTACACTGTCATTGCCACATACATTGATGATCTCTGCTTTGCAGAACATAGATTGTGTTTTTTAGATAGCATTATTGCTGCCTTCCTTGCTTGAAAGCCAGTGTATTTTTGCTAAACATAAATTATAATTTTTATATGTTATGTCTTGTATGTATGTGTATATTTTCACAGAGAGAGACCAGCAGCCATTTCCGTAGGAATTAAAAGTATCGATGACACGTCCAATTTTGATGAGTTTCCCGAGTCAGACATCTTACAGCCAGGTGAGGGAAGCACCATGAAGAAAGCACATCTGAATCCTGGACTGTACATATGTATGTATACTTGCATTTGCACACTTTGTTGCACTTATTAAAGATTTAGCATTTGCTGTAAGGACTGCCTTAATCGGGTAGGTGCTTAAACAGTAACGCATAGTTTTTTTAGAGTCCTAAGAATATGATGCATTATTTTGCTTCACCACACTCTGTTGGTATTGTTATCACTAAATAATGATGAACATGAAATAAATTTTAAATCAGGATGTCATATATATGCTGAATTATCATTAGTCAAATTTCTAAACCTGTATCCTTCCAAGTCATGGTGTTGCCTACCAGCAAGCTGAAATTAGTTTATTGTTAATGTTTGTAACAAGCTAACAACATTGTATATTAAGCCCCCAAATGAGCCCTTTTTTCCCATTTCTTGCCCTTCCAGTTCAGGATGACCCCTGTGACCTCTTTCTGACAGTCTTCTGCACTAATATGTTCCTCCATTCCTTCTGGATTATATTGAGAAGAGCCTTGGCTTCTCTGGTCCCTAACCAGACCTTTTCATGTCCATTCTAGTCACACTTCTGGTTGGGTTCCTATAGACTCCTTTCAGCAGCCTGATGTCCCTATCCCTTTATAACCTCCTGCACTGCTCAATATGTGATCCCAAAAGGGTCAGCTAGAGTGGAAGAATTACCTCTTTGTTTCTGGAGTCTGTTTCCTGAACTTGGCACCTCCACGTTCTATGTACTACCGCCACAGCTCTCTCACTATGCTTCTGGTGATGTGTTTTGATTGCTGTAAACTTCTCCATCTCCTTTTTCTGCAGTGTTGCCTTCAGCTCCTTCCTAGTCATCAAATATTTCACTCAAGGGTTACTACAGTGCAGATGTAGTATTTTGCAGTTGTCTACATTAAAACTTATCAGAATTGCCTGCCTGTCCACTTCATTGACCTTTCTCTTCCTTTCTTTGATTCTTCCATCCCTCACTTTTGTACCTGTCTTTCTATTGCCCCAAAATGTTGATCCTGTTCTGTTTTTCCTCACACGTGTATGAAATTTAGACACTAGTGAGAACCAGACCCCTTTCTCTGCCCTCAACAACTATTTTTTAACTTGTGTCTCCCTCTCTCTCTCCATATTACCGTGCAGTCATATTAATGTCCTGTTCCTCCATTTTGATCTTTTAATAAAACGCTGCAATTTTCCTAGCAGTTTCCAGAAGCTCTGATTAAGTCCGTATAGACCATTTTTGCCAGTACTGCATTCTCTAGTTCTCCCTGTAGTTCAGTCAAACTGTGTAAGGTTTCACTGACATCTCCTTATCCCCACAAAACTTTTTAGGTTGTTGTAAGAAAGTGGTAATTTCTTCCCTTCTGCACGGCTTTCTCTGCTTCTGCTGTTAGGCTGAATGCTCAGTAGTTGGTTTCTTTCCTGCTCCTCCTATACAGGGGTACGCCATTTACCATCTTCTGTACCACATGCACTTCTGTTCATATCTGCTCCACATTCCTGAGGAATCTTGTGAGGCAGCCCTTCTAATCCTTGTGTCTTTTTCTTAATTTTTCTCTGCACTTCTTCAGTTTCTGTCCTGGTGTTCATCCACTTTCTACTGCACTCTGCTGTAGCTCCATCCAAGAGTTTAGTATTTATAAGTTTCTGTCTAGCAGGACGTGTACCATAGCTCATGTAGTACTCATTTTTATCAAGTAACATTGTTTCTTTGGAAAGGATCTTTGTTCTCTAAATATATGGATTATTTTACGTTAGAGCGGGGGGGGACACACTGATTTTCTAGAGCATTTCCTTAGCTCTAAATGGACATATGGGTCACAAGACAGAGTGGAATTCTAGAGTCATTAAGATTTAACATCTAAGAACTCAGAGAAATCAAAGGCTTTTTTAGTCTTATTTGTTTAACAGCTGTGGAGGGAAGAACAGTGAAACCAAAGCAAAGCTAACAAGATTTGTGTTCATTTGTGTATCTTTTGCCTTTGGTTAAAACTTCAGTAGCCCGCTATACAGCAAGGAATATTTGGTTGAGATCATAATGTACATTAGTATGATTATAAGCAACTACCAAACTTCAAGAAACAATAGTATAATGTGGTCTTATGGGAGTATGCATTGTATTTTGACCATTTTTAATTTTTATCCATGGAGAAAAATGCAAAAACAAATGATGGTTATTGCTTGTTAACATATTATCCATACTGACAGATTTTCTGGTTTGCTTTGTAGTGAACAGGTAATGTTACTCTGGAGCACAAACTCATAGATTGGAGTGTATCCACTGCCATCTGCGTCTGATGATCTTACCACCATCCACCAGACCATCATTGACCTAAGGTGTAGATGTCTGAGGGGGGGGGGGGCTGTACCTCCCCTCACCCTCTGACCTCTCTAAATATACCACCTGCATGGTAGCACAGGCTCAAGAGAGAGGAAAAATGGAAAATGTTTCTTTGAGTCAGTGTGTCCTTGGAGACGGTATATATTAGGCAGGATCCTACATGTGGTGTGCTAGGGGAGTCCATTCTCCAAGCAAAAATGCTTTCACAATGTGTTACACTTACTGCTGTGGCTATTAAGGCAGCAGGCTAATGTGTCCTGTAAGTTGGATTTTTATAATTTATGGTTCTGTAATATCACGTAGATCCATAGATTTTTTTATGTACCTTATTGTGCAGAGGAAGATGCTTAATGTATCCTTACAAATAGCCAGTTTGCATAATGTTAGCAGTGAAAGGAGAGGGAAGAAGTCCGAGAAAAATAACTTGTTTCATCTATCGATTCATAGTAGCCCAAGGAGAAACTAAAGATGTAAATTAATCCTTCCATATCATTGGTGAACCTATTGCTTATTACACCGGCATATGATATTACATCTGTTTGGATGACATGCAACAAGGGCAAAAGTGACAGAGATAAACCTAACTACAGCATTTCTGCTGTAGTGTTAACCTTACTCACTCCAAGTTGTAGCTTGAAAGCAGACCACTGTCATAGAAGTTTCAACAAGTTATAGTAGGCAGCTGAAAGGTAGAGGCTGCCTGATTCATGTAGATCTTGCTGGTCCTATTGAAATGTGAGGTCATATTTGTATTGACTTGAGAAAACGTTGACCAAAACAGCATGGAAATGTTGCTGCATTTTATCAGCTAGTGCCAGTTGTTCATTAAATCCTTTGTAAGCTTGACCATCTCAGCCAGATGAGGAAGCCTTGTTTTAAAGGCTCATCCAGACAGTATCACAACAGAACTGCAACACCTCCCCATGGCACACCACACAGCAGACATTGGAATAGAAACCTAAGCTCATTGGTTGAGAGGGGAAGGAACCAACAGTATCCTGAGCTTCTGAGCATGAAAACTGAGTGCTGTTTGTTAACCTACTCATAATAACTGTTCACGAGGAGGGGAAGGCAGAACAGTGTGGCTTCACATGAAAACATTGCAATTCTTAGTAGGGGGCCTGAAGGAATAGTTAGGGCTTAGTAGGTTGTAGATGACTCACTCTTCTCCCCTTTGTCTTAAACATCAAACAAAAATATTAGCTGTGTCTTATTTTTCCTTGATAGATTCTTCCTTTCTCATTACATTTGGGGTACATAATGTGTTCATAAGTTCATAGGTTGGTACTAGGCTATCGGCCCTAGGGCCTATGCAAGCCTAGCCATAACAATTCCCTGGATATTTCTTCCTACAATATTTACGTCTCTGGTCCCCTGTCTAGCAGGGTGACTGACATGATCCCCGGGGTGAATTTCCTATCTCCCATCCAATCATCAAGGTTCCTTTTGAAGAGGGCCAATGAGGCGCTCTGCTTGACATGTATGGGCAGTCTATTCCAGAGTATGGAGAGTCTCTGGGTCAGGAACCTATCCCTCCAGCATGTTTTGTTCATTGTGATGACAAGGTTTAGATCCTTGGAGCGTGTGGCTCTGAGGGATTGGGATTTCTTTAAGTGGAGCATGTCCAACAGCTCAGGGTTTGACATGGCCTTGTATGTTAAGCAGAGATCACCTCTGAGTAGACGATATGCCACAGAGTATTGCTGGAGTTTTTTTTAGACGGTCAGCATATGGCATCTGCTTTAGGCCTGTGATTTTTTTAGTGAGGTATTTCTGTGGCCTTTCCAGCTGTTGCAGATGTCTTGTGAGGTACATACCAAATGGGGCATTATACTCTATAATGGGTCTAATGAGGGTACAGTGGGACAATGACCTCCTTTTTTCTGGATAAAAAGCCCTTAGTGATGAGGTGTGCCACATAGAAGGATTTCCTGACTGTTGTGGTGATGTGGTTATCGAAAATGAGACCACTGTCCACTTGTGTCCCTAAGTCTCTCATCACACTTTCAATGTTTAGCATGCTGCCACCTATGTGGTAATTCATGGGTACATGTTTTTTTCCAAAGGGGATAACTATACATTTCTTGGCATCACGCTAGAGCTCATGGCTCTGGCACCAGGCATCTGTTTCTGTAAGGCCCTTTTGTAGAATATCCACATCAAAAATTTGAGGATTCAATAATGGCTCCCAGTTTGCAGTCATCTGCAAACTTTGTTAGCCAGAGTCCCTTAGTGTTGGCCTGTACTTCAGATAAGTAGATACCAAACAAGAGTGGTCCCAGGACTGAACCCTGAGGTACTCCTCTTGTCACTTGTCTGGAGCTGGATTTGGAGTCGGCTACTTTTACAGTCTGGATTCTGTCAGTAAGCCAGTTGGCAACCCATCGAGTGACGTAGGGATTTATGCCCAGCTTAGTAAGTTTATCTATAATTCCAGAGTGGGGGATGGTGTTGATGGCCTTGGCGAGGTCCAGATAGGCTGTGTGGACCACCTTACCATCGTCCACAGCTCTGGAGACTGATTCGAAGAAGTCAGTCAGATTCAGGAGACAAGATCGGCCCTTCACAAACCCAAACTGGGTGGGGTCCAGTGTTTGAAGGTTGCCAATGTCCTTGTTTATAAGTTCCATGATAATGTGTTCCATGCCCTTGCAGATCAGGCTTGTCAGACTGATGGGATGGTAGTTCCTGGAATCCAGGGCAGATCCTCCCTTGTGGAGCAGGATAACTGTAGCTGTGCGCCACTCAGTGGGCACAAAGCCTGAGGTGAGGCTATGATTAAACATGACACTTAGGTGAGGTGCCAGTTCATTTTGTAGTTCATGTGGTACACAGCCTGGGATGTCATCTGGTCCCATGGATGCTGTATTCTTAGCTTTGGAGAGTGCAGTTTCTACCTGTGTGGCCGTGATTATCGGAATTTGGCAATCTTTTGGTATTGAGATGGGCCCTTTAGGGGGTGAGAGGGGGGTGAAGTTGGCACTAAATCGATCTACCAGGATATTGGCAATATCCTTGGGATCAGTATATTTAATGCCATTCTGCTGTAGCTCAGATCAGATTTGAGCATTGCCATTGAGATTCTTGACATAACTAAAGAATGCCTTGTGGTTGTCTTTGGAATCTTTGGCAATTTCTTGCCCCTTTCTTCACTTGTCTGTTATTTTCATTTTGCCCTGCACTTATATTGCTTGTGATTTCTTTCTTTCGTTCCTTCCTTCTCCTCCTTACACTCTACTCTGCCATTTTCCTAGCAAGTTAGGTTGCTCCTTAAAGCCATCGTTTTTGACATGCTACTTGTATTCTCAGCTTCCTGTTGTGGTAACAATAGTGGTGACATTTCCTTCCTCCTTTTGCTTAGTCCGGTAGTTTACAGATCCTTTGCTGATTTTAATGTGACACGTTTATGGTACTAGCATTTCCTGTTTTGAACCACACATTGCCAGGGCATTCATGTGAGTGCCTTGTCTTTCTTGTGCATGCTTGTTTTCTGTCACCGTTCTCATATTACATAACCACTTTATAGCCACACCAGTGCTTTACTGGTGAATGAGATCCACTTTCTTTCCAGCCCTTATGAGATTTATTTTGTTATTGCTGCCATAGGATTACATCCTGACAACAAGTCCACTGTGTCCTTAGTCCAAGGTGAAGCTGTATTATGGATTCTTTAAATAATGTTTAGTCCATTGAATGGCTTAACAGACAACATCTGGTGGGAATCCTTGAAGTTGCAGCAGTCCTTTTGGTACTTTAATCTATGAGGAGGGTCAATGTAAGGCTAAACTGAATCACTTTCTCATCTTACACTACTTATGCATATGAGTACACAGGAATACACAGCCAGACTGGAGGCTAAGCACTCTCAACCCATGACTGTAACAGACAGTCAAGAGGATAAGGAACACACTTGCATCACACCACCTGTCACACATAAATCTACAAAACAGGCACTGGCAAAACATATGCATAAATACACAAAAACATATTCGGAGGCACTAGGTACCAATCTGAAAAAGAAACAGTGCCCTCCAAAGCAGACAAGCAAGCAACCTGCACCCCCAAACACAAGCCAGAAAACACATAATTCACCTCAGCAGTGTGCCTCATAACAGCCCTTAAGGCAAAACACCATACCTAACACGCTAGTAATAGGAGACGCTATAGTAAGGCACACGGATACTCCACTCACCAGTCTGAACAAGGAGAAGGTTACTGTCAGCTGCCTGTTGGGTGCTCGGATCCGCCACATAACACAGGCACTTAGGTCACTCCAGAACAAGTACAAGTATGACGCTGTCATTGTACATGTTGGTGTGAATGATCTAAGACTTACCTCCCTGGACTACATGAAAAGAGACATTGAGGAGCTCTCTGATCATGTAGCCCAATGACCCTGACCTTGAGTAGCATACTACCTTCACCTAGAATGATACCACAATACAAAGACAAAATGATCAATTTCAACAATTGGCTAAGCTTCTGGTGTCATTCTAAGGGGATCCAGTGTCTGTCTGCCTGGGATGACATGATAGACAAGCCTCGCTGTTTTGCTAGAGATGGGTTGCACCTGTCACCCCTAGGTTTTCGAATACTGGCCAAGGCTCTTGCCATCCCCATAGTGCCTTTTTTAGGCAAGGCTCAAAGGACAAACCAACCACCGTAACCAGTACAGGTAACCAAAAACTAAGGGTAATGCTACTCAACGCCAGAAGTCTCAACCTCAAAATGCACACACTCGAGGCTCTCCTCAGCATGGAGAAAATAGATGTTTGTGCAGTGACGGGAAACCTGGTTCAAGGCTCAAGAGAGCACCCCAGCACTGCCAGGTTACAATTCAAATCATACCTTCCGGCCTCAGTTACCGGATCGCAGTACAAAGGGCGGAGGTGTATCCATATTCAAGGATACTCATATCTCCAGGTTAGTAGCACAGCATGATGCCCCAGAGATCATCCATGCACAACTATCAGCAGGAAAAAACACATTTCAAGTCGTAGCCGGTTATAGATCACCCACCATGTCCCAAGATGCTCACTCTGCATTCCTTGAGACATTGGAAAATATAAAGGTCCTACCCAACACCATAATCTTGGGTGATTTCAACTACCCTGGTATAGACTGGGCGAACTACCAATGCTTCAACTCCTATGCTCAGCGATTCATAGAATTTATAAATTCAAATGCCCTTGAACAACTAGTATGTTCCCCCACAAGAGGGGACAACATATTGGATTTAATCATCACAAATATGGGCACCCATTGTACCACACCTGTTATCACTCCCTCCTTGGTCAGATCCGACCACAAACTGATAACCCTGGACATCCTCACCCCTCCACCTCCCCCAGTCAAAGAAACCATAGTCAAAAACCTTTCCAAAGCAAACTTCAAACTGCCTGAATCCGAAGTGGAAAGCTTCACTATTCCCTTGCAGAAGGATAATGATATCCAGGATGCAGAATCCTACACCAAGGCACTCTATATGCATCTTCAGGATTGCATGGACCGTGCTATCCCAAATAAAACCAAGACTCCTTCCTCAAGCAAGAAGAAACCAGTCTGGTGGACCCTGGCCATAAGCAAACTTTACAATAAAAGGAGGAGACTTATACAAAAAAGGCCAAATCTCAAGTAGAAAAATCATCCCTGATCAGCATTAGTAAGAAATTGAGGGCCCTCATCAAGTCAACTATAGCTAATTTTGAAAAGAAAGTTGCCAAGGATAACCATAAGGCCTTCTATGGCTACGTCAAAAACCTAAATGGCAACGCTCAGGTCTGTTCTGAGCTAGTACAAAATGGAACAAAATACACTGACCCTTCTGACATTGCCAACATCTTGGCTGACAGGTTCAGTGCAAATTTTGCGCTTCCCCCACCACCTACAGGGCCTATTACCATTCCAGGGGATTGTGCAAGTCCAATTATTACTGATACGTTGGTTAACAAGGCTCTATCTAAAGCTAAAAACACTGCCACCATGGGACCAGATGGTGTCCCAGGCTGTGTCATACACAAGCTCCAAAGGGAATTAACCCCGCATCTTAGTACCCTATTCAGTCTCGGCCTCTCCACAGGATATGTGCCCATAGAATGGTGCACGGCAACGGTGGTCCTGCTACACAAGGGTGGGGCCACAACTGACCCTGGGAACTACCGACCAATAAGCCTGACCAGTCTGATCTATAAGGCTAGGGAGTGAATCATTATGGAACTCATAAATGGAGAGATTGGGAACCTCCAGTCGCTGGACCCCACACAGTTCGGCTTCGTCAAGGGCAGATCATGACTCCTGAACCTGGTGGATTTCTTTGAGACAGTTACTCATGCTATAGATAAGGGAAAGGAGGTACATATTGCTTACCTTGATCTTGCTAAAGCATTTGACACCATTCCCCATTCAGGTATTATTGATAAGCTCACCAGCCTGGGCATAAACCCTTACGTCACAAGATGGATCACAAACTGGCTCTCAGACAGATCCCATAAAGTAAGAGTAGCGGGATCTATGTCCGAATCCAGACCAGTAACGAGTGGTGTGCCTCAGGGATCTGTCCTGGGGCCCCTACCATTTGGCATATACTTCTCAGAAGTGCAGGCAAGCACAGAAGGGCTGTGGCTGACTAAGTTTGCGGACGACTGCAAACTGGGTGCTATAATAGAGTCTCTGGCCGACATGGAGATCCTCCAGAAGGGTCTAAATGAGACTGATGCATGGTGTCAAAGCCACGGTCTCAAGCTAAATGCAAAAAAATGCGTAGTAATTCCCTTTGGAAAAAACAAAGTACCCGCAAACTACAACATAGGAGGTAATACCCTGAAGTCTGAAGAAGAAATAAGGGATCTAGGGACCCAAGTAGTTAGTCAGCTTTCCTTTGATAACCATGTTGCCAAAGTGGTTAGAAAATCCTTCTATGTGACCCATCTGATCAAGAAAGGGTTCGCATCAAGATCTAAGGATGTAATGGTGCCCCCTCTACTCTTCCCTCATCAGACCCATTATTGAGTACAATGCGCCAATTGGAATGTACCTGGCTAGACATCTCCAGCAGCTGGAGAGACCACAGATGTACCTAACCAAGAGGATTACTGGCCTCAAACAGTTGCCCTATGCAGCACGATTGAAAAAGCTAAGACTGTTCTCTGTTGCATACTGCTTTCTCAGAGGCGATGTCTGTCTAACGTACAGAGCCATGTCCAACCCATAATTGTTGAACATGCTCCATCTTAGCAAAACCAAATCTACTCGAGCTACACGCTCTAGGGATATAAACCTCGACACAACAATGAATAGAACATGCTGGAGGGATAGATTCCCTTTGCAGAGACTTCCCTTACTATGGAACAGGGTCCCGATCTACATAAGACAGAGCCCCTCACTATCACTCTTCAACCTTGATGAGTGGATGGGTAACAGAAAGTTCACACCGGGGATCACACCAACAGCACTACTAGATAGGGGCCAAGGGTACTAGCTGCTAGTACAAGGGTCTAGGGAACTACTAAAGGGGCGGTGAATACCGCACAACGTGGCTGGGCTAATATATGCCTTTGGGCAGATAGCCCAGTACCAACCTATGAAAGAACAATTTGGAGTACAAACATTCTGAAGGGCAAATCACTTCCAGATTATTTAAATGTTAGTACTTTGTTTTATATTGGAACAATAAATGGAGAATTAATGACATTTCAAAGGAGAAACAAATGTATAAAATTATTGTGGCTGCCCTCATTAAATCTGTGTCTTTGTCACAGTACCCCTTACACATGGGCATAGAAGTTTAAAGATCTTGATGTAAACATTTTTTGCACAACCAGGGAGATTTTGTTTGAGGATGCAGAGGTGTAGAAAACGTTAGTGTCTAAAGATTTTAATACTGTTTTAAGATTTTTTTTCTCCTGATGCTGATAAAGTCACTTTGCTTCAACAAAGAATAGTTAGAAACTTGTCACTGGCAGTGCAGTACGTATAGCTAGGAAGTCGAAGATGTGTGATTAATCAAATGTTAATATTTATGATCAATTATAAGCATGGTATGTGTGAGTAGCTGATTTCTGTATTGGAAGATTGTGATTATAATTCTGCCTGGATGCTTAGGTTATGTAACATTTTTGACATATTGTTTCAACACATGTAAGGCAGCATATCTAGCAGTTTAACACTAAGGATTACTGTTGTGAACTGATCATGAGCTTCATCTTGTAGTCCTAGATTTGAGCCGCTCACTGTCCATCTCCAACGGATTGACTTTGAGCGAGAACTGGGCATTGTTCTAGGTTCCTACTAAAAAGAGGTACTTTTACTTTGGGGGCTTCAGCCAGTTATTGAATGAGTTATTAAGAATTGTAATGCAATCTATTTCTGTTATGTATGGCTACAAGTTTGGCTTAAAGGCCAACACTCTCAAGAGAGTATTGCAACTAAAATTAAAACCTTTCCTGCTTTATTTGGAATTCTTTGGGGATGGGGTCTGAAGGAGCATTTTTGTACATGATTTACACTCTTAAGTCACCTATAAATTTTTTAGAATAAAATTAAGGTAAAATGACATTTCTTCATATTTATATTGTGCTACTGGGCAAGGGACAGAGTTTCTTTTATATGAGTAGAGCGAATTTAGTCAACACTGTTTCCTTAGAGAACCTTCAGTTGTATCTTGATGTAGCATAGGAGCTTTAGGATCCATATCGAGAGGGGGATGTCCTAAGAAGCAGAACTATTTTCAATTCACCATTGTTGCTGTAGGCAAAGACATTTCCTTTAAATAGCTTTTGTATCTCCCTTTTCAGTTGCAGCTGGAAGACCCTTCCCCTTCTCCTTTCCTGCCTTCAGCATGTCTTCTCCCCCCCCCCACATCCCCAAATCCCCCACTGTTGATGGCAGAATTTTGACTTTCTCAAAAATCAATGGCCAGCACCAAACAGCAGTGTAAAACTTTTTTATTATTAAGAAAATCTTCACTTTTTGGCCATGCACAGTTGCCATACTTGCGTGCTTATTAGATTGTTTTGAATTTTGACTTTCACAGAAATTTAAGAATGGTGACTGTTGTATGAGTAGTGCTTTGGAGTCTGGTTATAAGACATAGTTCTTGTAGATAACCCATTATCTTGTATGAAGGGATGTCTAGGTTCCTTACAAACAGGAAGGTCTATGTTATGCAAAATATTAATGAAGCAGGTTGTCAAGAAGGCTTCCTGTCTCTTCAAGGTGACACACGGTATTTCTCCAGGTTTTTCCTTCTGCCAGAAAAAGAGGATCTCTGGAGATTTGTCTGTTCTGTTTGGAAAAATTGTGGACATATTAGTCAAGAAAGTCAAAATGGTGACAACGGGATTACTATCAAAATCTCATACCTGCAATGTGTGAACGTGTAATCCCAAAAGCATAGATTCAACATTTAAATTGAGCAAACAAAAAAAAAATGTTGAAGTCACAACAGCGAATGCACACTAGCATTCACTGTTTTGGATTCAACATTTTGAATGCAGATCACACTATAGTGTGAATCAGGAAATGTACCCTTTCCCTCACTGTAGTGCGATCTTGAAGTTTGTATATATATAAGTAGCAATGGGGTGTGGGGGGGCGCAGGGGAGCTGCCCCCCTGAAAAACGTTAGTAGCTCATGACTGGAAGTGTGGTATTTTCGGTAAAGTCGACATTCCTGAGTTGTCGACTTTCCTGAAATACCTCATTCGGTTATGTGCATGCTTGTATGTTTGATTTCCAACATTTCGGGTTGGAAACATGATCACTCGCACTTGTCAGGTGCGAGATTTTGATAGTAGACTGACTAATGGAGTTCAGGTAATAGCTCCAATGGTTGTAGGGGCTAACAGGGAAGGATGGGAGTGAGTGGCTGTTGCAGGATCACCCACTGGTGGGGAAGGAAATGAATGTGGCTCACTACATTAGGGAAAGCGTGCAGGAGTGCACTGGGTGTTACACCCGTTGGAGTTCGGTTCTAACAGATTCATGTTGCCATGTGCATTCCCACTGTAAGCCAAAGGAAATTCAGAATAGGCATGTTTCCCTTTGGGGGACAGCTGTAGCACAACTTGAGAGAGCTGTTGGAAGGATATGCTTCACCATAGACGGAAGGCCACCCCACAAGGCCAGCAAGCTGATGTTCTGCCTACCACCAAACTCTTGCTATGGGATGGTTGGGCTGACATGGATTTCCTGGCAGGAATGAATGGGCCATAGGGCTGTTGCTTAGCTAGGAGATGATAGGGTCCCTGTCTCCATTAAATGAATGGAGCTGATTGGGCGAAGCTAGAGGTGCCATCGGGACAGGTCCTAAAGAGTGCTCATAAAAGTTTCTATCCAGCATTTGCTTGGTCTTCTCACTTCAGACTTAACTGATGAGTACTCAGTTGGAAAGATTTTTCTGTTCTTTACCGAGTTGTAACTTAGTGATTGCTTTGGTGGTGTTGGGTGCTGTAAAAAAAAAAAAAAAAAAAGAATGATGATTCTAAATGGAGATTTCCATAATCAGTGTATTTATTGTTTAGGAATATATGTTATGATATTCCTAATTATGAGGTTTGTTAGAAGTGTAACTGCAAAACAGCTCTCACAAAACATTCCAATATGCCTGCCAAGTATCAGCTCTAGGTTAGAGCAGGAATACCAATCAAAAAGAAAACACTTTTAAAGTGGTAAAAGTAGGCCCAAAAGGAAAAGAGAGAGGAGACTCTTGAATAGGCAGGTTTAACAGGTCACCACATACTAGTACTGAGGCCTCTGGCATTGCCCCTGTGGAGGAAGCCACACTTTGGGCAAGTGCATCTTCCTTTGAGCCAAAGTTATAGTGATGTTTTCTGAGAAAGATGTTGATCCCAAGCATTTGGCTCAAAGCATGATTTAGTAATTACAGTGAGAGGGGATGATATCCCCATCTTTGATAGTCAAACAGAATGTAAGTCAGGCCCTAGGGATACCCCAAAAGGCTTATAAACCAGTGACCACCTCATTTCTCTCAGAGATTCCTGTATCTGAGCCAAAATTATCTGCTATGTCACACCAGCTGCTGCCTGGGTTTGTTGCTGCTTCTCCAGCCAGTTCTCTCCAAGAATGTTTACAGCTGGCACAAGACTTTGTACAATTTACTCAAAGTTGACTTCCAGACCCTAACCAACCTTTTTTGTCAGGGGTCCCCTCCTTTAAAAGGATATGACAACTATTTCCATACACTATCTCTTCACATTGTGAGGAAGAGGAGGAACTGGATTACAGGTCCCACTGTCTTCCTCTTTTGATTTCGACATAGATGATGAGGACTGTATCTTCTAAGTCTCTCTTAGAGAACATATCATTTGGGGATACTCTGCTAAGAATGAGAGAACAACAGAAATGGAGGGGAGAGACCTCCGCTCCACAGAATATATGCATGGATATGTGGAGAGACCTCAGCTCCCCAGAATATATACAAGGATACATGGAGAGACCTCAGCTCCCCAGAATATATACAAGGATACATGGAGAGACCTCAGCTCCCCAGAATGTATACATAGATATGTGAAGAGACCTTAGCTCCCCAGAATGTATACATGTATATGTGGAGAGACCTCAGCTCCCCAGAATATATGCATGGATAATGTGGAGAGACCTCAGCTCCCCAGAATATATACAAGAATACATGGAGAGACCTCAGATGCCCAGAATATATACATGGATATGTAGAGAGACCTTAGACACCCAGAATGTATACATATATATGAGGAGAGACCTCAGCTCCCCAGAATGTATACATGGATATGTGGAGAGACCTCCGCTCCCCAGACTGTATACATGGATATGTGGAGAGACCTCAGCTCCCCAGAATGTATACATGGATATGTGGAGAAACCTCAGCTCCCCAGAATGTATGCATGTATATGTGGAATGTATGCATGTATATGTGGAGAGACCTCAGCTCCCCAGAATATATACATGGATATGTGGAGAGACCTCCGATCCCCAGAATATATACTAGGATACGTGGAGAGACCTCAGATGCCCAGAATATATACATGGATATATAGAGAGACCTCAGATGCCCAGAATGTATACATATATATGTGGAGAGACCTCAGCTCCCCAGAATGTATACATGGATATGTGGAGAGTCCTCAACTCCCCAGAATGTATACATGGATATGTGGAGAGACCTCCGCTCCCCAGAATGTATACAAGAATACGTGGGGAGACCTCAGATGCCCAGAATATATACATGGATATATAGAGAGACCTCAGCTCCCCAGAATATATATATGGCTACATGGATGTCCTGGAGCTAGAGCCTCCAAAGCCTTTGACAATCCCTTCAGTCCATGAAGCTGTGCTTGATGTCTGTAAGGCAGTATTGCTGGAACTCCCCGGACCTCCTGCTATAGAGGCTTGACCAATTTTACAGTATGCAGGACCCTTACAAGTTTCTGTATAAGGGCACAGTGGTAGATCCTGATAAGGTACCTGGACAGTCCTAAAGGATTTAAAATGTCCCTGTGGTGCAACTCCATTCCTAGTGTCACAAAAAGAGTTATAATGGAGGTTAAGACAGGTATGCAAGAATTAAAGGATGACTTCAGGCAACCTACTGCAAGTCTAGACACTAACCTCCAATCCCAGCGATATGTCTGAGTGTCTTAGAGAGAGGTTCCTGGATCTCACAACAAAGACAACAGTGATAGTTGTCACTCTGGCACTCAAGACTTTATGGAAACTGTGTGTGTGTGTGTGTGTGTGTGTGTGTGTGTGTGTGTGTGTGTGTGTGTGTGTGTGTGTAGGAGGTGTTCCTCAATGTGGTCATAGAGAAAGCAGTTATCTTGTGGTACATAAATAAAGGTGGAAGCACACTGCTGTCTACCCTGCAGACTGTCTGTGCAGTCATGGATGACTGTGTTGGAGGCACATACATTCACAGGTGCATGCTACAGTCCTATTTGTGAGAGTCCCTTGTCAGACAGATTGAGCCGAACTGCATGTGGATGCTATCCTGGGCTTGTCTAGGTGGGGAGTTATCAGAAATTAGACCTCTATGCTTCTCTGGAATGCAGACATCTAAGGAGGTTCTTCCCCAAAGTTTTACACAAACAGGCTTGGGCCTGGATGCCTTTTCTCTGAACTGGGTGTGTCTTTTTCTTTAAGCTTGCCTTCCTTCATATACCCTTGTTCCCCAGATTGATGCAGAACGTTAGGGTAGGAGAGATTAGAAGCGATACTGATTGTTCCTTTTTGTCCAAAGCAATGCTGTGTTTCTCATCCTAGAAATCACAAAGGAGAAACATTGGTGCAGCAACAGAAGATGAACTTCTTAATGCAACTTGGTGGGGGACAGGACCTTTGTGGCCTGAAGCCTGGTCACACCCAAATTAGCTACTTGCAGGAATTTACCTTGCTATCTTTTGGGCACCCTTTATTTTGAGGATGTATTTAAAATCATGATGGAGGCTGAGGCCTGGTACTCAAAAGACCCATTTAATTAAATTCAAAAGATTTCCCTCTAGTGCCAAAGGAAAAATGAGGAATCAAAACTAGCAGAGGTGTTGCTCGTTCTGCAGTGTCCATGATTCTGTGCTTTTTACTTAATGGCCATCATATGCATCTCTTAAATGTATCTACTTGTATGCGCGTGAATCCCCTTCAGCTGTTAGGTCTCTAGTCATATTTCTAATAGGCATCCTCCATCTTAGACCACCAAGGAAAAGAATGGCTACAGATTGGGGCTTAAACTTAGTCCTAGACAAACCAGTCTTACCCCTTTTTAAACCTGCAGCAACTGTGCATTTGAAATTTCTGATCTGGAAATTTGTCCTAGTAGTTATTACTTTAGCCAGAATTTCAGAACTCCCAAGTACTTATGTGCAAGAGTTTTTTTTTCACTTTCACAAGAGTAGCGGGACCTTGCAGGCTAACAATCCATTTAACTTCCTTTATTTTAATCCACAACGTCAAAGCAAAGATGAAAGGATTTTACACTTAAGGATGGAGTAAGGTGTACATATGATCCTTTACCCATATAGCCTTCTGTTTCCTGGCCTGCCCCTTTTTGTCCAGGATACCTGATTGGCCTGCAAGTCTCATATGCCTGAGCAGCCCTGACAGGACAAATAGATGGGAGGGGACCTCCGTTTCAGGAACATTCTTAGTTCCATCTTCTGGCTGGGGCAAGAAAGGACTGAAGATGGTGCAGACATACACTCCCTTTGTGTCAAGATATGCCACTATCCAAGGGAATGTGGCATCCCCTCTATATGAGGGGGTTGAAAGATGTTAATTTCTGAGAATTAGATCAGATTTCATTCCTGGCCTGCAGCAGAGGCCCCAAGTATAATGACTACTACAGCGAACACCCTCATCTACTGTTGTGGTTAGGTTATTTATTTAATTGTGTGATTTGAAGGATGCATACTGCTACAGTATAGTAGTTATCATCAGAGGAGATTCCTCAGGTTATAAACAGTAAACCAGCCCTTCCAATTTGTAGTCCTGTCTTCCAGTCAATCAGTATACCTCAGTGTGCTTTCTAGATGCCTAGCTTTGATCATAACAGTATTCAGAGTAAAAGGGACTCAAATGCCCTTATCCAAATGACAGCATAATTCAGACTTATTCCATTCAGTGTTCCATAGCAACCTGAATTGTAGTATCTAGATGTTCGTGTTACACTACTGCAGTCATTACACTTGGGTTATCCTGCCGTCAGGCGGTTCCCCAGTCGGCCTGAGTTCCAAAGTCTTGGTCCGGCGTCGGTTGCGGTCGCCTCCTCCCTGACGCCAGTGCGACAGGGGTATAAAAGATGCAGCCGATGCCATTTTCTTCAGTTTTTCTTGCCACACGGTGCCTGAAGCAAAAGCAGTTCGCAAGTGCCGGTCGGCCGACTCCTGAGATTTTCATTCCAAATCCAGAACCGAAGTCTTCTACAAAGCTAAGTACCCCGTTGAAACTTTTCTTGCCTCAGACCGATGTCAGTAAAAGTTAATAACTGTATTTCTTGTGGGAAGCAAATACCTCATAAGGATTTCCATTCCTATTGTATCCCATGCCTAGGCCCAGACCACGACGTCACTGGTTGTCGGTTTTGTGCTAGGTTTAACAAGCACACTATTAAACGTCGGTTTGATTTTGCCCGACATTATTTTGGCAGAAAATTCAATTACACCATGCCGTCGGAACTTCTGATGACTGGAATACATAAAAGCGCAAAGACAAGGACAGGCATCCGAGGCCCAAAACTGACGATGAAACCTCTTCTAGGCCAGTCGCCTCCAACTCCCACAGGCCGCCTCCGACTCCCACGTGGAGATGGCTGAGCCTTCGGTCGCACAAGTTTTTCAGCCTACCGAGACTAACCCTACAGAGGGATCCAGAGTAGCTGAGCAACCCGCAGCTTCAGAGGGTGTCTTCAGACCTACTCAGTTAAGCATTTAACCCTCTGCTAAGTCTAAGGGGAGGAGGCGACCCTCCTTTAAAAACAAAGAAACAAATACAGCATTCTCCAGGACAGGCCTCCATGCCTAAGAAACAAATGCTCAAAATGGCCGAAGACCTAATCACTCTGATCAGGGGTTCCCATCCCCCTCCTGATAAAAGGCCTAGACAGGATGCAGACTATGACTCATCCGACCAGGTGTCCATTTCTTCAGATTCATCCTCAGACCTAGGATATTCTTTACCCCCTTATGAGGATTCTAATGCTGAGGAATCAATTCCATCAGCCTCTCTGCCAGAGGACTACTCCTTTGGGGAAACCTTACATACCATGAGGGAGCATTTCCATTGGGAAGGCCAGGATTATTCAGAATCCAAGAAAAGGCTCAGAGACTTCCTTTTATTACCTCAACACAGACCCCTAGCTATTCTGCCAGTGTTAGACATTGTGGATGATGTGTATACTGAATCCAGCTTAAATCCTCATTTGTACCTCCAGCCCCAGTTAAACCTGACAGATACTACAGAGTCCCTGACTCACAAATTTCTGTATAAAAGCCCTGTTGCTGACCCTGAAGCCATTTCTCAGGGACCCAAAGGAGTTAAGGCCTCATCAGCAAAGAATCCAGTTCCCTCGGAGAGAGATGCCAGAGCATTAGACAGATGGGAAAGGAAAGTATATATGTCTGCAACTTTAGCAATGAGAGCCTTAAATTGCCAATTTCACATGTTAAAATATCAGCAATTTCTGTTGTCTCAGTTGAAACAAAAAATGCTTCCAGATTCAGATCCTCCTAATATTAAAGAAATGCAGGATTTATTGCATGCTGCTGAACAAGTGGGAAAACATACTTTGCAATGTGGTTTTGATTCTTGAGGCCTCTTGCAGAGCAGCAGTTACAGGCTCTGTCATTAGAAGACATGCTTGGTTAAAAGAACATATGTTACCAGATCATGCTAAAGCAAAATTATTGGATGCACCTTTGCAGCAGGATATGTTATTTGGAGTTAAGGCAGAAGAGGTATTAAAGAAAATGGAGGATAAGGCAAAATCTATGCAAACGGTGAAGGATTTCTTACAGGTTCAGCCTCCTCGATTTAGCAGAAATTGGCCAACAAAGAATTGGTCCTTTCCAGTTATAGACAGACCTCAAAGGGGCAGATACAGACGTCCAAGAGGTAGAGGTCAACCACAAGGTCCTTACAGGCCTCGACAATGGGGTGCATCAGGCCAGAAAGAAGGGGAAGACAGGCCCCAACCATATAAAAAGCAGCCCCAGTGACTTCCCACTACAGCTGCCAAACATCTCTCTCTTGGCAGCCCCCTTGGGAGGAAAACTGGCACTTTTCTATCACAATTGGCATGTGATCACCAAAGACAAATGGGTTCTCAACATTGTATCTCAAGGTTACAGGTTCCACTTTCACACTCTGCCAAGGTTAAAAGGAATGCCAAATCTGCCACCAAATCAATGGGCAGAGACTCAAAAACAAATTACAGCACTAATAGACATGAGAGCTATTCAAAATATACCACCACAGGAACAAGGATTTTACTCAAGACTCTTTCTGGTTCCCAGAAAAGACAAAGCCTGGAGGCCCATTCTGGATCTTTCTTCTCTAAACACTTACCTGAAGACACTACAGCAGCTTCTTCCCATGCTGGGCAAGAAAGCTTGGCTCGTGACCTTGGACCTCAAGGAGGCATACCTGCATGTCCCTATCAGACAAAACTGCAGAAGATACCTCAGATTCATAGCTGGTTCAATGCACTATCAATTCTCTGCACTGCCCTTTGGCTTATCTACTGTGCCCAGGGTCTTCACAAAGTGCCTGGTACCAGTAATTGTATTTTGCAGACAGAAAGGAATTCAAATTTATCCGTACCTGGACGACTGCCTGATTCAAGCAGAGAGCAAAGACATTCTTCTAAAGCATCTGGCGTTTGTAAAAAAGTTATTAAGTTGCTTGGGGTACACAGTAAACGAAAAGAAATCAAAACTAGTGCCCTCACAAGAGATAATATTCCTGGGTGCCAGCTTGAACACTACGGCCCAGATGGCGTATCTCACGCCAGACAAGCAAGGACAATTGACTCAATACTTTCAACTGATGGCAACAAAGACCCAACTCCCTGCAAGAAAAATTCTGAAGGCCTTGGGTTACATGGCATCTTGCATACTACTAATTCCATATGCCAGACTGCATATGAGGAAACTACAATGGTACCTAAAGAGTGTATGGTCTCAATACTGTCTAAGTTTGGAAACAGTTATACCACTAATTCCTTGCCTTCAACAGGAGTTTCGATGGTGGGCTCAAGCTTGTCACCTCAACAAGGGGCAGCCTTTTACTCAACCCACAGCCAGGCAAACACTGACAACAGATGCATCGGATTACGCCTGGGGAGCACACATGGCAGGAAAATGTATTCAGGGCAAGTGCCCCGCATAACAAAGGCATCTTCACATCAATCAAAAAGCGATGCTAGCTGTACAAAATGCCCTTATAGCTTTGAAGGACCTGCTACATCCAGGACAACTACTACTAAAGACAGACAACACCACAGTTATGTGGTACAAGCAAGGGGGCACTCACTCCTACCCCTTCTGCAGACAAGCTATGACCTTGTGGAACACAGCTCTAAACTATCAAGTTCATCTGCAAGCACAATTCCTGCCAGGAGAGAAAAACACAGTGGCAGACAACTTAAGCAGAAACATCATGGATCCCCACAAATGGGAATTGAATCCACAAATATTCAGAATGATAACACAGAAATGGTGGAGCCCAGACATAGATCTGTTTGCATCCCCAATGAACTGCCAGCTACAGAAATTCTGCACAAGGAGTTATCATCCACAAGCATGGAAAGTGGATGCCCTCTCATTCACATGGAAAAACCTACAAGTATACGCTTTCCCACCACTACTTCTCCTTCCAAAGGTACTCATAAAAGCCAGACAAGAAGAGCCAAAGATGATCCTGATTGCACCAGACTGGCCACGACAGCACTGGTACCCAATCTTAAAGAACTTAGCACAAGGACCACCATGGAGTTTGCCGCAAATCCCACATCTGCTGACTCAGCACAACAATCAGATACTCCACAGCCAGCTAAAGACCTTAAACCTAGCTGCATGGAAGATTCCTTAGTCAAGCAAGCAATGCCTCTATCCAAAGCTGTTATGGATGTCATTCTGGAGGCGAGAAGGCCTAGTACCAGGAAAGCCTGTTCGGATATATGAAAGAGATTCTGTGCCTGGAACCAGGCTCACAGCCTTGACCCTCTTGTCCCAAACATTCCTCAGATACTACAATATTTAACTGAGATGCTGGACAAAGGCCTCTCCTTTTCATCCATCAAGATCCATGCCTCTGCCATCTCTGCTCATTACAACACGGATCCACCAATTTTCTCTAATCCTTTGCTAAAACAGTACCTCAGTGGGGCTAAAAACATAAGACCGCCCTGTAGAGCACCTACTCCAACTTGGGACCTCAACTTTGTTTTGGAAAAATTAACTTTACCTCCTTTTGAGCCAGTTAACACAGCAGAATTAAAATATATCTCTTGGAAAACTGCTCTGCTCCTGGCAATAACATCAGCACAAAGAGTTTCAGAATTACAGGCACTAATGGCAGTGGAACCTTTCCTCATTTTCCACCAGGACAGGGTAAGAAGTAACCCTACATTTATGCCAAAGGTGGTATCAAGTGTGGCTCTAAACCAAACTATTCACTTGCCAACTTTTTATCCAAAACCACAGAATAAAGGGGAGAGACTACTGCATTCTTTGGACATTCATAGGGAGTTACGCTTCTACTTGGACAAAACCAAAGCTTTTAGAAAATCTGAGCAATTATTGGTAGCATATGCTGCAGGAGCACAGGGAAAAGCCATTTCAAAACAGACTATTTCAAAATGGATAGGACATTACATACGTTTTTGCTATATACACCATGGGAAACCTGTACCTAGCAGCATTAGATCTCACTCCACCAGGGCAACAGCCACTTCAACTGCCTACCGCAGAGGAGTACCTACAAAGGATATTTTGGAAGCAGCAACATGGAGTTCTGTGCATACCTTCACCAAGCATTACCATCTGCCTCTTTACTCCAAATCCAGAGCTGGCTTCGCCACTGCAGTGCTGCAGGGCCTTATAGCCACCCCTAATGCCTTATAGAACTAGCTACCCAACCTCAGCTTTGGGATTCTACCCAAGTGTAATGACTGCAGCAGTGTAACACGATGAACATAGTACAGTTTTGTACCTACCATAAATGTAGATGTTCGAGTGTATACACTGCTGCAGTCCAGGTTACCCTCCCTCCTTCCCCTCTTACTGGCTGGTACGTACCTATGTCTTCTACCCCTTACTACCTATGGGGAGTATTTGCTGGCAACTGAAAGTTATTGTTTGCTTTTCTTATGTATGTTTTATTAGTAATATGAATCGCCTACCTATTTGGGGGCACCTGACATCTGGGGCAAGGAAAACTGAAGAAAATGGCGTCGGCTGCATCTTTTATACCCCTGTCGCACTGACGTCAGGGAGGAGGCAACAGCAACCGATGCCGGACCAAGACTTTGGAACTCAGGCCGACTGAGGAACTGCCTGATGGCAGGATAACCCAAGTGTAATGACTGCAGCAGTGTATACACTAGAACATCTACATTTATGGTAGGTACAAAACTGTACTTTTCAAGTCTCCCTCAGTCTAACGGTCATCAAGAAGAAATTGGATTTGATCCATTCACTGAGGAAAGTACTTCTCTGAATTCTAGATACATTTCAGCAAAAATCTCAATTAATGTTTTTCACCTCTTCACTCACAAGAAGTATATTAGCATGTACTTACCCAAGTTACAGGGAACTCTAGCAGCCAGTTCTGCACAGAGGGCAGATGCCCATCTGCACATGGACTGCAGGAAGGTATTTCTGACCTACAGGGCACTGTTATAGATCATCTGGTAATGGTAAAAAAAATACCTCTTACATCTAGTGTTAATGTCCCTTCTCACTGAGTACTGTTGTTTGATTGAATCCCAAGTAGCAGTCCACCAGGGTGGAAGGTACCAGATGCCACGTCCATAGAGTGCTAGAGGTTTGAGTACTGGCATGCAGTCATAGTCAAGACAGGCCTAACTCCTGAACTTGTGCTTAAGACTGCAATGCTTGGAGAAAGGGAACACTGTAGACCAAATGGTCATTATGCCATTGCCTGAAATAATACGGAGAAAGCTACTCCTGGACTGGTGCATACTTTACATTAAAGTTCGATAGGTGATGACAGCAACAATAGTTATTGAACCACTTAGAAATGTCTGTTTGGCAGTTATGAGCTGTCCCTTCCTGGAGACAGGTAGAAGGACCTCCAATCCATCTTACTAAATGAGCAAAACAGGTGCACCTCCATGGGGTGAAGAACCTTCTTTTTACTGCCCAATTTTGAGCTTCCTCACGTTGACTTCATAAACAAGATTAAAACTGATGATCATACTGTTGGCTATGTGGGAGTAATCCCATTTCTGGCCGTAGCTTCCCATACTGCTACCAAACAGCTTTTCAGGGGAGTCCTTTGTGTGATGTACCCAAGACAGCATGTGGGCCCTTCATGGGAAATGAACTTTTTTAACAGAAAAAAAAGTTTTACCTCCTTTTGAGCCAAACTAGCTCAGTTATACAATGACCCCCCCCCATTAATATTCCAAAACGTGCACACTGATTGGTCAGCATGCACATTGTAAATCAGACTTACACTAATGGAAAAAGGTCCGGTCGCCTGGACTTTTTCCATTAGTATAAGTTTTTTTTACAGCAATGGAGAACGCAAGAGCTCTGTTGTTTTTTAGAAACTGTCTTGCTATGTTAAAGGAGTTTAACATAGTGAGACAGCTTTAAAAAAAGTAACGGAGATCTTCCTTTCTCTGTTGCTTTTTTTAAAGCTGTCTTGCTATGTTAAACTCCTTTGACATAGCGAGACACTTTGTAAAAAGCAACGGAGATCTTGCTTTCTCCATTGCTTCACCCACAGCTCTGATGTACTGCGTAAGCGTACGCTTGCGCAGTATACCAGAACTGCAGCAGAATACCAGACAGCTGCGGAAGGGCAGCACGGAGGCATTATACAATGCCATTATTTAAGAAAAGTAAGTAAGGCCTCTGGCTTCGCCCTCGTGACCAAACCACACCAACCGTGGATAAATCCAGCATTACCCACACCCAGGCGTGGGTTATTGCTAAAATATTTCTCAAAGTTTTATTAGTTGCAGTCACCTCAGCCTGTTTTCTGAGTTGCAAGCTTTAAAATATAAGAGCCTTATTCATTTTTTATAAGAAAACCCTATCTGAAAGAGCTATGACCTCTTTTATGACTGGAGGAGTTAATGAATTTTGTCTGCACCAGTCTATTATGTTGTCTGTCTTCTGTCTTAAACAGGAAAACAAGGGAAAATTTTATGGTATACTGTAGATATAAGCATACAACTCTTAAGTGCCACATTGGAAGGACTAAACTGAGACAATCTGATCAGCAGTTTGAGCCCCTAATGAAGGGAAAACAGAGTTGTCCATTTACCAAGCAGTTACCAAGTGCATTGCTGTTATTGTTTTTAATGAAAACTAGAACAACCTCATACTGGATGTTCTTTGTGTTTCACTATTGCAGTCATTACATATGGGTAATCTGCTGGCAGGTTGCACTCAGTCGGCCTGATTAACAAAGTCTTGGGTCCTGCGTCGGTTGCTGTCCCTTCTTCCATGATGTCAGGTTGTCAAGGGTATAAAACATTCAGCCAACGCCATTACATCAGTCTTTCTTGCTGCGCAGTGCCCGAAGCAGTTCACAAGTGCCGGTCGGCCGACTCCTGAAATTTTCATTTTCGAGTTTCAGAACCGAAGTCAAAAACTAAAAGCTAAGTACCCCGTTGGGAAACTTTTTCTTGCTCCTTACCGATGTCAGTAAAAGTTAATAATTGCATTACTTGTGGGAAGCAAATACCTCATAAGGATTTTCATTTGTACTGTATTCCTTGCCTAGGCCCTGACCAGAACATTCTTTGCTGTCGGTTTTGTACTAAATTTAATCAACTCACGATTAAACGTCGGTATATTTTTGCTTCTAAATATTTTGACTCAAGATTTAATTATCCAGAAATGTCGTCCGTTAGCAATTCGACTACTGGAATACCTAAAAAACACAAAGAAAAAGACAAAGATAGACCGTTGAGGTCCAAAACTGACAACGCCGCTTCTCCTAAGCCAGTCGCCAGTTCGCCGGTACTCAGTGAGGCGCTTTCGCAGCCCCTGATACCCGCTATTTCTGATTTGCAGGCCTCTGCTGAGATCCATTCGGAGTCCGGTATGCCGTAAGATGCTTCAATTATGGAACCCGAGGATGTCTCTACCTTAGATGGGTCCGGAGCTGCTGTGCAGTCACCGGCTTCTGATGGTGTTTTCAGGCCTAAATATTTGTATATTAGACCAACGCCATCTTCAAAACTAAGGCCAAAATCTAAATCTATGTCTAAAAAACCGACACCTGGGCCACATGTGCAGGCCCCTGTGCCTAAAAAACAAATGATCAAAATGGCTGAAGATTTAATTACTCTGATCAGGGGTAGCCAAATCCCCTCCTTCTGAGAGGCGTAGGCAAGACATTGATTATGAATCTTCTGAACAGGATTCTATTTCTTCTGACTCTTCTAATGAACAGGATTTGTCTATTCCTACTTATGAGGACTCTGATACAGAAGATTCCATTCCTTCTGCTTCTCCCCCTGAGGATTTTTCTTTTGGGGAAACTTTACATACCTTAAGGGAACATTTCCACTGGGAAAGTCAGGATTTCTCTAACTCTAAAAAGAGACTTAGAGGTTTTCTACTTCTTACTCAGCATAGGCCTTTGGCTATACCTCCTGTTCTAGACATTGTTG
This sequence comes from Protopterus annectens, assembly GCF_019279795.1. Classification (NCBI taxonomy): domain Eukaryota; kingdom Metazoa; phylum Chordata; order Ceratodontiformes; family Protopteridae; genus Protopterus; species Protopterus annectens. The sequence continues at coordinate 263,042,790 of NC_056745.1, read as the reverse complement.
ATGATGTTTTTTCAGAATCTAGTATGACTCCTGATTCTCTACCTCCGGCTCCTTGTATGCCAGACAGATACTACAGGGTTCCTGACTCCCACAAATTCCTTTTCAAAAATCCAATTGCTGATCCTGAAACCATTTCTCAGGGTCCCAAGGGCTTTAAGGCCGCTACTGCTAAAAATCTTATCCCTTCTGATAGAGATTCCAGGGCGCTGGATAGATGGGGTAAGAAGGTTTACACGTCTGCAACCTTGGCAATCAGGGCTTTAAACTGTCAATTTCATATGTTTAAATAACAGCAGCAAATCATGGGACTACATAAACAGAAAATGATGTTAATCTCTGACTGTGTGGAAAATAAAGATTTGCAGGATTTATTACATTCAACTGAACAAGTTGGAAAACATACTTTGCAATGTGGTTTTGATTCCTTGGAGGCCTCTTGCAGGGCTGCTGTTAACTGGACCTGTGCTAAGAACGCATGCTTGGCTCAAAGAACAAACTCTGCCTGACCATGTTAAAGCAAAATTGTTGGATGCTCCTTTACAACAGGACCGTCTCTTTGGTAATAAGGCTGAAGAAGTGTTAAAAAAGATGGAAGATAAAGCTAAATCTATGCAAACTGTAAAAGATTTCTTACAAGTGCAACCTCCAAGATTTAGTAGGTGCTGGTCTACTAAGAACTGGTCCTTTCCAGTCCCCTCGAGAGCCACTCAAGTCAAATCAAGACATTCCAAAGGCTCCAGGTTTCAGTCACAAGGAACTTTTAGAACAAAACAATGGGGTGCCTCCACCTCCAAATCTGCAAACAACAAGGCACCTCCCTATGGTAAACACTCTCAATGACTTCCCTCTACAATCACCAAGCACTTACCTTTTAGCTGTCCCTTTGGGAGGAAAACTGGCACTTCATGCATGAAACTGGCAACGTATTACCCAGGACAAATGGGTTTTAAATATAGTATCCCAGGGATACAGATTTAATTTCCACACGTTGCCAATCCCAAACGGATGGCCAGATCTGCCCCCAAATCAATGGGCAGAGGCCCAGAAACAAGTTCTGTCCCTCATGGACATGGGGGCTATTCAACCAGTATCAGAAGAGGAAAAGGGACAAGGTTTCTATTCAAGACTTTTCCTGGTACCCAGAAAAGACAAATCATGGTGTCCAGTTCTAGACTTATACACTCTAAACACATTTCCGGACATTCCAAAATTCAAGATGCTGACTCTTCAACAGTTACTACCTATGCCAGGCAAAGATGCCTGGTTGGTAACTCTAGACTTAAAAGAGGCTTACCTGCATATCCCAGTCAGGGAATCTTGCAGAAGATACGTCCGCTTCAAAGCAGGCTACTTGCATTCGCAGTTCTCTGCACTCCCTTTGCCTTATCTACTGCGCCCAGGGTCTTCACAAAGTGCCTGGCACAAGTAATTGCATTTTGCAGGCAAAGAAATATTCATATATATCCATACTTGGACGATTGTCTAATTCAGGCAAAAAACAAGGACATTCTTCTAAAGCATCTGGCGTTTGTAAAGAAAGGGTTCTAACTTGTCTAGGGTACACCATAAACAAAAAGAAATCACAACTGGTACCCCCTCAAAAAAATTACATTCGTGGGTGCAAGCTTGAATACAACTGCCCAGATGACTTACCTTACACCAGAAAAGCAAATTCAATTGGTGATTTACTTCAAACAGGTGGCCACAAAAACCCTGCTATCTGCAAGACAAATTCAGCATGCCTTGGGGTTCATGGCCTCCTACATTCTTCTAATTCCATATGCAAGACTGCATATGAGGAAACTTCAGTGGTACTTAAAAAGTTTATGGAGTCAACATTGTCACAGCCTGGAAACAATGATTCCTATTATACCTTGCCTGCAGCTAGAGTTCCTATGGTGGGCAGAGGCCTGCCACCAAAACAAGGGACTGCCATTCACTCCACCCCCTGCCACCCAAACCCTAACTACAGACGCATCAAACTATGCTTGGGGGGCTCATCTGGCAGGAAAGTGCATTCAGGGCAAATGGAGCCCAAATCAAATGCACCTACATATCAATCAGAAAAAGATGCTAGATGTACAGAATGCACTGACAGCCTTCAAAGACTACATCCAGGACAACTAATGATAGACAGACAATACCACAGTTGTGTGGTACATAAACAAGCAGGGGGGTACACATTCCTACCCCCTTTGCAGACTAGCCATAGTATTGTGGAACACGACCTTGACCTATCAAATACAATTACAAGCCCAATTCCTGCCAGGAAAGCTAAATACTCTGGCAGACGAACTAAGCAGAAGTCTTATGGACTCACATGAATGGAAACTGGAACCACAAGTTTTCAACATGTTGACATGCAAATGGGGGAGTCCAGACATAGATCTTTTTGCCTCACCCCAGAATTATCAGTTGGACAAATTCTGCACAAGAATTCATCATAAAAAAGCTTGGAAAGTTATATATCATTCAGCTGGAAAAACCTATCGGTCTATGCTTTTCCCCCTCTGCCTCTGCTCTCCAAAGTTCTACTAAAAGTCAGACAGGGCAAACCAAAAATGATTCTGATTGCTCTAGACTGGCCTCGCCAACACTGGTACCCACTCCTGCGCAATGTGTCATACCTTCCTCAGTGGCACCTGCCTCAGACACCTTACCTACTGTCTCAGCAGAACTACCAAATTCTGCACACTCTGCTCCAAACTTTGAATCTTGCAGCGTGGCTAATCAATTAATTTCACCCTTGGCATCCCTCAGCAAACGTATGATGGATGTCATTTTGGATGCTAGAAGGCCTAGTACTAGTAAATCTTATGCTGACAAATGGAAAAGATTCTGTGCCTGGAACCAATCACAAGGAATAAGCACAGCAATGCCCAATATTCCTCAGATTCTACAATACGAGATGCTTCACAAGGGCCTATCTTTTTCTTCCATAAAAATCCATGCCTCTGCCATTTCAGCTCATTACAACACAGAAACTCCCATCTTCTCTCATCCTCTGCAAAGCAGTATCTCAGAGGGGTCAAAAATTTAAGACCTCCCAGGAGAGCACCAACTCCTGCATGGACCTAAATTTTGTTTTGGAAAAACTCACTCTTCCTCCTTTTGAGCCAGCTGCTACTGCAGACCGAAATTTTCTCTCCTGGAAAACAGCTTTCCTTTCAGCAGTCACTCCAGCTAAAAGGATTTCAGAATTACAGGCTCTTATGGCAGTGGAGCCTTTCATTATTTTTCACCCAGACAGGGTGGGTCTCAGGACCAATCCATCCTTTATGCCTAAGGTGGTATCCAGTGTGGCTCTTAATCAGAACATTCATCTGCCAACTTTCTTTCCCAATCCACAGAACAAGGGTGAGCGGATTCTGCATTCACTGAATGTACACAGACAACTTAGATTCTACTTAAACAGGACAAAATCTCTAAGAAAATCTGAACAACTATTAGTGGCATTTGCTGCAGGGGCAGAGGGAAAGGCTATTTCAAAGCAGACTATTTCCAAATGGATAAGCAATTGTATTTGTTTCTGCTATATGCACCGTGGTAAACCTATCCTCAAGGGGATCAGATCTCATTCCACCAGGGCTGCATCTACTTCTGCAGCCTTTCTCAGAGGGGTTCCTACCAGAGACATTCTAGAAGCTGCTACCTGGAGCTCAGTTCATATGTTCACCAAACATTACCATTTACCTCTCTTCTCCAAATCCAGAGCTGGCTTTGCCACTGCTGTCCTGCAGGGCCTTATAGCTGCTCCTAATGCTGTATAAATCCATCCTCCCAACCATAGCTTTGGGATTCTACCCAAGTGTAATGACTGCAACAGTGAAACATGAAGAACATAGTACAGTTGTGTACACTTACCATAAATGTAGATGTTCGAGTGTATTCACTGTTGCAGTCTTGGTTACCCACCGCCCCCCCAGCCCCCTGTTTTTCTCTTACTATACATCTCCTTTCTTTTACTATGCTTAAAAGCCTTTTTGGTGTATTTGCTTTTGTTTGGAGGTATATTTTTTGTGTTTTGAATTATATATATATATATATATATATATATATATATATATATATATATATATATATATATATATATCCCCATTTGGGGGGCACCTGACATCTGGGGCAAGAAAAACTGATGTAATGGGCGTCGGCTGCATGTTTTATACCCCTGATGACCTGACGTCATGGAAGAAGAGACAGCAACCGACGCAGGACCCAAGACTTTGTTAATCAGTATGACTGAGGGCAACCTGCCAACAGATTACCCAAATGTAATGACTGCAACAGTGAATGCACTCGAACATCTAGATTTATGGTAAGTGTACAGAACTGTACTTTATAACTCACTCCATCCTGTCTGCAGCTGCCACTGCAACCTTCTTTTAATGCGGCTGTGTAGACCACCTGTAAGACTGTTACTCTGATGTCTATTCACAAATTATCCAGACTTTATGAACTGGATATTCTCCATAGAAGGTAAGTCACTGCTGCTTTATTTGTACTGCAAGGAATATTGTAGCCTGTGCACTGTTAACTGGTGAATGTGGATATCTGCTTGGTATTTTATTTTTTGGAGTTATTTATGGGTCCCTCATAGATGACCAGCAGCAACTCCCAGTGCCTGTCCTAATTCTTCTATTCATATAACAAATTCCTACTGTACTGATCTTTATAATGAGTACGGTACATGTATGTGTGTGCGCACATGCATGTGTGTGTGTGCTCGTGTGTGTGTGTGTGTGTGTGTGCATGCATGTGTGCATGTGTGTGTATGTGCACCTTATGATAGTAGATTCTGAACTAACAATCATTTCCACAGGCAGATTCCCTGGCCTTGGACATGTTAGGGGACCAGTGGTCTTTATCTATAGCTCTGCACTAGTTGTAGGTTTTATAGATTTTTATATGGTTTTATTGTACTGGAAGATATTACCTCATAGTGTATTAGTATGCATGTTACCTTCTGTAGTAATAGATGAAGGTAGTACTTTGGGCAATTTTTGTCAATTATTTTTATGTGCACCTTTATAGGCTGATTTAGGATTCCAGGGCTATAATTTTTGTCAAGGGCATCAACTGTGTTTGCCACTTCTTGGACACAAAAAAGAACAAGCTTGGATCTGTGTAACTGCCACAGTTTGGTGTTGTGTTGGCATTCACCAGGGGCATTCAGCTGCTTAAAGAAAAAACAAACAGAGGCTGTGAAGACTGCAATGTGTCTGGGTGTTTCATATTTCTATCTTACTGTTCATGTATGTAGTGTTATGGTGAGTACTATCCAGTTTGTAAGTAATACCTTTCCAAGAGACTGTTCTGCAGCGTGATGCATCACTTGGAGGAGTATGGCCTTTGATCACAGTGTCAGAGATAGACATACACACAGCAAGCAGATGTGCAGAACATAAACATAGTTATGTAGATCTTTTTCAGCTAAATGTTGCATTTGACCACAACTAGTTTTTAGTTAATCAGTCTTCAGGACCTATTTTCCGAAATGTTTCTCCTTCGTCTTTGTGCTTGCCACAGTGAAAGGCTGTGTTCTTTGGTCAGTATTTTGTGTTATATGCTTGTCTTAGCTTTCCATGGTAATAGGGCTTCAATATTGAAGTGCCTTAGTTTGTTTGTTTATTTATTTATTTTTAACTTCCTTGCCTTAGGAGTCCTCTTTCCTTTGGCTCATTTTGAGATGGGGATCTGCCTGTAGAACTGGAGCGGGATTACCTAGGCATGAAGTTGATGTATGACTTCAGGGAGTTTTGTGTGGTAGCAAGGCAGCTGTCAGATGAGCCTTGACAATATTAAACAGCTTCTGTTACAGAAATATACATTTACTGGCTTTGTAGAAGTAGACATCCACACAATCTGCGCACCGTAATCATCATTAATGTTGTTTTTCTCTTTCTCTCCACAGCTGTGCAAAACGCAACAGAACCTGACTATAAATCCAAGGATTGGGTGTTTCTAAATTATACCTACAAGAGGTTTGAAGGACTCACACAGCGTGGCTGTATCCCCTCCTTCATTAAAGCGGGGAAGTTGTGAAAATCATGGAGCAGCTTTTACAGAGCTGTAACAGTTTGCCTACAGCTCCTTGTTTAACTGAAGTATTTATACAGACTAATAGCGGACATCAGATTTGCAGCAAAATTCTACTGGATTAGGATTTTGACAATGACTACTAATGTAAACACCCAGCCGGTTCCAAGTGCCACTTGGTAGATCCAGCTGGTAAAACTCCTCTTTCTTTAGAGGTTCCTTTGATTTGTTTCATGTTCTCCTTATTGAATGGAAGGTACTAGACTAAGGAGGGGACACATATTGTCTTGTGTCTACACTGCCTTGTATAGGCTGAGGCTTCCAGTGACTATGCCATTTGGCTTGCTGTATAGTTGTGCTGTCATTACAGGGTTATCACCATAAGGTGGTCTTGCTAGTTTGTGGCTGCCAAAAAGCACTCAAAAATCTTTTGTAGTTTGTACTTCCTAACTTTTCATTTTATGTTACCTGTATGTTTAAAAGAGGAGAAGAATGACAGTCTAATTAGTGACAGTAATTAAGAATTATTCAGTGTAGTTCAGAAGTCAGCACTTTGGTATATCATGGATTTCTTGAACTAGTTTGGACTAGCACACATGTTTGCAGACTACTGATTGTACATCAGTTGAAATAAGAGAATATTCATTCTTTTGTTTGTGCACAGTGACAGAGTTAGCAAATGTCACATGAAAATTGGCAGTATTTAATTAATGCCTTTTTTTACTGTACATTTGGTGTACATCTCTATCACTTTAAAAGGCACTGTCTTTTGATTGGCTGTACACTGGAAAACTGGAAAGAACTGTTTGTCCAATATCTAGCTACTTAACTGGAGTTGTCAGGCATAATCTGAAAAGTGGCAGTGATTATTTGTTGTTTGTTACTCTGTTATTTACTTAACATTTTTATTGGTGAAAGTTCATTTTTTTTTAATTAATCTATCCATCCCTCCAACTCTACACAGCCTCTGGTTGTACCCCATGCTGAATGTCACCTTTTACCAGATGGGCTTCTCAGCTGTGTGAGAAGTCAGTTTTTCTGAAACTTGGTGCTAGGCTTGAGGAGGGAGGGCTTCTTAGACGTGATGAAAGTGCGTAGCCAGGAGCCATCTTTCTTATGGCATCCAGTCATGGTTCCTAGCTGTGGGAGTGGCTAGTGCAGTAACGTCAGGACATCATTGCCACCTCCCCTGTATTAACTTGAGATGCCCTCTGAGGATTGTAGTTTCCATCAGAGGTCTCTGAAGTATTGGTCCCCCCCGGATAGGATACCTGCCATCAGCTTCTTAATGCTATTCCCTTTCCCATTACAATCTTGTCAGTGGTCCAGGTTCATTCCTGAGCTTGGTTCACTGTTGAAGCAGATAGACTTCCTGCCTCTGCACCATCACCATCAGTTTTCTTTTTTTAATTTATAAGGTGTCTGTAATTTCCTTGGATGTTTTAGGTTCAACTTTTTGTTTGTTTGTTTTTTTATATCTTCAGATTTATAACACATAGTGTAGGTGATACTTTTAAGAGTTTATTTTTGTCTGGTGGGCTGGCCTTTGGATCTTTGTATTCCTTTCCACTGTAGATCTTACTTATGATCCCATATGTTATCATTTGGGACCCTTACTTTTAAAACTGTTGGGGATCCCCATGAAAGCATGCCCATGGGTGATAGTAGGAGGTGTACTGATAGCCCAAAGGGCACACTTATTTAGGTATTCCTTTTACCATGTACAGGGCACATTCATTAGTGTGTTTGTATGTCATATTACATAACTAAGCCCACTTAATGCAAGAGACTACCACAAAGCAATGGAATGCTGAGTGCATTATTTTTTGCCAGCCACTGCTGTCTTACAAACTGTGAAATTAGAAGGCTTGGGGCTTATGAAGAATTTGCAATGATTATCATGTATTTTGAAACACTATAAAAAGTAGCCAAATTGAAGTTTTTGTTACTTTAAGAATCATTAACCATGCAACAGAAAAACAACTGGAAAATGTTATTTACCTTTTCATTCACTGTATTTTTCTGCCTGTTTTCAAGTTGGTTGGTATTAGTCATGTGCTGAGTGAGTTAATTTAAGGCCATAAAATGTGCCACTTCCCTGATTCGATTATTGTTTTTTGTTTTATTAAACCAGTGTGCTTCATTCCCTTTGTAGAGCAATCAATGAGTACAAGAATTCTAGGGGTCCTACAGTAAACGGGAGCTGCTGGGATTCAGACTTGAATGAGCAGGTGTGTCATTCATCACCTAATCCACTGTATTGCACTGTTTCCTTGCTGAGCAGTGCTACTTAAAAACAAAGAATGTTTTCAGATTTAAGTCTAAGGTGCTTAAAGCACACAGAGCAGTAGAATAATTTTAGTAGGCTTTAAGCTGAATGTGTAATTTGTAAAATGAGATAATTTCAGTGATGTACATAATTATACGGCAAAGTACTATTCCTAGAGTTGCATATGCACACGATATTGACCATGATATCACATAGTTTGCCATGTTTCAGACATACTGACCATGGTATCATGTAGTTTACCATGTTTCAGACATATTGACTGTGATATCATGTAGTTTACCATGTTTCAAACATGATATTGACTTTGATATCATGTAGTTTGCCATGTTTCAGACATGATATTGACTGTGATATCATGTCGTTTACCATGTTTCAAACATGATATTGACCGTGATATCATGTAGTTTACCATGTTTCAGACATGATATTGACCATAATATCATGTAGTTTACCATGTTTCAGACATGATATTGACCATTATATCATGTAGTTTACCATGTTTCAGACATGATATTGACCATGATATCATGTAGTTTACCATGTTTCAGACATGATATTGACCATGATATCATGTAGTTTACCATGTTTCAGACATGATATTAACCATGATATCATGTAGTTTACCATGTTTCAAACATATTGACTGTGGTATCATGTAGTTTACCATGTTTCAGACATGATATTGACCGTGATATGATGTAGTTTACCATGTTTCAAACATATTGACCATGATATCATGTAGTTTACAGTGTCTTAGATAGTTGCCATACATATTTTTTCTTGCCTTTGTATGGAGTCAGGTAACTACCAGTTTCCAAGCATATGAACACCAACCACTGGTCAGTCTCTTAGCACAATAAATCTGAACAAAGCCAAAAATAATGGAGAGCAAAATTGGGGACACATTTTAATTATTGCTCTTATAAAGTTAAAGCACTGCTAGAATAACAGGTTTTGTGTTAGAATGCAGTTTCTGAAGGATGCAAAGTCTGAAACGTAAATGTCTGTCATTATTTAGTGACGTCAGTCCTCAATAATTTGCTAGTAAAGCACAGATATTTTGAGGAACAAACCCAAAGTAAGAGGCAAAAATGTGGAGACACTGTGAAAATCTGAAGTTGAGGTTTGCACCACTGAGATATCGTCTTTTCTTGTAGTTGCAGCTGAATATTTTGCCCTGTTGGCCATTATGCTTACTGAAACACAGCGACAGTGTACCTTTCCCTTGAAGCAGAAGGATGTACCAAAACTAATTCCTTTCCTTCTCTAGGAAATACTTTCTCATTGGCCACTATGAAGATTTCATAGTTATGTTTTTTTTCCTCCAAGTCTTGAGCAGTTTTTTCTTAGAATTCTTTATTGCTTGAGGGTCAGTGGGACCGAGTAACCAAATGCTTTGAGGGGAGGGGCACAAGATATGCAATGAAACACAAATGTGCCCGACCCTTGGAGAATACAACACCACATTCTTCACACAAAAGTCTTCATCTAGATGCTGTATAACCCTGGTCAGTGCTGGAGTCTGCCACCACAAAACCTACTCTCACTTCCTGTCTCATCTGCCCCCGATGCACTCTTGAATGCAATTATTAACCTTGATTGCTAGCCTGACTTTCCACAGCTCATTAGTTGATTACTGCTTGCTTGCTGTGGATTGTCTTTCTCTTTGTCTTGCTGTTCTGAGTTGTGTGGTCATTGGAGACCAATGCGCTCTTCACATTACATGGGATTTCAGTGTTGCACATTTGCATCTGATAGTGGAGATTGTTTTTTCATGTACTTGTGTCTGAAACTCAGCTGTTTCTGTTCAGTAAAGCATTGATATTCACATTGTTTTTCCTGCAGCTGCATTCCCTTTGTTACATTGGGGCCACCACATTCTCCTGTTAGTGAAACAACAAAGATGCTGGGTACCTTAGCTAGTATACTGAGAACAAGCATTTTTCTGTGTACTGTAATAGTAGTTCTACTGCCACGTTATGGTGAGGAGCACTTTTATATTTTCGAATGTGGAGTTTGGAGAGCTTGCAGTGAGTATAACCTTTGTGTTTGTGTGTTTATAGATTGTGCTGCAGGACACCATTGTTCTCTTCATTGTACATGCTTGCTAATCTATTTAAAGAGAAGGATGTTTGGCCAGATGGTAATCCAGGTGTGTTTGTTTTGTTTTCCTTTTCTTTTTCCATATGCGTTGCAGTAATTACCCAAACATGTATTAGTATTTTGTGGAAAATACACAAAACAAAAGCAATATAGGTAAAAGGGATATTATCTGAGAATCCAGCAAAGCTATAGGACCAGACAATAGCAGGAGCCTAACTCTTGACAACCAAAAAACTTCAAAGTGCCATCATCTGCTGCAGTCTGTTCTCATTCTGCCAGTCTAGCAGTCATTTTTTCCTTTTAAAAACATCTGGTTCAGTATCATTGCAGATGAATGGTTAAAGGATGTTGTGTCAGCCAGTTACAGTATGGAGTTCTGGGCATAAATGCATTCCAGGTGCCATCCCAGGCACTTCAGGAGAGCCAGTGCATTTCACCTTTGACCCTACTTCAACAATTACTAGACAATAAAGCATTTTGGCCAGTGATACTGATACGATAAGGAACACGGTTCTACTCTGTGTTCATTCAGGTGCCCAAGGGAGCTTGTTAAGTAGATGTTCCCTGAAGTTCTTACATTTGAATCTTTGTTTTAAAAACTTATTCCAGTGGTTGATGCTTTAAACCCTTTTCCATTTGTGAATGTAGGATGTGCCCACTCTGCTCCTAGTCACTGTGAACATGTGCAGTTCTTGTCACAAAGTTTGTGGGAAGTACTAGGTTACTTTTCAAATGATTGGCTTCAGTGTTTGCTTTTCAGGCTTTTAGGTTTGACTTTGCACTTCATCTCCTGCTGAAGAGCACTGATTTTCCCTCAAATAATGTCTCGTTGCATTTAAAGAAACAAGTTGAATTTTACTGATAATGTCTGTGGATTGCCTTGTATTAAGTGAAGGAAAGGGTATTTTGACTAGAGTTTCTGCTTTTTATTTTCTCAGGCAGAATTGCCTCTCTAAGTTTGAAATTAAGAATACAGTTTTTTATACCTATAATGGATTGTTTTAATTCTGTTTTGCTTTCACGGTCAGTCTTATTTGTCATCTGTTTTTTAAAATACCTGTGAAAGTATAGGTCTTGAAATTTTGAAGATTTTTACTGACCCTATTTATAGCTCTTCATGTTTTTTACATTTTCGTTTGAGCTGAAGCATTGCCTTTCAGCTGTTAGGGAGTTGCTGTTTTAGGTTGTTGTCCTTCTACATTTCCTTTTAGAAAATTAAATGTTATATGTAGTCCCTTTTTTTGGTTTACAATGTATTTTTCCCCCAGTTGAAGGCTGTTTTTTTTCCTGAGCTGGGGAGTTGCAGTCTATCTCTCGCTCAAAGAGCAAAATCATCACAGACGAGGCAGTTTGCTACTGATGTAAGTCGCATTTGTTGCACTTGTCTGCTGCAGAGAGCAGTCTTGCTTCACTAAAAGAACAGTCATAAAAACATGTTTAGTTACATTTACATCTTCTTTTAATTAGTGTTAACATGATGCAGATGTGTGACATTTTGATGTATAGCGGGGCATGTTCCTTTTATAGACTGTGAGTGCCCACTTGCCCATCAAAATGTTTTACTGTTGAATTCTGTTTGAACCAAGCTCGTTGTCAAGAGTTATCTATGCATTGGACATTTAATTCTCAAATTACTATTCCTTACTTCTGAATACTCCTAAATCCCTTTTTTCACCTGTGCCTTTAAGAGGAATGCTGTATTTTTCACAGTGGGAACTGAAACCTCACAGGGGTGAAAGAGGTGATCTGATAATGTCAATTTTTATTCATTCCTCAACTAATGGGATTGAATCTGACTCTGCTGTTAAACTAGTTTGTGGCCTCCAACAAACTTTGAAGCTCCTTCCCTACCCATAATGCATCATCCCTAGCATCTCTCAGATCTCGTTTACCACTTTCACTTCTAGACGTGGTTGCCTTCAGCTCTCGAGTAATCAGTAGGAGACAAGTCAATTCTTTGGGTTTTTTTGTCTAAAGTCTTTATTACCACTATTTCTGTAGTCTTTGACAGTTCTGTTTGTTGTGCCTGCCTTTCTTTCCTATACACGTTTTAAGTGTAACCTTCCCTACCCTTGTTGGTAGGCCTATCCTTCCATACCTATCCCCTGTTTAAACTACAAGTGTATCTCTTCAATATCATTCTACAAGCCCTGGGTTCAATGTCATTAGCAATAATTTTAGTCTCCTTAGCAAGATTCCACAAGAAGTTTCTACAGTGGCTGCTTGCAACACGATGATTAATGCTTCCTCAGCCCATGTCAGTGGGGATAAGAATAACTGAGGTATGCAAGTGATGCCTTTCATGGTATATGCAGTCACAACAGCTGCTGCAAGGTCATCATTTCATCCTCCCTTAGCCCAAGGCCATAGTGACCATGGACGCTTCCCAGATTGGGGGGGGGGCAGTTCCTGGGAAAAACAGTTCTAGGCAGTTGGTCCCCTGAAGAGACCAACTTGCCATATCAGTGCTCTGGAGATGAGACAGTGCTTTCAGCATTGCAGGCATTCCAGAACTCTCTTCCTCTCAAGTCACTTGCAATTCAGACAGACATGTCAGTAGTCTGGTACATGAACAAACAAGGGGAACTAGATCTTATCCCCTGTGTTTTGAAGCCCTCAGAGTGTGACAATGGCTGATTACTTCCAACCATTTTCTAATAGCAATACATGCTCTGGGGAAGTCCACTTTGATAGCAGACAAACTGAGAAATCCACCATGATCGCAGACAAACTGAGCAGGTCCATCTTACTACTTCACAAGTGGTCTCTCAACAGCAAAATGCAGAAATGATTTTCAATCCGTGGAGCCAGCCTTGCTGCAATCTTTTTTGCATGTCCCTTAAACATCAAGTGCAGCAGCTTCTTTGCCCTGATTCCCCCACTGGGGGAATCACCGAGGTATGCTGTACTCCAAGACTGGCCCCTCTATCTTCTGTATGCTTATCCTGTGACTTCCCTAATTCCCAATTCCTTCAGAAAGCAACCCGGTTGAAGAGCAAAGTCATCCTCATTGCATCTTACTGGCCTCAGCAGATTTGATTCCCCTTTCTTTGGCCTCATCTACTATATCCAGCTTGAATTCTGGATCCAGTTCCAGGCCTTTTGTCTCACCCAACAGGCATGGTGCACCCATATATTCCAAATCTCAAACTAACAGTGTGGTTTCTCCAATTCTTTTGATAGCCAAACAGCCAATGCTCTCTTGCCCTATCCATTCCATTCTTTTATCTTTCCATAAACCATCTACTAGGATACTCTACAGGAGAAAATGGAGAAGGTTTGTTTGTATGGCAGAGCAGAATCAGATAGACCCCTTCTCAGCTCCAATTCACTCTGTTGAATTTTCAGTGAGTTCATTTAATGGGGGTGCTAGTTCATTAACTATTAAAGTTCAACGCACAGCAATCTGTAGCTTTTATTGGGGGGGGGGTTCAAAAATTTTCCCTGGCTTCGTCTAAACTATGCAAAGCCTTTTTGAAAGGTACTCTTCTGCTAAGACCCCCTTATAAAGATCCCATGCCACCAGGGGATTCAAATTTGGTACTGCAAGCCGTAATACATTCTCCCTTTGAACCTGCAGCTAAATGTGATGTTACATTTTTGACAGGGAAGACTGTCTCTTTAGTTGCAGTTACATCAGCTAGAAGAATTTCAGAAATTCAAGCATTATCTTCTAATCCTTCATATTTGATTTTTCGTAAGGATAGGGTCATGTTGCTTATTAATGCTTCCTTCCTGCCTACGGTGGTGTCAGAATCCAACATTAACAAATCCAGTAACTTGCCAGTATTCTTCCCAAAATGTACAAATAAAAGGGAATATATGCTGCACTTAATGGACGTTCATAGACAATTAATGTTTCTACCTACACAGAACAAAAGAGGTTAGAAAGACGGATCAGCTATTTGTTTGCTTTGCACAAAATAAACTGTGCAAATCAGTTACAAAAGTAACTCTAGCTAGATGGCTGACAAATTGCATCTCCTTTATTTATAATAAATTGAATCTCCCCTTACCAAAACCATTAAAGGCTTACTCAGTCAGATTTATGGCAACTTCTGCTGTTGTCCAGTCTAGAGCCTGTATGGACAATACAGTAAACTCTCAGATGTCCTTCATGGATGCATCTGCAGTCATAACAACTGGGTTGTCCTGTCGTCAGGCAGCCCTTCAGTCGGCCGGATTCCAAAGTCCGGGTCCGGCTTCGGCTGATGTCGCACTTCACCCGACGTCATCTCTGTTGGTCTTCGGGTATAAAGGCATCAGCCGACGCCATTTTCCTCAGTCTTTCTTGCCGTGGCGCCAAGCAGAAGCTGTTCGCAAGTGCCGGTCGGTCGGATCCAGAGATTACTTCTACGAATACTACTTCAAGACTTCTAAAGCTAAGTACCCGTTGGGGACTCTTTCTTGCCTCAGCCGATGTCAGAAAAAGTTAATAATTGTTTAACCTGTGGGAAACAAATACCTCATAAAGATTTGCACTCTTATTGTCTGGCTTGTTTAGGCCCAGCCCACGACGTAGCAGCCTGTTCGCCTGTGCTTCATTCAACCATTTAACGCTTAGGCGTCGGTCGGAGTTTGCTGAACAGTTTTGGTTCTTATTTTGCGTATTTTATGCCGCCGGATCCCCGACTACCCAAACTGCTAAAAACGCAAAGATAAAGACCGACACCGCGTCCGCGGTTTCGGCCGAAACCATGGTTAAGCAAACGCGAGTGTCTCGGTTTCGGCGAAACCGAGAAAACTGATCAAAGTACAGCTGAATCTATCACTACCACTGAGGCCCCTGCTACTTCTCTTGAATCGGCCTCAGAAATTTTATCCACTACGGTGGTTGCCACTGACTTATCAGACACCATTTCCTTGGATGTCTCTACCCCAGCACGTGGTGCTGCTAGGCCTCCAGCAGCCATGTCCATTAAGGCCTTTGCCAGGGCTAAAGCAGCCAAAACTACTAAAATAGTGCCTGTTAAACCCCTACAACCAGACCCTCTTCTAGTTCACAAATGCTTACTCTGGCAGAAGATTTAATTTCATTAATTAGGGGATCTCAATCTCACCCAGACAGGGCCTCTCAGCCCCCAGAGAAGAGACCTAGGGCAGAGCCCCCCGAGCCTGTGTCCTCTGATTCTGCCGATGAATCAGACATAAAGCCAGAGGCTCCTTTCTCCAATTATGAAGACTCAGATGCTGAAGAATCCATTCCAGCTGCTTCCCCACCAGAAGAATTCTCCTTTGGGGAAACCTTACATGCCATGCGAGAGCAGTTCCAATGGCAGCAGCAGGATTTCTCAGACTCCAGAAAAAGACTTAGGACCTTTCTGCACCTTCCACAGCACAGGCCCTTAGCTATACCTCCTGTCCTCTCTGTGGTGGACGATGCCTTCAATGATGTCTGCTCTGCACCAGATTCTTTACCTCCAGCCCCTGCCAAACCAGACAGATTTTACAGGGTACTAGACACTCATCACCACCTTTACAAGGCCCCACTTGCAGACCCCGAAACTATATCCCAGGGTCCCAGGGCAGTAGCCTCGACCACAGCTAAAAACCCTATTCCTTCTGAAAGGGAAGCCAGGTCATTAGACAGATGGGGCAAAAAAGTCTACACCTCAGCTACTCTCTCAGCTAGAGCTTTAAACTGTCAGTTTCACATGATACAATACAAAGAGTTTATGCTTGATCAGTTAACAAAAAAGCTATCCTCTGATGACTCTATTGATAAGAAATATGTATTAGAAATGGTAAATAACATACAACAGGTTAGTAACCATTCCCTAAAATGTGGCTATGATGCACTGGAGGCTTCATTTAGATCAGCCATGACTGGCACAGTGATAAGAAGACATGCATGGCTAAAGGAACAAGCCTTACCGGATCATGTTAAAGCTAAGTTATTAGATGCTCCTATGGATAAGACCAGCTTGTTTGGTACACCTGCCCAGCAGGTAATGAAGAAAATGGAAGAAAAGGCAAAATCTGTTCAAACGGTTAAAGATTTCTTGCAGGTTCAACCCCCAAGGTTTAGCAGGAACTGGCCTGCCAAAAATTGGTCCTTTCCTGACTCCTCAAGATCCCAAAGGGGCAGGAATAGATGTTCCAGAGGCAGAAACCAATCCAGAGGAGGTGCCTACAGAGGACGACAGTGGCAAGGTAACAACAGAGGCACAGACACAACCACTGCCACTACAACAACACAACCACAGTGACTTACCTCTAAATCCGCCTACCAGGGAACAAATAGCAGCTCCATTAGGCGGCAAATTAACCTTATTCTCCAAGAACTGGCACTATATCACAAAAGACAAGTGGATTTTACAAACCATAGATCAAGGTTACCGGTTCCACTTCCACACTTTACCAGTCAAAAGAGGAATGCCAAATCTACCTCCAAATCAAAAAACAGTAGCTCTACAACAGATAATGCAATTAGCAAACATGAGAGCTGTGGAAAGAGTGCCAACAACAGAACAAGGAAAGGGATTCTACTCCAGACTATTCCTAGTTCCAAGAAAGGAAAAAGTTGGAGACCTATTCTCGACCTGTCCACCTTAAATACATACATCATTGTCCCAAAATTCAAAATGCTGACCCTACAGCAACTTCTTCCCATGCTGGGCAAGGAGTGTTGGCTGGTAACTCTAGATCTCAAGGAGGCATACCTGCACGTCCCCATTCGACCAATCTGCAGAAGATACCTCAGATTTCTTGCAGGATCAGAGCATTATCATTTCTCAGCATTGCCCTTTGGCTTATCTACTGCCCAGAGTATTCACAAAATGCCTGGCATCAGTAATCGCCCACTGCAGACTACAGGAATTCAAATTTACCCATACCTGGACGACTGCCTGCTACAAGGGGACAACAAAAGCAAGCTGACAACAGATTTACAAAGGGTCATTTACTTGCTACAAGCACTGGGATACACAGTCAATTTACAAAAATCAAGGCTGATACCATCCCAAACAAGGACATTCTTGGCGCGGAATTGGACACAGTAAGACAAATGGCATTTCTAACTGCAGAAAAACAAAAAGAACTCCCTCTTTACTTCTTGGCTCTAACAAAACAGAACAAGTTAACAGCAAGAAAAGTACTTCAGGCCTTGGGCTTCATGGCATCATGCATAATCTTGGTCCCACTTGCCAGACTACATATGAGAAAACTACAGTGGTACCTAAAGAATTTATGGTCCCAACACAGGCACAGCCTAGAAACAGAAATTCCACTAATTCCATGCTTAAAACAGGAGTTCCTATGGTGGGCTCAAGCATGCCAGTCAAACCCAGGTCTACCCTTTCGCAGATGTCAAGCAAACCAGACCATCACAACAGACGCTTCAGACCTAGGATGGGGGCCCACATGCTGGACAAATGCGTGCAAGGATTGTGGACGCAGGATCAACTTCACCTGCACATCAACCTAAAAGAAATGCTGGCAGTAAAACTGGCAATCCAAAAGTTCAGACCATTTCTCAAAGAGGGCCAGTTGATGATAAGGACAGACAACACCACAGTCATGTGGTACATCAACAAACAGGGAGGCACTCATTCATACCGCCTATGCAGAATGACTTTGGACCTGTGGAACCTGGCAGTCAGCTACAACATCCAGTTACAGGCAATATTTGTACCGGAAAGGAGAATACTCTAGCAGACATATTAAGCAGAACCACATCGGATGCCCACGAATGGATGCTACACCGGACATCTTCAAGACCATCTCAAAGAAATGGGGAATGCCTCAGATAGATCTGTTCGCTTCCCTCTCAATCACCAGCTCAAAAAATTCTGCACAAGGACATTCCACCCACTGGCATGGAAAGTGGATTCGCTCTCCTTCAGCTGGAAAGGCCTGACAGCATATGCATTCCCACCTCTTCCCTTGATACACAAGGTATTACTAAAAATCAAGGAAGAACGTCCAAGGATAATCCTGATAGCTCCAAACTGGCCAAGACAACACTGGTACCCACTGCTGAGGAGCATGTCTCGAACAATATGTGGCCAATACCCCTGATGCCTTTGATGTTAACTCAGAACAACTACAGCATCATGCATCCAAACCTAAAAACGTTGCAACTGACTGCATGGAACATCACATAGCAGCAGCTAATCCAGAACTTTCCCAAAGAGTTAAAGATATTATCCTTGAAGCCCGCAGACCTTCAACAAGAAGGAACTATGCAGGAAAATGGAAAAGGTTTGTCATTTGGAGTACTGAAAGAGGAAAAGATGTGTCAAACATAGATATGCCTAACATTCTGGAGTATTTGGCAGAACTTCTACATACAGGCCTGTCCTACTTCTCCATCAAGATACATGCATCAGCTATATCAGCAGAATTCAGCTTTGATCCACCTGTCTTTTCACATCCTTTACTCAGGCAGTTCCTCAGAGGAATCAAGAATGTAAAACCTCCAAGGAAACCCCCATTGCCAGCTTGGGACTTGAACTTTGTGCTAGAAAAGTTGACACTATCACCTTTTGAACCAGCAGCAACAGCAGACCTACAGCATCTATCGTGGAAAACTGCTTTCCTACTGGCAATAACCTCAGCCAGGAGGGTTTCTGAACTTCAGGCCCTAATGGCAGTACAGCCCTTCCTAATCTTCCACCAAGATAGAGTGTCCATGAGGACTAATCCTACATTTATGCCTAAGGTGGTATCCAGAGTGTCTTTAAACCAGGCAATCCACCTACCTACCTTCTTTCCCAACCCACAAAACAGAGGGGAAAGAATACTGCATACCTTGGATGTACATAGACAGCTACGCTACTACCTGGACAGAACAAAAAGTAGCAGAAAAACTGACCAGCTTTTTGTAGCCTATGCAACAGGAAAGGAAGGAAAAGCTATTTCCAAACAGACAATCTTCAAATGGATAGGAAATTGCATACGATTCTGTTACTCCTTCCATGGAAAACCAATTCCACAGAATATAAGACCTCATTCTACAAGGGCAACAGCCACTACCACAGCCTTCTTACGAGGAGTGGCAACCAAAGACATTATTGAGGCGGCTACTTGGACCTCCGTGCATACATTTGCCAAGCATTATAATTTGCCTCTATATTCCAGATCCCGAGCAGGGTTTGCCACTGCTGTACTGCAAGGGATCCTAAACACACCATAATCTAGTTTTTCCTCCTCCCCTAGTTGGCTATGGTATTCTACCCAGTTGTTATGACTGCAGATGCATCCATGAAGGACATAGTACAGTTTTGTACCTACCATAAATGTAGATGTCCGAACTGGATAGCATCTGCAGTCAGGATTACCCTCCCTCCTTCCCTCTGTGGTACTCCTAGGGTGTTTACCCTCCTAATAGCTAGCTGGTGGGGAGTCTTTTATGGTGTATTTGTTTGTATATATGTACATACATGCTTATTTTTGTGTTTACCTCTATCTTTTTGGAAACATTGGCATTTATCCAAATTTTAGCCTTCAAGAGGGCAACTGGCATCTGGGGCAAGAAACACTGAGGAAAATGGCGTCGGCTGATGCCTTTATACCCGAAGACCAACAGAGATGACGTCGGGTGAAGTGCGACATCAGCCGAAGCCGGACCCGGACTTTGGAATCCGGCCGACTGAAGGGCTGCCTGACGACAGGACAACCCAGTTGTTATGACTGCAGATGCTATCCAGTTCGGACATCTACATTTATGGTAGGTACAAAACTGTACTTTTTGACTATAGTTTCTGGTTTCTTGAGAGCAACTATTAAAAATGGGCATGACTAATACTGTACCCTATACTATTTGTTTGGTTTGGCTTATTGTCAGGTTGGGGAGGAGGGAACTTATTCCTGTCTTCCCTTTTAAAACTCTAAAAACATAAGGTAAGTTTCTGCAGGGGGGGGGGACAAAGGAAATTATACTGCATTTATTAGATTTTATTTGCCGGTTGCTTGAGTTCCAGTTAACTGAGAGTTTACTGTATATGTGCAGCTGCAACTTGGTCAAATTCTCATACCTTTATCACTCATTACAAACTAGATCTGGTCTTGAGGCGAAGTGTAACCTTTGGGCTCAACCATACTTAGGAATACTCTTCCTTGGAGTCCACCCAGGAATTTAGGTAGCTGGGGACTCTATCCCATTAGTTGAGGAATGAATGAAAATTGACAACATCAGATAAAGAAGTTATGTACTTACCATAATGTTTCATCTGTGCTGTCCATTTTTATTCAGCAAAGACAAACGACAGTTGAATAAAACACCTTTATAAAACACAGAGCTTTCGGGACACACCCTTCCTCAATGATTAACATAAGGTTCATTAAAAAATTCACTTAAATACACCCAAAAAGACATCACATGACCCGCAGCCAGGACCATATGACCAAAAGTTCAATTAAAAAAGGGGTCAATATTTAATACATATAAAGGTACATATGAAATACATATAAAACATGAAAATTCTTATATAGAAATAAAAATGTGAGCATCATCTTCACTTCAATTTTGTTTGTTGTATTTTAACCAATATTGGTTTTAAAGAAACAGCTGTGTTCAAACCTGGATGTACATCAGCCATAAGACGTATAATCCATTCATATTCCTTTGTTTCTAACAGATTATTTATATCCCCACCTCTAAAGGGTTTCTGTACCATATCTAGAACTCTAAACTTAAACTTATGGTTCTCACCTAGTGTCCTAATGTGTTTACCCAGGGCATTATTTTCACATCCTCTCCTGATTTCTGACTTATGTTCTATAATGCGGTCTTTCAGTTTACGTGTTGTTTTCCCGACATAGAAACAAGTACAGGCAACACATGTTGCTAGGTATACCACATTATTAGATATACACGTTGCCAAATCATGAAATACAAATATTCTTTTGGATACTGGATGTTGGAACATACTATTAGAACCCAGATCCATACTATTAGAAGAAATTATATCATTGCAACAACTGCAATTGTGACAACAAAAGGTACCAGTTTTAGCCCCTATAGACTGCTTAATAGTGTTGATGTTAAAATCTTTGTAACATAACAAACTTTTTAAAGATCTTTTGTTCCTATAAGCAAAAGATGGTCTCATGCCTACCAATGCAGCAATGTCATCCTGTGCAAGAAGTACTTTCCAATATTTACTTATAATATTCTTAACTATATGTGATCTTGAAGTATAAGAGGTAATAAACCTTAATTTCTCATCTTTAGATGTAATAGATGGAAGGGTATCATCAAAATTGGAACTGAAGGTAGGCTTATAAAGTGAGCTCCTGTTGGTTTCTATTTCCTTCCTTATATCAGTTAACAATGATTTAGAGTATCCACTCTCAATAAATTCCTTGTACGTTTCATCCATCTGTTTCAAAAAAATCATTTCAGTAGTATTCATTCTACTTACACGCATAAGTTGTGCTTTTACAATACCCTGGAACACATGAGAAGCATGCATACTAGATGCATGTAAATATCTACCACAGGATACCTCTTTTTTATGTATTGAGGTTATTATATTGTCACCTTCTATTGTTAAATTAACATCTAGAAAATTTATATCAACGTTAGAACATTCCATTTTGAACCTTAAAAAATTAGTAGTATCATTAAGATGGTCAACAAATTCTGTGAGTTCAGTCAAGGAACCTCTCCATACAAAAAAACAATCGTCCACAAATCTCTGGTAAAACCTAACCTTCTCATTTATATATTTCACCCCATCAAAAATATGTATTCTCTCCCATTCATGCAACACTAAGTTAGCATAGGTATTTGCTATGGGAGTGCCCATTGCTATGCCTGTTAACTGCAAGTAGTATTCTTCATTGAAAATAAACACATTATTACGTAAAACCACATCAAGCAACATACATATGTTCTCAATGTGCCTAGTTGTAAAATTTGAACAACGTGTTAAGAATTGACGTATAGAATCAAGGCCTAAGTCATTCGGAATAACAGTAAATAAAGAAGTTATATCCATAACTACCAGATATATAGGCCCATAGGTTATATCAAAGTTAGTAGCTTTCATATGCCAACACTTCAATTTTTTCAAGAAGTCAACTGAATCTCTCAAGACGGCATGGCAATGGGACAACAAGGGACCCAATTGCTTTTGTAAATATAGAGAAATAGGCTCAGTAGCCCAGCCATTGCCAGAGACTATTGGTCTCATTGGTGGATTGTCTCTAGATTTATGGACTTTGGGTATGCCATATAATTGAGGTATGACCGGACATGACACAGTAAAAAAATGAAATAAATCTATTGAAATATCACAAGATAATTGCAAATCATAAATACACATGTTTATGTAAGATATACATTTCTTTACTTCTGTGTATGATATGCTTTTAAATGCTGTAACATCCTTCAACAAACTCAAAACAGAATCAAAATACTTGTGTTTGTCCATAATCACAACCATGCCACCCTTATCTGCTTGTTTAATTATAATATTAGAGTTATTTTTCAAGTCATTTAAAGCCAGGAACTCTAAATATGTAAGGTTAAAATTCTTAACATTATTCTTGTTAGCAAAGGCCTGTCTCAACTCATATTCACATAGATCATTAAAGGCAGTCAAAATTGGTATGTTATTAGGTATAAAAGTGCTTCGTCGTTTACAGGCATTCATTTCATGTGATTCACTTTTAAAAATCAATTTCAAGCTTACAGATCTGGTAAACATTTTCAAATCAGTAAGGACATTTACAATATCATCCCCACAAGTAGGAATGAACCCCAGTCCTTTTTTCAACACAGAACAGTGTTCAGAAGTTAGCTTAATGGAAGATAGATTCAGTATACCTGCCTTTATCTCTTGGCTAATTTCACTTGTTTTAAAGGACTTGAGTTCTTTCTCTTGTTGTCCATATTCGTCAACGGAAACGCTCTCGTTGTCGCCCTCCCTCTGGATCTAGACCTAGATCCAGTAACATGCTCCTTCACTCGTTCTGCCTGCTGCAACTGAAAAGGCTTATTAAAAAAGCTCAAAGTACTTTGATTCAACTTTCTTACACCTTCAGCAGCATTTGAGTCATTCTCTGTAGTTAGTCCATTTGCAGACGCGTTTTCAGGTCTGCTGTCTCTCACACATCTTTCTGGCACATCCTCAGGCACGGAGGCATGTGCCGTTCGTATGATGTCATCACGACGATTTTCAGAGTGCTCCATATGAGCGCCAACATTTAAAGTGGCAGTACTCTTCTCACAGAACACATCCAAAGTGTCAAGCATATTCGCAGACTTCTTGGAATTTATGCCACCAGATTTATTTGTAGAATTCACGAAAGATTCATTCTTAGGCCAGGAGAAGATATTACCACATTGAAAGTCCTTTATGTCTCTGATTAATTTACGTTTTTTAATTGCTTCCAGTCTATCATCTAAAGCTGATAGTCTATCTATCATGGATTGGTAAGATGAAAGCATATTCTCAAAACAAGGCAAAGCAAACAAATCATCTTCCATAGAGATTATCTCATTCTTTAGTTCAAGTTCTACACCCTGGAAGTGATTGTTCATTAAGACCATGTAATCATGGCTTAATTTGAGATTTAAACACTGCCATTGCTTAAGTAAGTCAGGGTAAGTGTTGCCATAGGAGGGCATTTTTAATACCCTGAGTCCACGAGGCACCACGCCTTTCTCAATATAGGCAGAAAAACTAAAACGTTGCCACTGAAGGCGTTTATATGCACCCACCTTCCTTTCCAAAGTTTGTAACTTGCGTTCATACTCTATTAAATCCACATTTGGTGTAGACATTGCTTTGTCACTAGCAGGTAATGCTTCAGGAAAAACCTGTAATAAAGGATTCACTTCTCTTTCAAACTGGAACTTTAAACGATTTAAAGATTCCATTAGGCTGCAATAGGCTTAGACAAAATCCAACTATCCAGCAGCAAGTAATAGCACAAACAACAGCTGTTCAGCACCCAATGTTCAAGAAAGACAAACGACAGTTGAATAAAACACCTTTTTTATTCAGCCTCAACTCCTCACTCACTATTCCTTCTCCATTTTTCATAACTGACTTCTGAAGGAATGTCCTTTGTGTGGAAATCCAGCTATGGCAGATATTTATAGTCTTCCTGTCAAGCTGCAAACAAGATCTCGAGATTTATAATAAATTGAATCTCCCCTTACCAAAACCATTAAAGGCTTACTCAATCAGATTTATGGCAACTTCTGCTGTTGTCCAGTCTAGAGCCTGTATGGACAATACAGTAAACTCTCAGTTTTGACTATAGTTTCTGGTTTCTTGAGAGCAACTATTAAAAATAGGCATGACTAATACTGTACCCTATACTATTTGTTTGGTTTGGCTTATTGTCAGGTTGGGGAGGAGGGAACTTATTCCTGTCTTCCCTTTTAAAACTCTAAAACATAAGGTAAGTTTCTGCAGGGGACAAAGGAAATTATACTGCATTTATTAGATTTTATTTGCCGGTTGCTTGAGTTCCAGTTAACTGAGAGTTTACTGTATATGTGCAGCTGCAACTTGGTCAAATTCTCATACCTTTATCACTCATTACAAACTAGATCTGGTCTTGAGGCGAAGTGTAACCTTTGGGCTCAACCATACTTAGGAATACTCTTCCTTAGAGTCCACCCAGGAATTTAGGTAGCTGGGGACTCTATCCCATTAGTTGAGGAATGAATGAAAATTGACAACATCAGATAAAGAAGTTATGTACTTACCATAATGTTTCATCTGTGCTGTCCATTTTCATTCAGCCTCAACTCCTCACTCACTATTCCTTCTCCATTTTTCATAACTGACTTCTGAAGGAATGTCCTTTGTGTGGAAATCCAGCTATGGCAGATATTTATAGTCTTCCTGTCAAGCTGCAAACAAGATCTCCGAGATGTTAGGGATGATGCATTATGGGTTGGGAAGGAGCTCAAGAGATTGTTGGAGGCCACAACCTAGTTTAATGGCAGAGTCCGATCCCATTAGTCGAGGAAGAATAAAAATGGACAACACAGATGGAACATTAGCGTAAGTACATAAATTCTTACTACTTTTTTATTTTCAAGTAATGAAATGGATTTTATTTCAAAACCCATCCTATGTCCAGTTTCTGTTACCCTCTAAATCAGTTTCAGTTGCCTTTTCCTTAGTCTCTCAGGAAAAAGAAACTAAGTTATAATTTTTTTTTTTATGATGCCTCAAAAATATGAACATATGGATACAGTTTGGTTTAGCAAAATCTAAACTTTAGGCAAAGAGGTTCAGAATGATGACTGTTATAGTCAGCCAGACAGATTTTTGATTTAGCATTCAATGGTCCACACATATGATACCTTATAATTGTGCAGGTTTGACCCTCAACTTAGAAATTTCAGACTTGATATACCTTTTGAGTAAAATAAGTATGTTTGCAAAATGGTTTTGTTTTCCACAAAACAAAATTCAAACAGTGGGTCATAATCCAGTCAGCTCTGACAACCCAGACATTTTCTGCATGCTGGGATTCATGTCCAGCATTTTCAGAATCTTGAGGTTTATACAAAATTCACTGGTGAATCAAAAGTGTTTGTATTGAAATCAGTATTGCTTAAAGTCTCTCATGTTAATTTCTTCTGTGATCTAAGAGTTTATCTGATAGATTCGGCAAAGTCCATCCATTTTAGTAAAACCCTTTTAGTGTACATTTCTTTCACAATTTTGATAATCATTGATGTAAAGTTTGTTTGAGAACCCTTTGTTAAACCTAAAAAAGTGGGAATAGGTGATATCTAGTCTTTACCTTTGTCTTAAACGCATAGCATTGTAAAGGAATTGTTAACTTGTGTTCCTTGTATTAAAGTCTTTTTAGTTTTAGAACTAGTTATTGAAGTCACTGCAGTCTTTATATTACAAGTAAAGATTACAGTCACAGCCTCCTTTGTGCATTGCCTCTAATGCCGTTAAAATTAAAAAAAAAAATAGAAAAGCGTATAAAACCACATCTTGTTAGCATCTAGTATTCAACAGCAACTCTTCATTAATTGATAAGGTTTTGAGCTTGCTGTTTCCATATAGTGTGCTTGTTGATGGTATAATACTGTCAATAAAATGTGTTTGTTTAAAAAAAGTAAAAAAAGAAAATCTAATTCTAAAAGTTTTTTTTTGGTCAAGATTACATTGGTATCCTTGCTAAAGCAACTAGACAAAAAAAAAAGATATTAAAACAACAAAAGCACTCTGACCAAAAATGGAGCCAGTCATATGAAAATAGTACTTTTATACAAAAAACATGCTAATTTTTGAATAGCTGTGTCCTTCTGCTGTTTTGCAGTGTTTTTAATCATCTAATATAATAAGAATATTACATATAAATGAATGCATGTCAAATTAACTTATTGGCATCCCGGTGCAGAATTCACAAGTAACAACTCATTGATAAAAAGTAATAAATAATTGGAAATGTACCCCTTCCCTTTTTTTTTTTTTTTTTGCTTTGTATAGTTTCTTAGAGGATTTGTGAAACCTGAAGGTTAAAATATACTTTGTAATAATCACTTTTCTAATATTTTCCTAAATCATTAGCTTCATTACCTTAAATATTTCATTTAGATGTTCCATAATTTTATTAGTGTAACAAACATTCTGTTTTTCTAATATAAAACAGTGGTACTGGCAAAGCTGTTACAGTTTTTGTAATAAAAATAAAATTTTTGTTCACGGTGATTTTAATTTAGTGCAATTATTTTTCTTGGACCAGTTTCTCCTTTAGTATATTAGTGGAGTTCAGTTGGAATTTAAACATTTCCTCTACATATGAATTACAGCTTAATAACTAGTCAACAGAATGGCATCACCCATTCTAATCTGAAAACTGTCAGACCTATATTGTTGAACATTTACAATTAATACCAAATAGTTGTTTTCTAAGATATTTTATGTATTTTAAAAGATTTTCTGAGGTTAGATTCTGGAAATCTTACCTGAGAAGAATGGAAAAAAATTAGTGTCATACCAAGGAATTGGACCTTTTTTGTTCTGTATCTCACATTTTACAGTAATTAGCTGGCATAACTCTCAACCTCTTTATTCAAGGATCATGTAAAAATCCAAAAAGTGTGTGTGTGTGTGTGTGTGGGGGGGGGGGGGCAAAGGCCCTTAATCAGGAACAGATTGATTTTAAATATTACTTTAACTTGAAGTTAACAAGTCAAGTTTTGTGTCAACATGCATTTTTCTGAACACTAAGTATGAAATCCTAATGTCTGACATCGATTGTTTGTATTCCTCAGTGATTTACCAGAGAGGGGAAAAAAACTTTGAAGGACAGGGAAACAATATGAGGTCATATCAGGGATGCTTTGCAGAATCAGGGACAGTTGAGAAGTAAGTTATCTGTCAGTCCAGGACAAGGACAGATTTTGTAGGTTCTTAGATATGTACTAGGCTAGCTGCCCTTATAAGTGTGGCCAATGTCCCTTTCAAAGGTGAGAATCAAACCTTGTACCTTATAACTCTGAGGTAAACACTATGTATACTGTGCATGGCTTATTACTTTCGGATCATTCATTATCCATTTTTATGGCTTGGTTGGAAAGCAGTTGCAGCATTAAGATTGAAGACAACGGTTGTGTAAGGTATTCCTGTGATGGCAGAGCATGTACTTATCTATTGTGTACCTCTCGTTTACTTATGTAATGCTGGTACATGGTATCTCAGGGTCCATGTCAACTTACTGAAAAGCAATATACTGAAAGTGTTGTAATACTGAATGTACAATGTTGAAATAACAAATTGCTGAAATGTTAAAATATTGATAAAGTACCTCTTCCCCTACCCACAAAGAGAGCAGGACTTGCTCCCCCAGCAAGGGCCTTGTCAGTGCTTGTTTCCAAGTTTTACTAACAGGCGACTGATACTGTTTGTAGACTGGCTGTGTGGCACACAGTATATGTACATAATACGTGTGTGCGCTATTAGTATGTAGTTTTAAGTTTAACATTGTATAGTTTCAGCATTTAGACCTTTTGGGTTTTTGTGTTCAGTATTACGACTTTCATTTGACTGTTGTTCAATAAGTTGTCATGTACCTGTTAGGTTATATACTTATGTGCACATGTACAAATGTGTTCTTTTTCCTTCTTTCTTATTGCTTGTTATTTTTGAGAACTAGTAGAAGCGCAGTAGTATTTCCCATGATGTAAGTGCAAATATAAATGTGTACTTGCTGTTTCTCAATTTTACTTGAAGGTTATTTCTGAGAACTTGTAGATATATCTATTTCTCAAAGTGGTTACTTAGTTTTGTTTTCATTACTGTAGTTAACAGATATGAATATGCCACTATCTGAATACAAGCATTCCAATACAGGATGCTGGAAGGTGGAGGTGGGAAAGGCACATTCCATGATAGGAGGACTGATGGCGTCAGAATTCTGGCTGAGAGTTTGCTTGGCAAGCCTTCTATCCACTAAGGAATATATTAATATTCATTTAAATGATTCATGGCGTAACTGTTAGGGTTATGTTAGTTACACAAGTGGAATTTATTCTGCTTTTGCCATTCATGATATGATATGGTGTGTATCTCCCTATGTGCTTATAATGTTGTGAAATCAATTGTCTTGGATGAACCTGTTTTGTCCTTTTCAAAAAATAAATGAAGGCCAAATTCACTTTTCTGTTATGCAGGCATCCTTGCAAAGACTAGATGGGGTTCTTGAAGTGTAAGCAATACCTTTCTGATAATTTTTTTGTTCACATCTTTTTTTCTTGAGGTGTGTAGGTAAAATACTTAATTGCTGGATGCATAATCGAATCTCATGGAGATGGGCAGAAATCAGGACAATTTTAACATTACAATTTACTTTAGTTGAATGTTTGATTTTTTCTCTAGTTTATATCTTTTGCCCAAGATCTGTTTTTCTACAGCCAGTTATTCCCTTTATTCCAACTGTTTTCTAGGGCCTTGAAAATAATACTGATATGGGTACTTTGTATATCACTGTTAACATTCATAATCAGATGGGAGAACATCTTTGCAAAAAAATGCATCAGTGATGTGTATTGTCACCCATATACTATTTAATATGCAGCATGGCTGGAGGGTATTCCATTTTCAACAAGGCTGGCACAATACCATTTTCAATGCAATATGATTGTAAGACCAAAAGGTTGTCATCCTTTTTTAAATTATAAGATTAAAGGCATCTTCTGCAACTCAGATTTTTTTACCTTGTCGTCTGGTAACCCCTTTTAACTGTGAATAGACATTTTTCTTTTGCACCTGTAGATTTGAAATAATGTCAGTGCGAGAATTACAAAGATGTATGAATGCTGATTAGTGCTGAGGACATGGGCAGCTGTGGGGTAGAGGTACCATTCTGTGCTATTTATTCCTTGAATTGGTATTGATTAGATACGTACACATATGCATTTTCACCTAGTTACTTTATTTTGCAGTGTACAGATAGTCATTTTAATTTGTCACTAAAGCATAGCAGCTCCTTCACTGTAAAGATGCTTTGAGGTGGATGAATGTTTGAAATTAACACGTGAGATGATGTGTCGTAGAGAACAGTGATTATTGAAAGAAGAGTGTCTGTGTACCACTTAGTGCAGAGGATTAAGTCATGAGTTAAGTAGCTACTTCCAGTTTCAGTTTACTTCCTTTCCATTTGCCTTTTCTGATGCATGCATGGTTTTCATACATGTGTTACTGCTGTTCTCGTAACTGAAGGAGTTCACATCTTCCCTTTTGTGGGTGATTGATTCCTTCTTCTATATAAGAGTTGTAGGAGGCTGTAACCCATATGGTGGATTAATCCAGAGTCTGTGAACCTTCATGAATGCAAGATGGGCAGCTTTAGCTCTGAGAATGCAGTTTATTTCTAGGAGTCATGTTGTATATGAAGGACTTTAGCATCACCTCAAAACAGAATACAGCTAACAAAGGGGTTCTTTCTCTCCATTTCCAGCGACATGCTTTTCCAGAGTTGCATGATATCTTCTGTACTTATGGTTCTGGGAACCATGTTGCATGTGAGAAATGCTGGCTTAAGTAACTTTTGGATCAGTGCAAGCAATCCATGCGATCTTTCATCCCATTTTTTCCACCAGTGATCATAGACCTGAAATTGTGGCACCACCAGAGCTCCCATTTTCCTACCAAAATCAAAACTGGCAGTAAATTGTTTGGGGAGCACACATGTTGTAGTCTTGAGTTCAAGGCCAGCAGTCCAGGGAAAGACTCACATCAGTCAGCTACGGATGATAACTGCTATTATCCAGTTATTTCTGAAACCAGGGACCTAGCAACTGTTCATAGTCAGTACAACATTGATATGACCCAGCACCAAATGGGGGGACACTTGTATCCCTTGTGCAAGGTGTGAACCCACTTGTATCCTTTCTGCAGTGTGCACATAGCGACCTGGCATCTCACTGTACAGTTGTAAGCAATTTATTTATTTATTTCAGTTTGAAAACTGGGTAAGTGGACTAAGTGGTTGATGCACCCTTTTCAGCCATGACCCAGGTACCATGCAAACACAAACAAAATTATACATATTCTAAAAATACAGAGTTGTACATAGGGCAGTAACAAAGTAGAGACCCTGCATTTATATCTTATGTATAACTATAAATCCAAGTGATAGTTACAGTATGTGCAATTAAAGTAGATATTCACTATTGGTCATTTGTTAAAAATATGTCTTTACAAAAAACTTGACTATGTATTTACAGGCTTACACATCATCAACAGACATCCATTGTTTCACACAAATGAACAAAGGGCAGTCTTTCTAGATGTTGCTTAATCGCATCCCAAGTGTGTTAAAAATACCCAGGATGCCCGCTATAGCAGCTGTAGGGACAAACTTATTTTCAATATTATGGGACCAGGGAGATCTATGTGCCATACCTCTGATTTATCTCATTCAAAGGTGCTCCTAAAAGCAAGAAGGGAAAAAGCAGAATTTAAGCGGATAGATGAAAACCAGCTGAGGCAATCCTGGCTCTTGCAGTTGGTGCAGATGGCAAAAGCAAATGAGCCTTACTTTTTACTCAAACTATTCACTCAGTAGGACAAGACAGTGGTTCATCAAAACTTAAACTGCAGTACAGTGGGCTGATGATTCCACATAGACTTTTTTTGCAGAAGCCTTGTGTATCCTCTGTGGGGAAAGAAGACCAAACACATCTATCCAAATGGACTAAATTCTCATATTGGTCTGAGAGACTAAGAGCATAATCCTCACCTCATGTCTAACGCCTCACACCTTACAGTGCCAGTGAGATGTGTTTTAACTAAGATTTTTATTCTGTATAAATGTGCCTCTATCAGATTCCTGTGGATTCATCAGTTTTAGTTAACATATCAGCCAGACTGTTTCTGAAGGGGGTCCTCTGTCTTGATCCCCCTAGATGGCATATTTTCCTGGCCTGTCATTTGCATATAAAAAAACAGATTCTGTTATCCTTTTGCACCTCCAAGTTCAGCTGAACACACGTATTCATCCAACTCCATTGCTTGCAGATGTTATCTCAGTCATAATGATCTTTGAATTTCAAGCCCTTACATGCAGTGAGTTTTCTCTTTTCTCCCACAGGGACAGAGCTTCTTTGAATAAAAATCTTTCCTACCTGAAGTGGTTTTAGAAACATCTATTTAGTTAGAATGTCTGAAGAGTTCACACAACAACAATTCTTCTGTTTGTTCTTTAATAATGACACAGGATGCGTATTTGCTGTTTTTTGTTTTGATTTTGTTACTGGCGCTTTGATTTTAACTGGGTTGTTTTTGAATTATTAATATCTGCACAGCAGTGCATCCCAGACAAACAATCATGGTGTCATTGTATTTCTCACATTTTGCCCTTTTGTATGTTGTCATTAAGTGGTAAGCCGCTCAGTTAAGGAATTTAGTTCCAAACACTGCTATGATGGGATTAGAAACCTCCTGCTGTCAAATCGGAGGAAAAATAGAGTACTCTATGCACCATTACTCCCCCCCTGCCCTTTTGGGAGTAAGAGTTAGTGGACTTTCACCTAGACGGGGCTTGGTGACCCGTCATGTGCTCATTATTGCTGGTGTGCATACATGTTGTTGCTGGTATACACTTAACATAGGACCACTGCAACCTTCTTAATTGTGATGTGGCTAGCTTTGAGCTTCTGAGGCAGGATGAAACTGAATGATTGTACATCACACTTCATCAAAAGGAATGACAGCTGTTCTATTGCTGCTGACTCTCCATACCCCTAGGTGGCAGTCTGGCAACTGGACTGTAGGTAGCAAGGAGCACAAGTAGTATTCCCGGACAACTGCACCAGCTATAATGTTGGTGAATTTAATTATGTATCACATGACTAAAAATGGCAAATGCAACAAGGCTGTGAATTGTAAACATATTTAAGTGCTTAATGTGATTGTCTGCCTTAGCAACTGCTAATCAGTGAATTTCACAGTTCACCTGCACACTTTCTGGAACATGAAACTTGTTGTTGTGTCTTTTGGCTTTTCCCAGTTAGGGGTC
Organism: Protopterus annectens; assembly: GCF_019279795.1. Classification (NCBI taxonomy): domain Eukaryota; kingdom Metazoa; phylum Chordata; order Ceratodontiformes; family Protopteridae; genus Protopterus; species Protopterus annectens. The sequence goes on along the minus strand of NC_056745.1, from coordinate 263,009,903 downwards.
GCCACAGCGGAACTCCGGTCCGCTAATGATTGGTAGCTGATTTTTACGAACATGAAACTAGTCATTCTAATTAGACTTCATCTGTGACAAAATCCTGCAGTTTCTGCTATTTACAGTAATACCGTAGTTTTCTGGTTTTACAATCATACCATAGTTTGCGGCTGAATAGATATATTTTTTTGAATTCTTGGTGGTGGCATAGTTTGAGAATGTTGCTGTTTTCTATTTGTTATTATGGGAGCATGTTTCTATGCTTTTATGCCCTTTTAAAAAAGTGTACATATGTGCACACATACTGATGTGTACTAAGTACATATATGAAGAGAGGATGTGTGCATTCAAACATAAATCAAAGTATAAATACTGTAATATAGGCCAGTTACCGTCACCTTTCCATTGCATTATAATGGTGGGTAGTCCTTCTGTCACACATTAAACAGCAAACTTAATATCCAGTACCTAAGCTACCAACAGAAGTAAAATGTATATTCTATTACACCAGTAGATGAATGCTTGCTTGGGTACAGTATGGCATGCAAACTATATCATCTATTTGCATTTTTATTTTTCTTAAAATAAAAATATAATACATTATAGTAAAATAAATGCATTTTACCTGGGACTATCATTCTCAGATCTAGTTCCTTTTTATGTCCCTTCAGTTTAGTTGAATTAGGTGCCATATAAGTCAACAGTTGCCCTTTAGGTGATCCATTTTTTTCTTGGTTAGTTTTGAGCTCATGGCATCGATGGTGCTTATAGTTGAAATAAAGCTTGATATTCTTACGTGCAGGATTTACATAGTACTGACTGTCGGCAGACAGGAGTGCTTCTCATTAGAAGTGAAAGCTACAAGCAGATCAAATGAAGTAACATTTGTAATGCTCTGTTGTGAGGCTTTAGTCTACTTAAAGCAGCAGTGTCTGAATCTAGTTTATAAAGCGTTATCTTGTGTAATAACTAGTCTGCGTATGTAAAAATCAAGGCCAGCCAAACTGCTCATCACTGTAAAAGTAATTTTATGTTACGCGTGTCTTCACTTTTCACACTGTGCCTTATTGTTTTGTTTTTTTTCTTTATTTGATTATAATGGAAGGAGAGATTATCAGATATACTAGAAATCCTGAAATGGATGGATGCGTGTTCATATGAAGTCTTATTTTCTAGGATAGTGTTTTAACATTTAGATTAATTTGAGATGTAATTTATGAAATAATCTTAATGGTAGTCCTGTAGACAAAAGGGAGAATTTTGTTGTTGCTGTGTTTAATGAAGGCTGCTGAGTTATTTTGATAAGTGAAACATTATAACTTTATATGCATAAATAAACTAGCCGCGGTGGTGGTGCTGAGGTAGCGTTTCGCCTCACAGTAAGATGTCTGGTTCGATTCTCAGCTAGAACGTCTTCTGCATGGAGACATGCGTGAATGGGCGTACCTTCGTTGAAGGTTGTGCATCAGGGCTGGTAACTCGGCACGTAAAAATCAACTACCAATCATTAGCGGACCGGAGTTCCACTGTGGCGACCCCTAACTGGGAAAAGCTGAAAGACACAACAACATGCATAAATAAACTGTTGACATACAGGAAGGCAACTGTGGTAAGTTACTTCAAGTGATCTTTCTTAAGTAATGGTGAAAACAGACAAAGTGCCCACTTTTCACACTGGACTACATTCCTTTACTATGTTAGAAGATAGCAATTTATGTTTGTACATTCATTGTCGTACACAGATAATCTCATTTTTGACAGCACTGTGCACTCTATAATAAGTACAACTATAGCTTAAACAGAAAGCTCTTTTTTGTTGGGGGTGATGGGTATGTATCTGTTATCAGATAGCATTTGAAGTTTTCAAGATGTTTCCGAGAAACCGGGTGGCTATGCAGACTGGGCAGTAACAGGTGATAAAGTAGATCATATTTTAAAATCAATATGACAATGGTAATTATAGTAATACTGTGAAGGATTATTTAGTAACCATGAGTAGGTGCAAATGTAATTTGTTCCTTTATAATAAGGTAATACTGGAATTATCTGCTTAGAAAACAGCTACAGTAAGTGTGACGCACCTTATAATTTTATCACAGTTCTGCATAAGAAATTTAAAAGGACAGTTACATATCATATTGCTTCATTTGTATTATCAGTCTCGGACTCCTTTATTTATTTAGTGAGAATTACAGTTTCTTTGGTCTGTAGTCCACAAATGTGCACTTACAACATTTTTGACTATGAAAAACCCTCTTCCTTGTTTGGCAGAACCAGTAATCATACAGTAACAGCAGCAATGGATTTAACATAGGTTACAAAGGACCCTAAAAGCATATTTTTGAAACTGAGGCCTTGTTAAATAGCACATATATGTTAATTTTGGTGGGGTAGAAGATTTCCTTCTGAATGTAATGTTGAAAAGAAGCCTGATACCTGCCATTCTGATCCTGTTTACTGGCCAGACTGTAACATCATAGTCAGAGCTTTAATATTATATTTGGCTTTTGTATGGTAGTGTACAGCCATCACCATCTCTGAGAACTTTTCTGTGGGTAAGCACACTTTTATAGCTGTGGGTAGTTGATATGCTTAGTATATTTCATTTAAGTCATAGTTGAAGATACCTTAGATGTATGTTTTTTCCAAGGTACAAGGCGTACTAGTTTGATTAGCTTGCTTATATGTGTTTAAGAGGGGGTGGGATGAGAAAACAGAACAGCTGAATGTCCGTTTCTTTATGCTAGACCTAGTTGTCAGTGTTTGAGACTGACATATACATCTTCAAGGACTGCATCTACATTTCTAAAAAAAACTTCTTAATGCATTCTGTATACTGCAGTAAAAAAGCTGACAGCAAAGAAATGACCATTAGTTCTGTACTAATGAGGTCTTTTAATGTCTTTGTCCTCTAGATGTCAGTCCATTAACTGCACATTTGTTGTACCTACAAGGATATCTGTTAGCCTTTTAGGTTGTGCAATCTACAAGTTTATGACAACACCTTAGCTTGTAATACTTGTTCCTTTACAAATTACATTGCCATTTTTGCTGTTACAACGATTTTGCCACAATTGTAATAAAAAGGAACTAAAGCCACCAGAACTGAGACGGTTTATGCATTTAATATTAGGATATTTGTTTGGACAGCAAAGTACAATTTGGTACTTGGAATTTTTACCACACTTGCACTAGCTCACATTTTATGCTTCATTAAACACAGACCACATTTCGCTGTGTTATTCTAAACATTTTATTTTATGACTGCTAGTGTCACTTTGCCAGTTGGAGCCAGTGTCTTGAAATACTAAGAAGAACGGCATTACAGCTCTCCGCTTGTATGTAATTATAGTGCTCCAAATGTATATATCCAGAAAGCCTTAGAGATGACTGATCTGGCTGAATCTTTGAGTTTCATTAATTTGCCTCTCAGAGGTGTAACACCTGGTGTTGAACAGGCCATTTTGTCTGCATAAGTGGATACAACAGGGATGCAGCAAGCGTGGAACCATTCAGAATACAAGACGCAGTTTGTATTTCAAAAAGCAATAAATTCATTAACCAAACTGAGTAATAGATGCTAACACTTTAGCATTCACCATGACCATTGTGCTGTAGATTGTGGATGGAAAGAGCTTTTGCATTTTTATAGGGAAACTGGATATGAAATTAATTTTTTATTGTTTTTTTTTAAATAGTTGACTCAATTCCTAATTTTCTTTTTATTATAGTAATTCTTAAAGCTGTATATCACTTCTTTGAAAGACATTCACTGAATGCTGTTCAAATGAAGCAAAAAAGCTGAAAAATATTGCACTGAAACAACACAAAACCAAAAATTAAGTCTCTAGAACCTCCCCATGTAATGGGAGATTCCCCCCAAGTTATTCATACCGTCTCCAAGGTCTCTGCACCTTTGAGTTAATAAGGTAATCCCTGCCCCCTGAATATTAAAGCCAGTGTTTCCTATTCTAGAAGGATACCTGTGCATATACAACTGTGGCAAAATGTTATTCAGGAAAAGGTATCTGGGAGGCAATCTCCTCTAATATCTACTTTTGTATGCGTTTCAGAAAATGTAAAGCATTATCTTCACTGCATATTTTCTTTTATTACATAAACGTGTGTGAAGGCTGTTGCCACAGTATGTTACCTGCATATGTTTCAGTTATATGAGGAATTATCTTTTAGTATTTATTTTCTTTTATTACATAAACGTGTGTGAAGGCTGTTGCCACAGTATGTTACCTGCATATGTTTCAATTATATGAGGAATTATCTTTCAGTATTTATTTTCTTTTATTACATAAGCTGCATTCTGAAAGCAGTGCTGCCCTGAAATAAAGATCACCAAAATATACAGTCCATTTGGTTAAAATTTTACCTGGGTATTGAGCAAGTACAGGATAGGTAAAATTATGTTTGATTTCAGAGTGGCAGGTGTAATGAGTCCCAAATCCTGTTCCATTGATGGGACATGTCTGTGATATTGTCCACCCCTGCCTATTCCCCTGAGTTGCTGCAGCATTGGAAGTGATTCTTTTTAGTAAATTGTTGCAGGGGTGAAGCCCCCTGCATTGGGGGGGGGGGGGTAACCCCTGACTTAATCCAGGAATGTCTTTTTTTGTTTTTAATGAATTTGCTTCATACTTTTGTTAAATTGTCCTTTCGATGAAATGAGATTTGAGGAAGCTACCTATTCTCCATGACTGAGTGCATGTCTTTCTTCTTTTAATGGCTTTATTGCTTTTACTCATATTTACACAGGCATGTTACACCAGAACAAAATGATTTGGAATTACAGTTCCCAGGTGCTAGTTTAAATCAAAACATGTGGTATGTCTTGCTTATTACCAGAACTGATTTCTTTGTGGAATTTATTTTCATTTGTGTTTCATATTCAAAGTCAAAATTGTGCCAGTACCATTATGGTAAGTTTCCATGGTAACGGTCTGCAGTGAATATCACTAAGGGTATAACCTGAGCATGAAATTCACTGAGAACCATTCAGTGGTCAAGCCATGTGGTCCCATTCAAAAATAAATTAATGATGAAACCAAAGGCAAATAATGCAACAAATATGAGCGAACCTGAATCTAAAAATCGTACCCCATTTGGTATAGTAGTAGAAATGGAGTTTTCTAAGTTTTGAAGGCATTGCTACTAGATGTACAACAAAATTCCTAGGCATGTTATTTTTATGTAGTACAGCATCACTGTGTTAGAGAATTAACTCCGACCAGGGAAGCATTTAAGTGCCATTATATACCTATGTGAATAATTCTAATGTTTAGGAAGAAGTGTTTGCACATTATCGATTGCCAAACATTAAATGTATGAGTGCTGTAACTGAAAATGTTTAGGCACTGGGATAATAATAAGCAGTGATGTTCACACTTTGGAGGAAAAAGGTACTTTTTTACTCATCTTACACCTAAAAGCCTTGCTGTCTGATGGAATATTTAATTTTTGGTTTTGCACTTTGGAGTTTATAGACAGTAAGTACCGACACACTGTCTTCTTGGAGGAAAAATGCTTCATTTTCATAATTTAATTTGTATTTCATATCAAACCTGCAGTCATCTTGGTGGATTTTTGCTCTTAGTAGTTTGTATTTGAATGGCATTACAACCATTATTTGTAATAGTAAAGAATGAAATTTACTACAAGGGAATTTCAGTAATGTGTTTTCTGAAAGCATTATGGTGAAATTTTTAAGAGTCTGATTTATATTGGCAGTGCTATGATTTTCATGTAGTTTTGACCCTTATGATGTCAGATAGGCAGGGGCTCTGCTTAACAATGCAGTAAAGAACTTCCCCTCGGGCTATGACAGCTTGCATTTAAATGGTTTTAAAGCTATTCAGGTTTTCCCGTGCTTTATCTGTGAAATATTGAATTATGTAACTCTTACTTGCCCCATTTAAAAAAATAATACTGTGCAATATGGATGCTAACTGTAAGTATCTAATTTATTGATAGGCAAGTGAACGAGATTAGGACCCTTTCTTTAAAAAAAAAGTCATTGACACCACTGAAATAGTTTGAAAGTTAAAGGTTTTTGCAAAATCCAGCTTCCATATTTTCTGAAAGTCTTTCCCACCTCTTTTTGATCACTGAAAGCAGTCTTATGAATGAATCCATTCTTTTACTGCTTGTTTTAAGCTGAGCTGATTTGAAGCCGGTTACAGAATTGCAATCAGACTAAGGTGAGGTATAAATAAGCATGAGCGCCATGATTGTGTTTTCATGTGTAAATGTCATCATCAAAGTAAAAGGGGGGATTATGAAGACGGTATGACATTGAGCTGATCGTGTTCTAACTATGTTTAAGCTGTGGCATTTGAAGAACAAAGCAGATGGAGTTTCTTGAATTTTTTTCCAATTCTCAAATGTAAAATATGAACAGAAATGTCAGTTTCTTTTTGTATCCCTAGAATTTTCTTTGTTGGTACTGTCACAATAAAAATTAGGTTATTTTAATTCTGTTTAGTGTGTTGTATTTTCATGTCATGCTGCTGGTGTTTTGAATGCAAACATATTTGTTTACTATTAATATTAATGGTTAATTTATACAGAAAGAACAGCCAAATCAAGTTGGGAAGTTTGCCATTCACATCATTATCTGTGCTTCCCTCCCTCAGTCAGAAATGCATCTAACTGAAAGCTCCCTACAAATGTGCGAATGGGACCAACAAGTTAATTTATGCAGAACAACAGATTAATCAAATTGTGAAGTTTCCCTTCACATTCAGTTCACTACATTATCTGCACTGCCCTCCCTCAATCAGAACTGCATCTAACCGAAAGCTCCCTACAAATGTGCAAATGGGACCAACAAATTAATTTATATGGAAAGAACAGCTGAATCAAGTTGAATCAGTTGAATACTTTAACTCCAGATTTCTAAACATCCTCAACTACCTAGCCCCAATTAAAACAATAAGGATACGTACTAACCCTGCCCACTGGCTACAGAAAAACAAAAGGGCCTTACTCAATGGAAGGGACAAAGCTTGGAAAATCTGGTGACAACACTGGCGACAACACAAGACACCCACAAATAGGCAAATCTTTCTTGAATTTCGAAATAGGGCAAAAAAAGCCCAAATTAAGATTGACAAACAAAATCACTATATTTCCCTACAAAGAAAGCACAATTCCAACCCTCATAAATTGTGGACTGCAGTGAACCACATCCTCTAGCCCAGACCCCCCCCCCAAAAAAAAATAGAAGGCACAAACACAGACATAGCCACTAGCTTCAATGAATATTTTACCTCCTCTATACTTAAGCTCGTAAACAGTACAAGCACTCCCAACCTACAACAAACCCCTAAGGCCCAAAATAACACTACCCCCTTCTTTCTCATGCCAGTACCAACTTCTACTATCTAAAATACTTAACTAAACTCAAACCAACAAACCTCACAGCCGACAATCTTCCTGCTGAATACCTTCAACTTGCATCCTAAGCTATAGCTTACCCCATTTCACTACTAATAAATAGATCCATTTCTGAAAATACTGTCCCATCCTTGTGGAAGACTTCATTCATCATTCCCCTTCGCAAGGGGTTGGCCCCTCTACTGACCTCTCTAACTACTAACCCATCACGATCCTCTCACCCCTATCAAAGATCCTAGAAAAGTGCATCCATCAACAACTCATTACCCACCTATTCTCCAATAATCTACTTTCCAAATCTCAACATGGATTCCGCCCATCCCACAGTACCACCACTGCCCTAATTAACTTCACCAATACTATAAACTTAGTCAGGAACCAAGGCAATCTAGTCTCTGCTACCTTTCTAGACTTATCCAAACAATTTGATACAGTTTCCCCACAATAAACTCCTAACCTGCCTCTCTGACCTCAACATCAACAACTCCACCCTACTCTGGTTCACAAGTTATCTAGATAACTGCCAGCAGTCTGTCAAATGGCTCAACTCCCAACCCTCCCCCACTTCCTGTGACACTAAGCATCCCACAAGGCTCTATTCTAGGACCCCTTTTTTTTAACATCTTTACAAACCAATTTCATTTAGCAACCACTAAAGCTGACGGAGTCCAATACACTGACTACACAACCCTGATCTGTTCTGCTTCTAGCATCCAACTTCTCCAGCAAAAGCTCAAGAATCCTTTACAGAAATAGAAAACTGGCTAAATAAGACACAACTGATGTTAAGCCCCAAGAAAACACAACTTACATTGTTCAACCAAACAAAGACCACCTTCTCCATACTCTCAACCAACAAGACACTCATCACCCAAGTATAAGAGGCCAAACTACTCGGACTTACAATTGACCCACAACTAAGATACAACAAACACATCTCCATAACTATCTCCAAGGTACATAAAAAGCAAGGAATCCTATATCACTGCAAAAGGTACCTCACTTCCATGTCTAGAACTGATATAGTCAGAACCCACCTCCTGTCCATATTACTTTATGCATCCCCAGTTCTAACAAACTTAAATAAAACTGACCTGAATGAACTATGCACTTGTTACAGCAAAATTGCCAAGTTCGCAACCAATGCCAAATCACGTTGCCACCACTGCCAATCCCTACATTTATTGCACTGGCTCGAATTTCCCAAATGTTCTTCGTGTTTCACTGTTGCAGTCATCACATTTGGGTTATCTGCTTGCAGGTAGCCCTCAGACGGCCTGATTATCAAAGTCTTGGGTCCTACGTTGGTTACTGTCTCATCTTCCATGACGTCAGGTAACTAGGGTATAAAGCATGCAGCCGACACTATTACATCAGTCTTTCTTGCCGTGCGGTGCCTGAAGCAGAAGCAGTTCGCAAGTGCCAATCGGCCGAGTCCTGAATTGTTCGTTTTTGAGTTTCAGATTTGAAGTTTTCATCTAAGCTAAGTACCCTGTTGGGGATCCTTTTTTTTGCTCTAAACCAATGTCAGTAAAAGTTAACAGGTGTATTTCTTGTGGAAAGCAAATACCTCATAAAGAGTTTCATTCGTACTGCATTCCTTGCCTAGGCTTACACCATGACATACCTCACTGTTGGTTTTGTGCCTTATTTAAATCTCATACTATTTGTCGTCTGTTCATTTTTGCATCTAAATATTTTGGTACTTTGTTCAATTATCCAGAAATGGCTTTGGTAAGCCACCCAACTACTGACATTCCGAAAAAACACAAAGATAAAGAGAGACAGACCGCATAGGTCCAAAGCTGCCGATGACGCTTCTCCTAAGCTAGTCGCCAGTTCACTGGTACTCAGTGAGGCGCTTTCGCAGCCCCTGATACCAGCTACCTCAAATTCACAGGCCTCTACTGAGACCCATTCGGAGTCCGGTATGCCGCGAGATGCTTCTTCAACTGTGGAACCTGTGGATGCCTCTACCTTGGATGGGTCCGGAGCCGCTGTGCAGGCACTGGCTTCTAAGGGTGTATTCAGACCTACTGACTTGCATATTAAACCGACGCCATCTTCTTCTTCAAGGCTTAAAACTCGATCCATGCCTAGAAAACTGACGCCCAGACCACATGGTTAGGCCCCTATGCCTAAAAACAAATGATAAGAGTGGCTGAAGACCTTATTAATCTAATCAGGGGAAGCCACCCTTCTCCCTCTAAGAGACCTAAGACTGATTTTCCTTTTGATTCTTCTGATCAGGATCCTGAAATTTCTGTTTTCTCTGATGACCAGGAGTTGCCCTTATCTACCTATGAGGATTCTGATGCAGAGGACTCCACTCCCTCTGCTTTCCCTCCGGAGGATTTCTCTTTTGGTGAAACGTTGCATACTCTTAGGGAGCATTTCCGCTGGGAAAGCCAGGATTACTCTGACTCCAAAAAGAGGCTTAGGGAATTCTTAACTCCTACCTCAACACAGGCCTTTAGCCATCCCTTCTGTACTGGACATTGTAGATGATGCTTTCTAGGAATCTAGCCTGGCCCCTGACACTTTACCTCCTGCTCCCAGAAAACCTGACGGGTATTACAGGGTACCTGACTCTCACAAGTTCCTCTCTAAAAATCCTACTGCGGATTCTGAGACAATTTCACAGGGAACCAAGGGCATTAAGGCTACTACTGCCAAAAACCCTACCCCCTCTGATAGAGATTCTAGGGCCCTGGATAGATGGGGTAAGAATTTATACACTTCTACAACTTTGGCCATTAGGGTCTTAAACTGCCAGTTTCATATGTTAAAGTATCAGCAACATATTATTGGATTGCTTAAACAGAAAATTATGTTGATTCCTGACTGTGCTGAAAATAAAGAATTACAGGATTTAATGCAGTCTGCTGAACAAGTTGGATTTACTTTGCAATGTGGTTTTGACTTGCAGGGCTGCTGTCACTGGGTCTGTACTTAGAAGGCATGCTTGGCTTAAGGAGCAATCTTTGCCAGATCATGTTAAAGCTAAATTATTGGATGCTCCCTTAAACCAAGACCTCCTGTTTGGCAACAAAGCAAAAGAAAGAGGAAAAAGCTAAATCTATGTAAACCGTTAAAGATTTCCTGCAGGTACATCCTCCCAGGTTTAGTCGGCATTGGCCTTCTAAGAATTGGTCCTTTTCTGCCTCTTCCAGGCCTTCTCAGTCCAAACCCAGAACCAGCAGAACACCCAGGCTTCAGTCCCAAGGTACTCACAGGCCTAAGCAGTGGGGGGGGGGGGGGGGCTCTCACTTCCAAAGCAGGCAGTAGTAAGACATCCCCTATGATAAACTGTCACAAAGTCTTAACTTTAAACCTTCCAAGCCCTACTCAACTGACTGTTCCTTTAGGGGGAAAGATCACCCTGCACGCAAAAAATTATGAACTCATTTCCCAAGATAAATGGGTTTTCAATATATTTTCCCAAGGATATAGATTCCACTTCCACTCCTTACCAACCCCAAACGGTTGGCCAGACCTACCCCCAAATCAGTGGGCAGAGGCTCAAAGGCAAGTTCTCTCTCTCTTCTAAGCATCAGGGCTATTCAACTTGTCCCAGAAGAAGAATGGGGGCAAAGCTTCTACTCAAGACTTTTCCTGGTATCCAGAAAAGACTATTCCTGGCACCCGTTTATGGATCTGTCTATTCTAAACACTTTCTGTAAAATCCCAAAATTTAAAATGCTAACTCTTCATCAGCTGCTTCCCATGCTAGGCAGAAATGCTGGTTGGCAACACTGGATTTAAAGGAAGCCTACCTGCACATTCCAATAAGGGAATTTTGCAGAAGATACCTACGCTTCAGAGCAGGCTACATGCACTATCAGTTCTCTGCACTGCCCTTTGGCTTATCTACTGCGCCCAGGGTATTCACAAAGTGCCTAGCTCCAGTCATTGCATTTTGCAGACAAAGAAATATTCAGATATACCCATACCTGGATGATTGCCTAATTCAGGCAGAAAGCCAGGACATATTATTACACCATCTGCCATTTGTAAAGAAATTACTAACTTCTCTGGGGTACAAATGAAAAGAAATCACATATAGTACCCTGACAACAAATTGTATTCCTGGGAGCAAGCTTGAATACAACTTCCCAGATGGCCTGCCTCACGCCAAAGAAATAAGTTCATTTGACAGCCTACTTCAAACTACTGGCCACAAAGACCCAGATATCTGCAAGGAAAATACTGCAAGCCCTGGGGCTCATGGCCTCTTGCATTCTACTGATTCCATATGCAAGACTGCATATGAGGAAACTCCAATGGTATCTAAAAAGCCTATGGTGTCAACATTCTCAGGACCTAGAATCAATGATTCCTATCATACCTTGTCTAAAGACAGAGTTCCTTTGGTGGGCAGAGGCCTGCCACCAAAACAAGGGACTGCCATTCACTCTATCCCCTGCCGCCCAAACCCTAACAACAGATGCGTCAGACTATGCATGGGGGGCTCACTTGACAGGGCAGTGCATTCAGGGCAAATGGAACCCAAATCAAATGCACCTGCATATCAATCAAAAAGAAATGTTAGCTGTACAGAATGCTCTGACAGCCTTCAAGGACCACATTCTTCCAGGACAATTATTGGTAAAGGCGGACAACACCACTGTTATGTGGTACATAAACAGTCAGGAGGGAACCCACTCATACCTTCTCTGCAGACTAGCCATGGCTCTGTGGAACACAGCCTTGAGCTACCAAGTGCGCCTACAAACTCAATTCCTGCCAGGCAAGCTAAATACACTGTCAGATGACCTAAGCAGAAATCTCATGGGCCCACACAAGTGGAAACTGGAACCAAAGATATTCAACATGTTGAGAAACAAATGGGGGTGCCCAGAGATAGACCTGTTTGCCCCCCCTCAGAACTACCAATTGGACAAATTCTGCACAAGGACTCCCCACAAACAAGCTTGGAAAGTGGATGCCCTGTCCTTCAACTCGAAAAACCTATCAGTTTATGCCTTTCCCCCTCTGCCTCTCCTCTCCAAAGTGCTGCTAAAGATCAAATGGAACAAGCCAAGGACAATACTGATTGCACCAGACTGGCCACGTCAACACTGGTACTCTGTCTTGCGCAGTGTGTCACTGATGGAACCATGGCACCTGCCTCAGACCCCTGCCCTGCTGTCCCAGCAGGAGGGCCAGATTCTGCACCCACAGCTTCAATCCCTGAACCTTTCAGCCTGGCTAATTACCTGATCTCTCCATTACCATCCCTCAGTAAGCAAGTAATGGATGTTATTCTGGAGGCAAGGAGGCCTAGTACTAGAAAATCTTGTGCTGAAAAATGGAAAAGATTCTGTTCCTGGAGTCAAACTCAGGGAATGGGCACAGGGGTGCTAAATTTACTGCATATTCTTCAATACTTAACTGAGGTGCTTCACAAGGACCTTTCTTTTTCTTCCATCAAAATTCATGCCTTGGCCATTTCAGCACATTACAATACAGAGCCACCCCTCCTCTCTCATCCCCTGCTGAAGCAATTCCTCAGAGGGGCCAAAAACTTAAGACCACCCAGGAGATCCCCTACTCAAGCCTGGGACCATATTGGAAAACCTCACTTTCCCTCCCTTTGAGCCAGCTGCAAATGGAGAGTTGAAATTACTTTCTTGGAAAACAGACTTCCTTCTAGCCATTACTTCAGCAAGAAGGGTGTCTGAATTACAGGCCCTCATGGCAGTGGAGCCTTTCATCATCTTTCATGCGGACAGGGTGTCCCTCAGGACCAATCCTTCCTTAATGCCCAAGGTAGTATCCAGTGTGGCCCTTAATCAGTCCATTTATTTGCCAACCTTCTTTTTTAATCCACAGAACAAAGGGGAATGGATACTGCATTCCTTGGACATGCACAGACAATTTAGATTTTACTTGGACAGGACTAAACCTCTCAGAAAATCTGAACATCTGCTGGTTGCATTTGCTGCAGGGGGCAGAGGGGAAGGCCATTTCAAAGCAAACCATTTCTAAGTGAATTGACCATTGCATTCATTTCTGCTATAAGCACCATGGAAAACCTACCCCACAGGGGATAAGATCTCATTCCACCAGGGCTGCATCTACCTCTGCAGCCTTTCTCAGAGGTGTCCCTACCAGGGACATCCTGGAAGCTGCTACCTGGAGCTCTGTTCATACGTTCACCAAGCATTACCACTTGCCATTTTTTTCTAAACCCAGAGCTGGCTTTGCCACTGCAGTCTTACAGGGCCTTATACCTGGTCCTAATGCTATCTAATTGCCTCCTCCCATACTTAGCTTTGGGAATCTACCCAAATGTGATGACTGCAACAGTGAATACACTCAAGCATCTACATTTATGGTAAGTGTACACAACTGTACTTTTCCTTCTTTATCACCAGCTCAACCTAGCCCGTTCAATACTATACTATACTATCCTGAGAGAACCCCTGCCCTGACTGGTATCCTAAACTTGTACAATTCAAGTAGACATTTACGATCCAGTAATAAAGCTCTGATCAGTACAATTCCATGTAAAAATAGCTCTGGCAAATCTCTTTTTCCCTAATGAAGTCACTAAAACATGGAATATCCTGCCCCTGATCTCAGAATACAAAACTATACTTCTACATTGAAAAACCTCCTTAAATCATACCTTTACAGTAAACGCTTTTGTAACTGCAATCCACCCCCCTGAAACCATGCCCTACTGTATGACAACTTGAAAGCAGCTTCTGCTGTTATTCCCTTATGCTTCTGGTGTTCACCAATATTGCTATCTACCAATGATTACTGTACGTATTGTATATATTGCTACTACTTAGCAAATGCCTTGGAATACTGTGTTCTAATTATGCTCATTATTTTATCTACTATGTATAATACATTTCCTAATCTGCTACTATCATTTTTCACATTGTAAACAAAATGTTGTTTATACTGTATGTATTTTATCTAGTATGTAAACCATGTTTCCTAACCTGCTACTATCATTTCTCACTTTGTAACCAAAATGTTGCCATTACTTTACTTTCTGTACTGCCTGGAGCTTTTGTCCCCAGGACTCCGCTAAAAATGGACACCAGTTGTCCAGTCGGATTATCCTGGTAAACAAATGTTAAATAAGTTATCTGCATTCCCCACCCTCAATTCCAACTGCATGTAAATGAAAGATCCCTACAGAAATGCAAATGGGACCAACAAGTTAATTTATACAGAAATAACAGCCTATTCAGGTTGTGAAGTGTAGATTGTTCACTACAGACATTCTACTGTTATTTTACTTTATTTCTAAATGTAAAGTAACTTGAAATTGGCACGCACACTCCTGAGGATGTTAGTCACTTAATCCCCCCAACTAATTTCCTTACATCCCTTAGGAGTTTTTCTTCTGGTTCCCTTAGTTGGGCAAGCTAGGCTGCTCGGAACTTATTAGTAATTCCTCTGCAGATATTCCACCTGCTTCTCCAAGGCTTGCTTAATTATAAATTTAATAACATATAATTTTGTGTATTTTGATCATACTGTGCATACAAGGTATTGGTATGGAGTCTCTGTCTGTTACTTCTCCTGAGTGCTAATAAGATGTGGATAATTCTGGTACCTACTTTATCCTTTTGTCTAGTGATAGTTATTTTTGGTGCTTCATGTGGCCAGGTTCTGTAATGTTATTTGGTTCAGACATTCACCTACCATACTGAATACGGATAGCCTGCCTAGCCTGCCCCAACCCTTACCTTATCTCTGGAGTGAGTTTAGATAAGCTAACAGTGCTGCTGGTGCAACAAAATAACTGAATTTTATTCCTGGTTAACAGAATACTCCCCAGATATATTAGCTATTACTGACACCTGGTTAAAACCACACATCAAAAATGCTGAAATTCGGCCACCAGGATTTAACATTCTAAGAACTAATAGAATCAACAAAAAAGCTGGAGGAGTAGCTTTAATTTATCCTACTACATATACAGATGTTCATCGTGTTACACTGCTGCAGTCATTACACTTGGGTTATCCTGCCGTCAGGTGGTCCCAGAGTTGGCCCGAGTTCAAAGTCTTGGTCCGGCGTCAGTTGCTGTCACCTCCTCCCCAACGTCAGTGTGCCAGGGGTATATAAGATGCATCTGATGCCATTTTCTTCAGTCTTTCTTGCTGCGCTGTGCCCGAAGCAGAAGCAGTTCACAAGTGCCGGTCGGCCGGCTCCTGTGATTTTCGAAGTCGAATTTCAGATCCGAAGTCTTCAATAAAGCTAAGTACCCCATTGGGGAAACTTTTTTCTTGCCTCAGACCGATGTCAGAAAAAGTTAATAATTGTACTTCTTGTGGGAAGCAAATACCTAATAAGGACTTCCACTCTTATTGTATTCCATGCCTAGGCCCTGATCACGATGTCACTAGTCAGTTTTGTGCTAGATTTAACAAATGCACTATAAAAAGACGTTTTGATTTTGCTTTGCACTACTTTGGCTGAAGGTTCAATTATACAATGCTGTTAGATCAGCCGACAACCTCAATACCAAAAAAAACGCAAAGACAAGGATAAAGACAGGCATCCGAGGTCCAAAACCGATGATGAAACTTTTTCTAGGCCAGTCGCTGGTTCGCCGGTTCTCAGTGAGGCGCTTTCGCAGCCCCTGACACCCACTACCTTAGAGCCACAGGCAGCTTCCGACTCCCACATGGAGACATCTAGGCCTCTGGAAACTCAAGGTATTGGGCCTATGGAAACGAATCCCTCAGATGGGTCCGGAGCCACTGAGCAGGCATCGGCTTCTGAGGGTGTTTTCAGACCTTCACAACTTACCATTAAAACAACAGCCAAGACAAAGGTACCATTAAAGACAAAGAAACAAGTACAGCATTCTCCTGGACAGTCCTCCATGCCTAAGAAACAAATGCTTAAAATGGCCGAAGACCTCATTACTCTAATCAGGGGTTCCCATCCCTCTCCTGAGAAAAGGCCTAGGCAGGATACAGACTATGACTCTTCTGATCAGGTTTCCATTTCCTCTGATTCCTCTTCAGACCAGGGATACTCTCTACCTCCCCTATGAGGACTCTGATGCTGAAGAATCTATCCCTTCAGCCTCTCCTCCTGAGGATTATTCTTTTGGGGAAACTTTACATACCATGAGGGAGCATTTCCATTGGGAAAGCCAGGATTACACTGAATCCAAGAAAAGGCTCAGGGATTTCCTCTTATTGCCTCAACACAGGCCCCTGGCTATTCTGCCTGTGCTAGATATTGTGGATGATGTGTTCTCTGAATCCAGTTTATCTCCTGACTCTTTGCCCCCTGCTCCAGCCAAGCCAGATAGGTATTAGAGTTCCTGACTCTCACAAGTTTCTTTACAAAAACCCTTCTGCTGATCCAGAAACTATTTCCCAGGGTCCAAAAGGGGTTAAGGCTTCCATTGCAAAAAATCCAGTACCCTCTGACAGAGATTCCAGAGCTTTGGATAGATGGGGGAAGAAAGTATACACTTCTGCAACTTTAGCAGTAAGAGCTTTAAATTGACAGTTTCACATACTTAAGTACCAACAATATGTAATGGCTCAGTTAAAACAGAAAATGCTTGCAAGCACAGAAGCTCCTGATTGTAAAGAAATGCAGGATTTATTGCATGCAGTTGAACAGGTGGGAAAACATACTCTGCAATGTGGTTTTGATTCTTTAGAGGCCTCTTGTAGAGCCGCAGTTACAGGTTCTGTGATTCGAAGACATGCTTGGTTAAAAGAACAAAGTTTACCTGATCATGTTAAGACAAAATTATTGGATGCTCCTTTACAGCATGATACTTTGGTGTTAAGGCAGAAGAGGTGTTAAAGAAAATGGAGGATAAAGCTAAATCTATGCAAACAGTCAAGGATTTCTTACAGGTACAGCCACCTCGGTTTAGCAGAAATTGGCCAACAAAGAATTGGTCCTTTCCAGTGTCAGACAGGCCACAGAGAGGCAGATACAGACGCCCAAGAGGCAGATCTCAACCGCAAGGCTCAAACAGACAATGACAGTGGGGCACCTCAACCCCAAAAGGTGGTGAGGACAAGTCTCAACCTTACAGGAAACAGTCACTATGACTTTCTCCTTCGTACGCCAAGCACGTCTCTTTTGGAAGCCCCCTTAGGGGGAAAACTAGCACTTTTTTCTCAAAACTGGCAAACAATTACCCAAGACAAATGGGTCCTGAATATTGTGTCTCAAGGTTACAAATTCCACTTTCATACTTTACCAAGGCTAAAAGGAATGCCAGACCTGCCACAAAATCAATGGGCAGAGGCACAAAAACAAATCTCAGCCCTCATGGACATGAGAGCTATTCAAAAAGTACAACAGGAACAAGGACAAGGATTTTACTCAAGACTCTTCCTGGTCCCCAGAAAGGACAAGGTCTGGAGGCCCATACTAGACCTTTCAATTCTGAATACTTACCTGGATATTCTGAAATTCAAAATGTTGACATTACAGCAGCTTCTACCCATGCTGGGCAAGAAGGCTTGGCTTGTTACTCTGGATCTCAAAGAGGCATACCTGCATGTCCCTATCAGACAAAATTGCAGAAGATACCTCAGATTCAAAGCTGGTACAATGCACTACCAATTCTCTGCACTGCCCTTTGGCTTATGTACTGTACCCAGGGTCTTCACAAAGTGCCTGGCACCAGTAATTGCATTTTGCAGACAAAAAGGAATTCAAATATATCCATATCTGGACGACTGCCTCATTCAAGCAGAGACAAACGACATTCTTCTACATCATCTGGCGTTTGTAAAAAGGTTGCTAATTTCTCTAGGGTACACAGTAAACGAAAAGAAGTCAAAACTAGTGCCTACGCAACAGATTATATTCCTGGGTGCCAGCTTAAATATAACGGCCCAGATGGCTTACCTCACGCCAGACAAACAAGTTCAGCTAACTCAATATTTTCAATTGCTGGCAAGAAAGTCCCATCTCCCTGCAAGAAAAATTCTGCAGGCCCTGGGATTCATGGTATCCTGCATACTACTAATACCATATGCCAGACTGCATATGAGGAAATTACAATGGTACCTGAAAAGTGTTTGGACTCCGCACTCTCACAGTTTAGAAGCAGTAATACCAATGATTCCCTGCCTACAACAGGAGTTTCGATGGTGGGCACAGGCATGTCACCTAAACAAGGGTCAGCATTTTACCCAATCCACAGCCAGGCAAACTCTAACAATAAATGCTTTGGATTACGCCTGGGGAGCACACATGGCAGGAAAATACATTCAGGGCAAGTGGACCACAGACCAGATGCATCTTCACATCAATCAAAAAGAGATGTTGGCTGTTCAAAATGCCCTAACAGCTTTCAAGGACCTTCTACATCCAGGACAATTACTACTAAAGACAGGCAACACCACAGTAATCTGGTACATAAACAAGCAAGAGGGCACTCATTCTTATCCCCTATGCAGGCAAGCCATGACCTTGTGGAACACAGCTCTAACGTATCAAGTTCACCTGCAAGCACAATTCCTGCCAGGAAAGAAAAATACTCTGGCAGATGATCTAAGTAGAAATATCATGGACCCTCATGAATGGAAATTGAATCCACAAATCTTCAGCATGGTAATGCAAAAGTGGGGATGCCCAGACATAGATCTTTTTGCCTCCCCACTGAATTGCCAACTACAAAAATTCTGCACAAGGACTTATCACAAACAAGCATGGAAAGTGGATGCTCTTCTGTTCAGCTGGAAAAACCTAAAAATTTATGCCTTCCCGCCTCTGCCTCTCCTTTCAAAGGTACTCTTAAAAGCCAGACAAGAAAAAACACAGATGATCCTGATTGCTCCAGACTGGCCATGCCAGCACTGGTACCCTATCTTAAGGAACTTGTCTCAAGGCCCACCATGGATTTTGCCTCAAATCCCACACCTTCTGACTCAACAAAACAATCAGATCCTGCACGGTAAGCTCAAAACCCTAAACCTGG
The DNA here is from genome assembly GCF_019279795.1 of Protopterus annectens. NCBI lineage: Eukaryota > Metazoa > Chordata > Ceratodontiformes > Protopteridae > Protopterus > Protopterus annectens. The sequence continues at coordinate 262,990,561 of NC_056745.1, read as the reverse complement.
CTGCATGGCAGATACATTAGTCAGACAGACAACACCTCTCTCTAAAGCTGTTATGGATGTCATTTTGGAGGCCAGGAGGCATAGCACCAGGAAAGCTTATTCAGAAAAATGGAAGAGATTCTGTGCCTGGAACCAGGCTCAAAGCCTAGACCCTCTTGTTCCAAACATTCCTCAGATTTTACAATACTTAACTGAGATGCTGGACAGAGGCCTATCTTTCTCATCAATTAAGATCCACGCCTCTGCCATTTCAGCACATTACAACACAGACCCTCCTTTATTCTCTCATCCTTTGCTAAAGCAGTACCTCAGAGGGGCTAAAAACATAAGACTGCCCCGGAGAGCACCAACACCAACTTGGGACCTCAATTTCGTTTTGGAAAAACTGACCCCTACCACTTTTTGAGCCAGCCAATCTAAAATTTTTATCATGGAAAACAGCTCTGCTCCTGGCAGTAACTTCAGCACGAAGAGTCTCAGAGCTATAGGCATTAATGGCAGTGGAACCTTTTATAATTTTTCATCAGGACAGGGTATCTTTAAGGACAAACCCTACCTTTTTGCCAAAGGTGGTATCTAGTGTGGCTCTTAACCAAACCACCATTTGCCAACTTTTTATCCAAACCCCCAGAATAAAGGGGAGAGACTTCTGCATTCTTTGGACATACACAGGCAGCTACGCTTCTACTTGGACAAAATAAAGGCTTTCAGGAAAACTGAGCAACTGTTTGTAGCATATGCTGCAGGATCACACGGCAAGGCTATCTCAAAGCAGACTATATCCAAATGGATAGGATACTGTATTCGGTACTGCTACACACAGCATGGAAAATCAGTCCCAAATAACATTAGGCCACATTCCAGCAGGGTAACAGCCACTTCAACAGCCTTTCTCAGAGGAGTACCTACCAAGGAAATTTTGGAGGCTGCAACTGAGTTCAGTGCACACCTTTTACCAAGCATTACCACCTGCCTCTTTACTCTAAATCTAGAGCAGGATTTGCCACTGCAGTTCTGCAGGGCCTCATAGCCAATCCTAACTCTTTATAGACCAGCCACCCAACCTCAGCTTTGGGATTCTACCCAAGTGTAATGACTGCAGCAGTGTAACACGATGAACATAGTACAGTTTTGTACCTACCATAAATGTAGATGTTCGAGTGTTCACACTGCTGCAGTCCAGGTTACCCTCCCTCCATCCCCTCTGAACTAGCTAGACTTATCTATGCCTTTCTATCCTATACAACCTTTGGGGTGTATTTGCTGGTAACTAAAGGTATTGTTTTTATTATATATTTTTGATTAGCAATATGTATTGCCTACCTACTTGGGGGCACCTGACATCTGGGGCAAGAAAAACTGAAGAAAATGGCGTTGAATGCATCTTATATACCCCTGGCGCACTGATATTGGGGAGGAGGTGACAGGAACCAACGCCGGACCAAGACTTTGGAACTCGGACTGACTGTGGGACCGGCTGACATCAGGATAACCCAAGTGTAATGACTGCAGCAGTGTGAACACTCGAACATCTACATTTATGGTATGTACAAAACTGTACTTTCTAACTCTGTCCAAACAAATTTCCACATTTAGTGAGGCTGAAATTTTGATTGTATCGTTAAAGGTAAACACCACCAAACAACTTTATATTGCAGTAGGTTACATACCCCCAGGCTAAAACATTCCTATACTCTTAAGACATTCTTTCCTGGATGCCTAAAAACATCTCCAATGAAACAGTTATCAAGGGAAATGTCAATATCAATTGTCAAAACATATCCACTGACTCACCAGCAAGTAGTCTCAACCTATACAGCTTTACACAACTCACCACTACCCCCACTGGAATATAAAACAATAGTAACCTTGGTTCTACCCTAGATTGGATCCTTGTCTGTGACCCCCACAAGTACTGTAATTCCAAAACACTTCCTAATTTTTTAAGTGACCACCTACCCGCATACACTTATAGAACCATCCTTCAAAAGCCTAAAATCCACACCTACAAAACCTCCAGAAACCTAACAAACTTTAGTCAAGACCTCTTTAATAGTACATTAGAATCATTCATCTTGTCCATACTAAAAATGTTACCCCTAGACAATGCTCTCATCTATTTCAATAAACTGTTTTAGACACTCTTAACAACTTAACCCCTCTCAGAACAAAAGTAAACCATGCACCCTGGTTAACCAAAGCCACCAAACAAATATTTCAAACAAAACAATCCAAACATTTTCTGGAAAACCATCTCATCACTTCTTACTCCTGGGTCCACTCAAAATCCATCACCAACCACAAACAAAACACCAACTGAAGTGGCTAATATGTTTAATATGGTTTTATAGACAGCATAGCTAAATTAGTTGCAGGCTCTAACTCGATCACAAATGCTAACTCTACTGATAATGTCATTCTGCCCCCTCTCCCAAACATCCACTACAGACAACATAACCTCTTCTCTTCCCTGCTAAAATACATCAACACCTCACACTCTATCTCCTCCCCTTCTCTCTGCAACCTGTATCCACTACATTCATATGTAAACTTCTCAGACTAAAACCTTCTTCTTCCTCTAATAATATCCCATGAAAATACTTACACTTTGCTGGTGAGTCTATTGCTTATCCTGTTAGCATACTTATCATTTTATCGATCAGTGAATCCCAAGTCTGAAACCTTTGGAAGCAATCTGTAATAACCCCTCTTCACAAAGGAGGTAAATCAAATGAACTAACAAACTACAGCCCCATCTCTGTACTATCCCCTCTATCAAAACTACTTGAAAAGTGTGTACACTTGCAATTACTAAACAGCCTTATCCAAAACAACCTTCTTACGACCACCCAACATGGATTTAGGACTGCACACAGCACAACTGCCCTTATCTCTTTTACTGATATAGTAAACAAAGCCAAGTACTCTGGCCAGCTAACCTATGTAATACTACAAGATATGTCAAAGGCCTTTGACATGGTATCACATGATCAATGTCTACAGCAGCTCTCTTCACTAGGATGTTCACAACCCTCCCAACAATGGTTTAACAGCTGTCTAACCAATAGACAACAGTGTGGTAAATAGCAAGGTTACCTATCACAATATCTGACTTAACAAAACAGAAATCCCACAAGGGTCCATACTTGGACCCCTCCTATTCAACATCTTCATCAGTAGCATACACACTGCCTCCATGCATAGCACATTAATCCAATACCCTGATGATTCCACCATCATCTCCTCATCTAACAACATAACAGACCTCCTGCAAGTAACACAAAATGCCTTTACCTCAGTAGAATCTTGGCTAAATGAAGCACAGATCCTGCCTAACCCCAACAAAACAAAACTTCTACTTTTTATTCCCAAAACATTCTCGTCTGAATTTAAAATTTACTCCCAAAACAAAAACCGAGATTAAAGTTGTAACACACGCTAAGCTAATAGGTATCACCATAAACAATAAACTCACATTTGAACAGCACATACGCAATGCTATTAAAAATATGCACTTCAGACTTGGGACACTCTACAAACACAAAAACTTCATGGATCCCTCTACTAAAAGAATGCTAGTCAGTACTTACTTGATCCCCTCTCTACTGTAAAGAGCCCATATTTTCCACCAACCTGCACTTGTCTCTAAAAAAATAAACTTCAGTCCTGCTACTACAAGATCACCAAATTTGCTACAGCCTTATCATACTGCTCCCACCACTGCAAAGCTCTTACAGAACTAAACTGGCTTGAATTCCCACATCATCTTGACTATCTGCAACTATCTGTTGCACATAAAATAATATACAAACCAGATTCCTGTCCCACCCTAAAATCTATCCTGCACAGCTACATTCCTACCAGAGCTCTCTGTTCATTAGACAAACAACTAAGTGTACACAAACCTAGTAGAAGAGCCATCCAGCTTCTTTATTTGTATGCTGTAGTTAAACTATGGAACGCTTTACCGGAACATATTACTAGTGTAGATAATTCCAAGAAATTCAAGATTATACTAAAAAAAAACCTCAACTCACACACCTGCCTGTGCTCTAAAACAAATATATAACCCACACTTCTCCCTCTTAACCTCTTATAGTCATCTGTCTCCCAAACATGTATTCATCATCCACCTATGCCCTTTTTCTTTTTACTCCCTCACCCCCAACAACCTCCTACATACTTCTTACCCCTACCCCCCACTACCTTGTATCTTAAAACTCCCTCTTGCCCCTATTTCTCTCACTTTCCTACTGACTTATTCCTTAACTCATCTCAAACATCCAACATCTTATCCTTGCTTTCTCCTCTAACCCTCCACCTCATTACCACTAACAATGTCCTTCAATAACCAAATAACCACCTCTACCTTCTCCAATTACTTTCAAATGTTTATTAAATTACTTATTCTTGAATCTGCTTATAATCTACCAGTGAAAGTATATATATATATATATATATATATATATATATATATATATATATATATATATACACACATACATATATATATATATATATATATATATATATATATATATATATATATATACATATATACATATATATATACATACACTATTTTTACTATGTTAAATGTTATTAAACATTGCTGGAGCTTTTCTCCCTGAGCCTCCACTGAAAATGTTTTTTGACCCAGCCGGACTTTTCTGGTCACCAAATGTCAATCAATCAATCAATAAATAATGCATGATTACTGCACCTTGGAGAGAGGAACAAATTGGTGGTGCTAGCATCGCATCTGCTAAATACACATTGTAAGCAGTTTTAACCGTGAAAATTACCTGTCTTAATTGAACGGCTCTGGAACTAGTAAGACTGTCTGCTGTCACTTAATGTAATTGCACAAAAAAGTTTCTTTTTGAAATCATCTGTTTCTGTAGTATAGAAACAACTTATTCATCAGTAAAGTACACATCCATGCAGCTTCATATCTGTTACATAGCAGCATCTGGTCTTCATCTGTACATAGCTTTGAACATTTTCTCATGGTTCTCTCTGCAGGACAGTGCTAGCCTTAAGTATAAGCATTTCTGCAGATCTGTCTGGTGTTACAAAATATGAAACCATGACTAGAATGTGTGGTGTACAGGAATGTAGATAAGGCAATCTGATTTTGGATAACTTCTCAGGTGGTAGAAGAGTTGGGTGTAGAAAGCTTGGAGTAAGTGGTGATGGCTCACCTACATATATAGTGGGATGGGTGAGATGGCTTCATTCAGCTGAATACCATCTTGCAAATTGATGTTTGCACAATAATGAAATGGCCAGAATAAGGCAAGTGTGCTTAGTAAACCCAAGCCAATGATGGTAGGACACAGGGAGGATGTAGAATGCCCAAGGTGATGCAGGTGCTTGAAGGCTACCAGTGGTGAGGTTGGGGCCTTGCAATAATGCCGTCATTGCCACTGGTTGAGGAAAGCACAAACCACCTCAATGGCTGCCTGGTCCTTCTGGTTGATAATCGCTCTCTTCCATACTGGAGATGCTAGTACTAGTGGAAGAATGAGCTCAAGACTGACAAGTGGAGGCTTGATGGATGGTAGACATAACAGGAAAAGTGATTATAGCCTCAAGACTGTATCTCACCACATTAGAACTGCTGGCTGGAGATGTCTGTCAACCAGTGGGAAAAGAGTGGATGAGACGTATAGGGTACAAAGGGCTGATGGTTGACTGGCTTTGTGGACTCCCCCCTAAAAAAGTTTGAGACCAAATTAGTCTTTGGCCTTTGATAAGGATTTTTGGTTTTAGGAAAATATGCCCACATCTCCCACTCTGAAGGCTATGTGCTGAGGTTCTATTACATCCCTATCATCTGCTGATTAGCTCAAGCTTGTAAGTGACCTTTCTGAGCCAGAGTGTCAGTTCTGAATCATCTGGTCATGGATTCAGATTACTCTGTCAGGGATACTGTTCCTAGGACCAGCTTTCTGGCCAGTGTGACCCAGCAGGGTCTTTTTGTGGAGGGTCATTCTAGTCATCTTACACTTCAGGTGCTTGATATAAAACAAATATTTGTCTGGTGTGAGTTTCCACAGGCGTGGCAGTGCACTGTTTGGAAGTTCAGTCTGATACCTGCTGTAGCTGTTATGCAGGCCTTTTCCCACCATATGTTGTCTTTAGGTAATATGCAGTCCATCGCTGATCCTGCTTTCCTGTATACAGTGTCTGTGTCACATTCTCACTCCTGCATGAGGTCTTGGTTATTTCCCTTGTCTTCTGGATCTTCTTAAGAGTTTGAGAATTTTGAAGCCTTTCTCTCCAAAGGACAAGGATAATGAGTCTACACTTCCCCTTCAAGTGACTTTTTTTTCCTTTCAAGATTCACTTAGAAGTATGAGAAACAGTATCAATTGGGCTCTCCTTCCTATCCTTTCCACCCAGAAATGCCTAAGTTGGTGTTCTACACTCCCTGTTTTATCCCATACCTTAAGCTAGTCATTTTGGATGCCATCAGAGGAGCCCAAAGACAGCAGGATTCTGCCTCATCGGTCTCCCAAAAAATCTGATGCCCTTTGTAAGCCACTGCTTGATTGTATAAACTGTCCTGTTAAGCATGCCTGTGCTGACACATACATGATAATCATGTTCCATCATAAATCCCTGAGACAGCAGCATTTTGCATCTTTGCTGCCTCATAATGTGTCTAGAGCTCTGGAAAAGGTGCAGCAAAAGAGTGTACTCCTCTGACACATGGAGTTTGGAGCCATTGTCTCTTCATATCACTTGTCTGAATTCCATGTCCATCTGGTCAAGAATGCACTGGGAAAACTCAAACCTCTCTGGTCTGGGTTCCAGGAGGATCTCCATAAAACTATGTGATTTCTACAGTAGGATACCACATGCCATATTTCCTGCAGTTTTGATTATGCTGATGTTCTGGCTGTACATGTGGGATGTTCCTGTACTATTTCACTTTGCAGTCCTCTGTATTTTAAGATCATGTCTACAAGTAGCCCAGTTTCCAGAGTTGTACTCTCCTCCAAGGCCTTAGCCAGCTCCCTCCTTCTCCCATATAAGGACTTTGGTTGTATGATATGGGCATCAGCTGACACCATCTTTAGATCTTTCTTGCAATACATTTCAGTATGGATCATGATTGGAGAGTTTTCTGCCAGTTGGCCTGCATTCATAGTAAAGATAAGTACCCCATTAAGGACTTTTCTTGCCTTTTTGGTTGTGCTGTAAGATTAGTCAGATATCTGCTAGTGATACTGATTTGGGTTTTCATATTAAATTAAATAACTCTATTGACTTCAAGAAGCAGATTCCCCACAGAGACTTTCACTGCTGTTTCCTATTTTGCTTTGGCCTACAGCACAATGTAGCCATATGTCAATATTGTGCCTGCTTCATCCCGAATGACAATCAGAAGAGTTAAATCGCTGTGGGAGTTTGCAACTTGTAAAGGGGAATATGTGCCACGTTCTGTACTGATATGCCATCATGGAGGCCTCCAGGAGCTTGTCTCCAAAGAAGAAATATGCTGATAAGCATAATGTGGTGAAACATCAGGAGACCATGGACATTCCATCAGATAACTGTGATTTCCCAAGATCTGACTGCTCTAGAGGCGGTGCAGTCCTTTCACAGCCTCCATCTTTAAAAATCAGCATTTGCTGAGGCCATTGGCATAATCACCATACAGATCACAACACTATTGGCTATATGCACATCCTCCCAGACCAGTGATAGACATACCTGCAGATACAGAGTTGGCCCTGATGTCAGACTCTAACATTATAGTTACCTTGGGTAAGGGTGGAGTTTTCACTGTGTATTTTTTTGAGGAGGTTCCCATGGCCTAAATTGAGGTTTCTGATATCCACTTGAAGTCTGAATCTTCCAAAGCAGTTCTTTCTGAAGCTATGAGGCTCAAACACTGAAGGACAAACCAGTCCCCATCCGCTTGCCTTGAGCTAAGTGGACATTGCATCAGCCCCATCCACTTTCCAGGCTTCTTTTTAATATTTTTTTTCTGTTATATCAGTACTTTATTGCTTTTCTGAAGTCCTGGCAGCTGTACCTGGGAGGATTCAGACACACCCGATTCTGAGGCAGATGAAATAGCCTGTTTGAATCAGTTTTTATGTTGTTCACTGTGAGAGAGACATTTGGGATGCCGTATCCTCAACAATTCCACTAGAGGATTTCTCCTTTGGAGACCCCCTTAAAATGAAGGAGGAGTCTGGTGAGAGTCTTGACTACTACAAGGCTCAGCTCTTATACTGAGCTCCTAAGGGACTACCTGAGCCTAGGGCACTTGCTATTTCTTCATTCATGGACATAATGCAGAATGCGTTTATTAATGTATCTATGCAACCAGGTTCACTCCTTTTGTACCTAAGAGGCCTGAATGTTTTCATAAAGATAAGGAGTTCCATAAATTCTTGTATAAGAATCCTCTAGTTGATCCATCTATGGTGTCCCTAGATTCCAGCAGGGGGTTCCTCACTGGTTCCATTTAGGAATCCAGTTTCCAGTGATGGGGAAAGTAGAACACTACTTAACAGGCTTGGGAAAAATTCAATTACCTGCCCTTCAGAGTCTTGAACTGCCAGATCCACATGATTACTTAAGCAAATCCTTGCTAGAAGAGAGGAGTGTTAAGGATCTGAAGCAGGAGATGCTTGAGCTGTGTGACTTCTTTGTATAGGGTTACCAAGCACTCTGGAAAATATGGATATGATGCTGTCAGTGCATGACATAGGGCAGCAGATATGGCTATGTGATACGGAGACATGCCTAACTGATGACACATCCCCTGCCAGAGTTCCGTAATATCTGGAGAAGAAAGGTGAAACAGTGCAGTCAGTGAAAGGGTTCTTTCAGTCACAGTCACCTGACTTCATCAGTAATCATCTCAAACAAGAATAACACTGATAAAGAGGGAGAAAATGGAAAGGTTAGAGAAGAATGGCAAGCCTGGGGGCCTCCAAGGAATCCTTGAGGCAACAGCCATAACTCAGCTTAGTTGGCACTTTCCTCCCGACCAAAACCCCATCCCTCCTCCCAACCCTCTTTCTTAATTTCCTCCAAAGTGGATATAATTGCACATGGCCTTCTTTGTTTAGAACTTGGAAAATATAACGTAGGACCAGTGGTTTCTAAAGATTCTACAACAGGGCTACAAATGACCATTTCTGAAGTATCCAAACTGAAGGCGTCTTTTCTCAGAGACCAGCTCACCATAGTGTCTCCTTTTGAGGGATCTCCTGTTGCAAGGGGCCATAAGGAGAGTACAAAGTGGAGAGGAAAATGTTAATTTTTACTACAGCCTGTTTCAGTTGTGAAAAAGAATACTGGGCAGATGGAGGCTTGTGTTGTGTGTGCCGCACACAAACAAATTCCTGATCATTCCAAGATTCAGAATGCTGACCCTGCAAGGCCTTCTTCATTTGCTATCCCCACAAGCCTCCCTGGTCAAACTGAACCTGAACAATTCTTCCCATCACATTTGCATTGCCAAGCACCAGACAAAGATTCTGTGGATTGCACCAGGTGGATACTGCCGGTTCACTTCTTTACCCTTTGACTTTAGTACACCTGGGGTCTGTACACAAATGTGTGGCATTGAAAATAGTTTACCATGACAAGGGGCATTCCTATGTACCCATGCCTTGATGACTTGTCTATTCAGGTGGATTCCCTGGATGGGATATGTAAAGCCTTTATCCTGACTTTCTTGAGAGACCCTCCCCTCTCTGTCTCTGTCAACCTGAAAAAGTCCACCCTCACTCCAGCAAATAGTCTGGTATTCTTTAGGGGCACCTTTGAACATAGGTCTTCTTAGCATAGGACAGTGTGCTCTCCTTGACCATTTTCCTTTAAAATGCCATGAAAAAGAGTGTTGACAGCCAGTGAGTTTCTCAGTGTGCTGGGCTTCATAGATTAATGCATCCTGATGGTGCCCCAATGAGTAAACTGCAGTGATGCCTCAGAAACAGATGGCCCCAACATTCACAGTCTTCAGAACAATGATTCATCTCCCCTCTTCCACAACCAAAGAGATTTCATGGTGGATAGGGCAACTTCTTCTCAAGCTTAGCCTGCACAGACCATAACCACAGACTCCTTTAATTTAACATGGGGAGCTCACGTGACCACTTTAAGTACATGGCACTTGTGACCAGGATCTGAGGGAAGAAGGTCATAAGTGTAAGAGAAATAATGGCTGTATTCCTAATACTGAAAGTCTTTGAATATGTTTTTGGGGAAAGGGCTCCTCCAAATACTCGTAGGCAGTACAGCAGTGATATCCTACATCAACAGGCATGAATCCACTCTTGTATACTGTCCAGACTGGCAATGCAAGCATGGGAGATTACACAAGAGGCAGGCAATCCAGCACTCTACATCCCTTTTCAAGAAATGTTGTGACAGGCTGAGCAGATAAGAGATAAACCCACATAAATGGATGTTAAACAAATATGTCTTCCTGGATCTGACCAACATTTTGGGTGTACATGAAACAGCTTTCAACTGAACACAGTTATTCGGAAGTGGAGTTTACAAGAAAAAAACCCCAATATATATATATATATATATATATATATATATATATATATATATAGTCACCGTAAGTCACATCACACATTTGCATGTTTTCAAAATGCAAGAAAAGCACTCAATAAAACCAATAAAGATTTCAAAAGTTAAGAAAGTTTAAAATACAGTACCATTGCATTGGAGGAGACCCCACACACAGGCAGAAGCAATCAGTTATTTTTAACTGTCCTGGATTTTAGTACACATTTAATGTTAATAGTCATTTAGTCCATGACATCTACTTGTGTTCAAACTTATCTACCATTCAACCTCTAAAACCTCCAATATCACTACTCAGTCCATTTTCAAACTATAGTCAGTAATGAAAAAAAGCTAATTTATAAAATTTGCACACTTAGATGAGTGTTTAAAAACATATCATTATAAATCTCCTTCTTGACTGCATACAATGCTCATGTATTCTTTCAAATAATTTTCTGTTAGTCTTGCCCACAGAAATGCAAAGCACAACAAAACAAAAGGCACAATAACCTACTCTCAGTGCACCAGGCTTTTCCTTATTCCCCAGGGGATGGTCATCATCAGTCCTCCTCTGGACCTCAGCTCCTGCAGCCAGTACATTTGTTACATTATGTTTGTATGACCACACTCCTGAAGATTTTTCCCTTACTCCCATGCAGTGCCTCAGTTGTGTCGTCGGACATGATGGATGTTATTTGGTATATATCGGTAGTTGAGATATACACAGGAGATTCCTCTCATTTGCTGAGGCAGGCATCACTTCCAAGGTAATGTTGCTGTCTGAGTTTTTCTCAGTACCTATAATTGTTACCAAGGTGCTTTCTATAGTAGCTGAAATCTTTTTGAAGAGAGAACTCCTGGTGCTCTCTCACCTGAATGACTGGTTATTGGTTGTAAAGTCCAGGTATCCTTTGTGGTTGCAATTGTAGGGGTAACCATAAACTCTGTGAATTGCTCTCTCTGCTCCCACTTTAGAAAGTCCTTTATCTGGTAAGATTTAGATACCTTTCAATACTAGTGATTCCTTACTTTGGAGAGGGCGAAAGAAGTCATGATCTTAACTGCCTGTTAAAGACCCAATACTCATTGAATTGTTTTGTCTCCGACTGTGTTGTACCATGTAGATCTGATGGCTGTCACATTCTTCATGTTGCCATTTGTGTGCTTGAAGATGTGGGTGGTGAGTCAGTGGCCTCAAAGCCACAATTTACTGATGATCCTGCTGCAGTAGATTCTCATTTCTAGGTCCTGGAGGGATAGGCCTCCCTCATCAACCTTTGAATGTTTCCCTCCTTTTTGCTTTGGAGCTTGTTGCAAGGATGTAGATAGAGCACCTCACTGAGAAGCTGAAAAACTTACTTAGGATCTTATAAGATGCAGGAATTTTGTTTTCTTAGACTGGTGCCTCTCCATCAGTCATTTAAAGCTGAATGTAGTTTTCCTGGCCCTGAAGACTTTGGAAAAGATGTTTTTTCAGAGGCCTTCCTGATCCAGTCAGATAACCAGACTTTGGTGTGGCATCTAAGCAATCAGCAGTGCCCCTGCATACTCCTTTTACAAGAGACAGTGCTAGTGTGGTGGGGGATGGTAGGAGCATTGCCATCTTAGCTGTCCACATCCCAGAGAGAAGACTGATCTGGCTTATGCTTTCTGCCAGGTTTCCACTCCTCACCCCTCCTGGAGATCTGTATGCAAAAGGTCATCTTTTGGTCTTCCATGTGTGTTATACTCCAGAGAGCAACCTCATTTTGTGCAGGATAATGCAGTAATCCTCCTCTTTTGCATGGCTTAAAAAGCAAGGCAACACAGTAAACACATTCTCTGGGCACCTGTACATATTTCTCCCATTTCTACTGATTCTACACTTCATCACAGTGTTTCAATAGGAAAAATTAATACTCATTCTCATTAGCCCTGGATAGTACAGAAGGACAGATTTACACACTGGATTCTAGCAATGCAGGATCAAATAAAATGTCTCCTGCATTTCAGAGAGTGGTTGTTGTTGTAGATCATCTTCTATATTTTTTGATTGAGGTCTCACATGTGATTGAAGCTGCTATGAGCCATGTAGTTACCATGTTTATGATTTCAAGTGGAAACCGTTTCCATTTTAGGGTGAGAGGTAGTCAGTAGCCCCTGTTGATTAGCCTGTAGATGATTCTAACATACCTTTCACAGCTGTAATTGGACCTTGGTCCATTCTATGGTCAAGATGCATATGTTTGGTATCTTTGCACATCATATCCGTGTAGACAACAGAATTGTGGCCCAGTATTGCATGGTCAAAAGTTGATTACTGCAATTCTGGATTTCCATCAAGGGACATGCCCCCCCCCACCTTCCTTTCATGGAATGGTTGGCAGGCTTACCTGTATTACATTTCAGCCTGCTAGCTCAGAAGCACTTGTTAAATAAAATCAAGAGATCAATACACAGGAGGTTCAGGTTCAAAGGTTTACTAGTGTACACCAGGAGGCAAAAAACGTACAAGTACAGAATTTTGTCTGACATGAAACAGGAAGTATACAATTTTTATAGTCTTAACATTCAAGTTGTGCCCACCTTACTGACGTGGTATGTCACAGGGCATCTACATCACTTTAGCTTACAGTCCTCTACTCATAAAATACTGCTGATGCTGTATATTTAAAAAAGTTTTCCTCTGGTAACAGTACGGCCTTGCTTGCCACCTGGTCAGACATAATGTCTTTCTGTAAAGTTACTTCTTCAAGGCTTCAGACCAGTTCTAATACAATAGCAGATTCAGTCTTTTAATACACTTCTTTGTTCCCTGTAACACTTTCCCAACAGCTGCATGTTATCTTAGTAACACATACACAAGGCCAAATCATCCCAGCAGGAAAGAGCAGAAGATTTCATTATTTCACATATTTAATTTCCTGACCCAGCAGATAATCACTTGTGAAAAGCATAAACATTAAAACTTGCTAAGCTGGCAGCTGCCGGGGTCAGAGGTCAACTTGCTACAAGCCACACTGCAGTTTCAAAACTACTTGCAATTACACATGAATTCATCCTTTTTGTTACATCATTAATAGAATAAAATGCATTACATACTACTTTGCTTTTGAACTAGTATTTCACATATATTCAAATACATATTTTTCTAACATTTTCCCTCCTATTAATACTTTGTATTCTATTTTGAAGTATGCACAATGTCATTTTGTCTCCTAACCTCTTCCACTAAGGATTTTCAGCTAGGTGAGTCATTTGATCTATACTTCAGAAAAAGTTTCGTCTGAGATCAACTTTTCAATCTCAATATCTTGGTACAAAGTTTCAGTAACAGATACATCAATAAAATCTTTGATTAATCTTTTCATGCAGGGAATTCCACAACAAACACATGCTCCTATTAGGAGTATACCCACATAAATGGCAATCAGAATATTCATTAGGATGGAACCCCACCCCCCAAATAGATTCTGGAAAAAGTCCATCAGTGGGTTTGGGCCTGGAATGTACGCACAGCATTCTTCTTTGATAAGCGCGCACGTACCACCTCTCGCCACTAGGGTGAAGTCAAGAGCCATTCGATTTTGTAGCACAACAGTTCTCATTGCATTCAGTTCATCAGTCACCAGTTCTAGGGCAGAGAAAGTTGCATTACTCATAACTTCGAGAAGTTTTGACAGCTTCCTGAGCTCCCAGATCAATTTGACTGCTCCATATGCTGGGAATATTCCTGCCCAAGATATAACACTGTCACTCAAGTCCATATGAGTCAATTTGCTTTTATCTTTTACATTATTATGGTCTTTCCAGTCAGCTTCGATCTGTCCCACTGGATTTACAGGTTTTTTGATTGGACCTTCAGGTTTCTGAGCTGCTTCTCTCACGTTTCATATCTTACCCAAAGGTAATTCTGCAGTATGTCTTATAGCCGGAACCAGATAACCTAAAAAACAACTGCCAGACCGATTCTCAGGTAGCCATTTATATGCTTTTTTCCCACAAATAAAATAACAATTTTCTACTTTAGTACTAATACGCATTAACCCTGCATGAAACACTTTCTGGTCTATAACTGACAATTGTTTAAATAAAACAGGATTCTTGCGAATCTCATTCATGGTTGTTTTCACTGAGTTCAAATATGAGTCATAATTAGTATTACAAAAATCAAAAGGAGCCAGCAATGAGTGACTAGAAAATATATTAAATATTTAGCATAACAGCAAGTAGAGACAGACTGGTTTCGGCTGGTAAATTACACAGCCTTCTTCAGTGTGTAAAAACCATTCCAAATACATGCTGTTTAAATACACAATAGACAGATCCCATTGGTCGAATACTTATAAATATTCATTAAGCCCGGGGGGAAAAAGGCCACCGAGTTTAATGATCCACTTTTTTTCTTTACAATTCAAAATACTGTGCCACCCAGTTTTATTTCTACGATCACCTTGTATAACATCAATTATGATAAACATAAATCTGGCTGTTGAATGGACCAACTGATGTTTATATAGAGCATTAGTCAACTTTTTTTGTTTAATATTACTATAATGTTCGGAAATTCGTAATCTAATGCACCTGGAGGTCTGCCCAATGTAGAATGCTCCACAGCTACATGTGGCCAAATAAATGGCCCAATCACTGCTACAATTCACAAAAAAGTTTAAATCAAAAACTTTGGGGCAATTTCTACTTGAGAACTCCTTAGTTGTAGAGATGTATTTACAATTGGTGCAGTGGCCACAAGGAAAACAACCACGTAAAGTATCACCTGATATAGTTCTCTGTACCATCCCAGCATATTTATTATCACTACATTTATAGTGATTGAAGTAGGATTTGAGTTTTTTACCATTCCTATATGAAAAAACACACCTATCCGGGATGATGTTTGCAACATCTGGGTCACACTGTAAGATGTTCCAATGTCTCCGGACACTCTCCAATAGACAATTGGTATTACGACCATAAGTTGTAGTGAGTCTAAGTGGTTGAGATGGTATATCCGACCGATCCCTATATTGGAGTAAGTCCGAACGTTGCATATTGTTGACCTGATGTTTGGCAACTGCAATAGTGCCAGCATTATAACCCCTTTGTTTAAATCTTTGTGTGAGGTCATTTTGGTTCCGGCAAAATGTGGATTGTTGTGAACAAATGCGTTTGGCTCTGATGAACTGAGACTTTGGTATGTTCCTAGCTATATGTGGAGCATGGTAACTGGAGGCATGTAGTAGGGGTTTATATTGTGGAAACTTTCTATACATCTCCGATTCTAGTGTGCCATCAGGGAGTTTCTGCAATAGCACATCCAAAAATGTTATATTGTTGATGTCATGTTGTTCCGTGAAACATAAACCCCATTCATTGTTATTCAGATAACAAACAAACTCCTTGAGCCTAGACTCAGTACCCCTCCAGACAAGCCATACATCATCCAGGTAACATCTCCATATATCCATATCCGAAAGAAAAATGTTTCTGGTAGAATCATAAATCATTTCAATTTCAACATAAGCCATAAAGAGGTCAGCATATATGGGGGCAAAAGATGCCCCCATAGCCATACCTTTGGTCTGCCAGAAACATACATCTTTGTAGTAGAAGACGTTACAAGTGAGAACATACCTAGCCATGTCCACCAGAAAAGAATTGAATATGGAACTATACAAGTTTGTATTATTAAGCCAATATGCCAAAGCCTTGAGACCTGCCTGATGTGGAATGTTAGTATATAATGCGCTGACATCAAGTGTACACAAGTACCAGTCAGCTTCCAACTGTGTGTCAGATATAATTTGTAGGACGTTCGTGGTATCTTGTAGCCTGGAGCGAATGAATGGTAGCAGAGGTTTAAGATATTTGGTCAAAAACAATGATAAGGGCTCGGTCATATAGTTTCTGCCAGATACTATGGGTCTTCCCGGAGGATGCTTAGCATCTTTGTGAATCTTGGGTAGAAAATAGATGTATTGAGCACTAGGATCCTTAATGGTTAATTGATGTAATGTGTCATTAGAAATAACACCCCGATCATTGGCATCCTTAAGGAAACGTTCAATACATTTAATAAATCTACCTGTGGGATCAACCACCATATGTGTATAGTATCTGGCATCAAACAGTTGCCTGCGGGCTTCCTTGTCATAATCTATCCAGTTTTGGACCACTACAGCTCCACCTTTGTCCGCTGATGTTATTACAATTTGTTTATTCTGCTGAAGTTCCAAAATGGCCCGTCTCTCAGTAAGAGTGATATTGTTATGTTTAAAAGCAATATCAGAACTGAGGAAGTGTATATCTTTAAGGACACTATTTTGGAACTGATGAACAACAGCATGCATTGGCGGAGAAAAATTAGATTTATGATATATAAATTGACCACCATCAGGATTAGAACCAGAGTCACCAAAAACCAATCTTAGATTAATTAATCTACAAAAGTGAATTAAATCTTGCGCAAATACATCTTCAGATATAATAGGACCAGGTATAAAATTTAAGCCTTTATTCAAAACCTGAATGTGTACATCAGACAGATCATGGTTCGACAAATTCAAAATGTTATTATGAGTAAAACAATTCAATTCCCTAATGCCATCTCCAGTAACCCCTGTATGTTGTGGACTTTTCCTGTGTTTGCGCCCCCCACGTCTGCGTGTGTTCCTAAAGGGACACTTCCAGAACTTCTTTTGGGGGATGGAGACCCTGTTGCTGCCAGGGATTCGTTATCAGTACCTGAGGACGTATCCTCAATAGACGAGATGGCATGATTATTTTTACGCAGAATAGACCTAGGTCTCTTTCTCTTTCTGACAGAGGTAGGAGGATTGTTAAACCTCACATGTTTTGTCTGAAATATAAATGGGTTCCCACGGGAATAATCCTCCTGATTAATAATTATTATTAATTAATAATTAGTATTGCAAAAAGTATTGCCATTACTAGTCTTAATATAACACCGATAAGATATTGTTATGTTACAATTGCTCCAGCCCACCTGGAGAGTATCATTTTTATAAAAACATACAATTCCCTTTTGTGTGACAGGTAAAAATAAGGCTATTTTGTCCTGTGATCTCACAGTTCCTGTTTCAAAAAGTAAATTCTCCCAAGTCTCATTTATCCCCAGAGGGACAGCGGACATTATCAGTCCTCCATATGCTGTTGGTATAGCTGTACAAACCCAGCAATTTGAAATGTTCATAGTCTCTGCATATACACGCTTCATGGCTAGGTATGTGTTAAAATTTGGATGCCAGTCTATAGATGTTTCATCACGCCTTCCCACTTTCACTTGTGTGGTTGAGTGTAGGAAAAACCACAACAAGAGGAAAATTGTCACAATTATAGTCCATAAATGTATACTCAACAAAATGATTATGCAACATCTCTGGGGTTGATCTACATTTTTATTTGCTTTGTTTTTGGCCATCTTGCCCTTGTATATCAGTCACAAAGTTTTTATCGAGTTGAAAGTTCTTTACCGGTTTGCAGTGTGTCAAATGAACCCAGGACATCCTCTCAGCCACTCTGACTGCAGTAGGCATTGCCAACAGTACCTGGTACGGTCCTTCCCACTTTGGACTCGCAGTTCCTCTTCGTCACTTTTAGCCACACCCATGTCCCGGGAGCTAAAACTGCTTTTACCGGTCTGGTCTGTTCTTTATTTGAAAAAGAGTTAAACTGCAAAACAGATTTATTTGTTTAACAGTTTCGTCATATAACTAGCTAATGAACTGTCAGCCTCTTGTTCTGCAGGCATTAGAGCTTTCCACTGAGGCACATAATATGCTCTCCCAAAGACCATTTCGAAGGGAGTCAAACCCTTCACATTTGGAACCGTTCTCATACTCAGCAGAGCTAAAGGCAAACAGTATATCCAATTCTTCTGAGTCACATCAACTGACTTCCTAAGTTTAGTTTTAAGGGTTCCATTGTACCTTTCCACCAGTCCTGCTGACTGTGGGTGGTAGGTACAATGGTTTTTCAAGGAGATTCCAAAAAATCTCCCAAGTTGCTGGATGGTCTGATTAACAATGTGTGTGCCATTGCCACTATAAATCCTTTCCGGAATGCCAAATCTAGGTATTACTTCTTTCATCAGGGCTTTTGCCACTGTTGCTGCATCCGGATTTTTGGTTGGGAAAGCTTCTACCCATTTAGAAAACATATCTACAATGACTAGACAATATTTTTTCCTTCGCACTTATTCAATTCTATGAAATCCATACAAATAGTATGGAACGGATATGGTGGTATAGGAAAACTTCCTTGCTTAGGTTTAAATGCCCCTTGTGCATGGTGCTTGTTACAAGTTTGACAAGCTGCACAAAATTTTTTTGTGTAGTTTGTGAATCCGTATGTTTGGAATATTCGGTTTACTAACTGTACCATCCCCCCTGTTGAGACATGGCACTGCCCATGGCTCAACAAAGCTGCATATCTAAATAAATTAGACTGCAATATCGTTTTTTTTCTCTTTGGAAATGTACAGTCCATTTTCAAGAATTTTTAGGATGGTACTGGTGATGTCAGTTTGGGGAGGGAAATGGACAGAAAACTGCCTGTATTAAGTGGCCTTGATGACGTCAGTGAATTGGAGATGGTTCCAGGGTGGGACAAAAGTTTTTTGAAAGTGAAAAAACCACAGTACAGTAAGATACTGTTCTAGTGGAGAGAAACAGTCAATTTAAAATATTTAAAATGTTGCATTGTTGTTTATTCATAGCAAAGATGGTAAATAGGGAGAAAAAATACAGAGAAGTTGAGCATTTAATACTAGGATCCCATTGTTCTCCTTTAATTGTAAACCTTCGACATTTTCTTCCAAAATTGCCATTTTGCTAAGGGATTATTAGGGGGAGAGCAACATTTTGAGCCAAAGTCAGGGACATTTGAGAGGTTTGGATATAACTAATTCTATAAAGCAATTTGTTTGTGCCTACCTCTCAACCTCTTAATGCAGGAAATCTGGACAAGGCCAAATATATTGGGGGAACATACAGGCAGTGTTAAAAATTGTTGTTGTATAAACTTAGTTGATAGAATAACAGGTCTTGCTTTAGCATGTATTTTTCTGATGGGTATGAAGTCTAAAACTCAATGTCTGCCATTATTTAGTGACTTCATTCCTAAATGATTTGCCAGAAAACCACAAATTTTATGAGGAACAAACCAAAAATAAGAAGCAAAAATCTATTCATTCTGTGAAAATCTGCACAGTTGAGAGGTATAGTTCAGTCGGAGCTGTCTTTGAGTTTGCTGCCCCCCCTTGCAAAATCAAGGTCAAATAGGGCCTCGCCCCTGCAGCCATTCCAATGTCCCATTACTTGGATATTTCACCCCATTTAAAACAAACACTGTAATGTGCATACTGCTTTACTCCTATGATGATTTGGATTTCATTTAAAAGTTTTATTTTACATTTTACAACACAGACACTAATAGACCTGCTAAACAAAGCAATGCAGTCGCACAATGAAAGTAGACTTAGCATTAAAACTTCTCTGGCCTTGAAACTCACATTAATTGAAACAGCATTGAAACCCACATTCAAAGAAAATACATCTGGCCAGTGGCAGATAAAGATTAACTTTGGGCTGTTTTCAAATCATAGGCCACTTGCACATGATGCATACATGTGCCCCTGGATTTACTAATCTTCAGTGCAGGACTAGCTTAGTCCTGCATGGAAGTGGCCGTTTAGCAGCAGGATGACAGCGCACCATGCATATTAATGAAGGCGCACTGCCTGGGCTCCTAATCTTACACGGAGCATGTAAGAGTGCAGGGGGCATGTCTGAGAGCAGAGCTCCCAGAATACACACACCCCTGCAATGAAGAACAGCAGAAAGCCCTAAAAGAATGACGAGACTGCTCATAGGTGTCCGCATACCCCCAGCAACATCCCCCCACGTGTACAAGAGCAATTGTAAACACAAGCAATATAAAGATCCTTTTTTTTATGAAACAGATTAAATTTAACCTTAGGTGCGCGGGTTTGCCCATCGCTTAGCTACGGGTAATGCAGCTTAAATGGCAGAAGAGGATAAAAAGGAAGATATATGCAAATGAAGCAGTATAGCAATAGTGTAGTGGGCATAACATTTCCCTTATGAGCAGTCATTCCTGGTTCGAGTCCCACTGCAGCACATTTTCCATGTCAAATCACGTCACAACCAATAATTTTAGTTGCATAACCTACTAAATAACATATATTTGTGAAATGGAGTACTGCATTAAATGCAGATGTGAGGTGTCAGTGTCATAACGTTGCAAAGTCCACAGATAATCACATATGCCCCATACAGTATATGTACACAGGAATCAGGGATACAAATTGAAGTTAAAATGTGTAATGAATGATAACCCCTTACAGCTTTCAAATCCCCCACCTTCCAAGAAACATCACACATTACTGTCTAAACTAGTGCAGTGGTAAGAGGGAGTAACCACTTGTAAGCAAGTGTAAGCACTATTAAGCAGTAGTAAGTGGGAATAAGCATATGTAAGCACTAGTAAGTGGGTTTAAACCCATTTGCACAGGGGTTAGCAATGCTTGCACAGGTTAAACAATATTGAAGCTCTCTGTAAACATCATTAACTTGAGGTTAGCAGTGTTTATCCTCATGCAGACCCACTTAAAAGTGCCTTAATCACTCTGTATCCAACTGCCCTTGTTCTGCCCAGCAACAAAATAAACAGCCTTGCAGGTCTTGAACCCAGGACCCTACACACTATAGTCACAGTAGTTAACCACAAAGCCATCACAGCAGTACATAAGAATGAGGTATCACCAAACAAATCCTCATGATAGTAAAATCAAACTGAACACGTGAAAGTAATCAGTATACAGTCATATGTTTTATAACCTACTACATAACATAAATATGTGAACTGGAGTTCAGAAATAAGCCCAAATTTGAGGTGTAATTGTAATAGAGTGTTGAAGTCCCCTATTGCGCACAAGGACTCCATACAGTGTACGTACACATGAATCATGGATACCAGACATATATATATAAGATGTAATGAATAATAAATCAATGCCAAAAAGCAAATATAATACTAAGTAAATATTAAGCAATGCTAAGCATTGCACAGGCCAGCTTAGTTGGTGTAAGCAATGTGTAGGCCATCTAACTCAATTTGCCCAGTGGTATACCCCTTTAAAAAATGCCAACCTTAGGTAAGCAGGTTTGCCCATAGCTTAGCCTTTTCAAAACCGGCCAATCATGGCAAAGTGTGGGTATTTGGCCCTACTTAAACCCAACAGGTGGGAATACATCTCATAACTTGTAGCTTCCCCTTACAGGCACCATGGCAGAAAGGGGAGAGGGAGTGCACTTCCGGGCGCAGCACTGGGGCATCCAGGAGTCCAGAGTCATGGCAGGGCTCCTTGTCAAAGACCATGAGCAGAGACTGCTGCAGGGCCAGTACCAGGGTTCCCAATATAAGGTGGAAGCCTGGGACCATCTTGCCCATGACCTCACCAGTGCCACTGGCATACCCCGAACTGGTGAGCAGGTCGGGCATCACTATGCCGACCTGAAGTGGCGTAAGGGGGATCTCTTGGATCAGTGGATCCAAGAGGCTAGGATGGCAGGGGTTGTCCCAGCTGTGTTTAAGTATCACTCCATTACCTGTTTAATAATTGCCAGCTCATGTATATTATGGATAGGTATTGCTAAATATTCCTCTTATGTCCTTCACATCAGCAAGTAAGCAGGCTGTGAACCAGGAGGCCCATGGATGTCACCTGCAAAGGTTGCAACACGAGGCAGGTTAGTAATACTCTTGCATGTACTGTCATAGAAAATAAATCTAAAAGCATTCGAAAGTTAATTGTCAGTATAAGACCTGTATTGTTTAAGGCAAGTACTGTATACACTGGAGAATATGGCAGGAAGAGTCTCATATAGTTTGTATGTAAATAAAAGCATAATAGCCTGACAATAAAGGTCTAACTGCTGGACTGCATGTGTATACTCTGGTATCATATGGTAATGTAGATTTGCAATCACTTCATAGTGCTGTTGTATTAAGCACTGTTGCTCACACTGTGCAACATAAATAGAATGTGTAGGAATGTCTGTATATGACTGATGTAATCCCCAGATGTCACTTAGTACAACTGAGAGACAGAAACAGTAAAAAGACAGACAACAAAATCTGAATAGCACACACAACTGAGATGTGAACTGTTGTATTTTTCAGCACACACAGACATGGTTCTAATCCTGGGAGTGGCGGTAGTAGTCTGTATACAGAATCATACCCCACAACTGTACAGATATGTCCAGAATGCCCAGTAAATTGGCCCATATCTGCTGCCTGTCACTCTGTCCCCCTGGGAAATCAGTGGGATGATCAGATGTATAGGCAGCAAATAAATACAACTGATTGTCACACATCTACAAGAACAAACCTGTCACTCTAGCAACTCTCCAAACTGTTATGAGAGTAACAAGCCAAGTATGTCCTATCTACACCCCCATGTTGTCAATCTGTGACCAGAGTGTGTACAGTAACAGAGTGAGATGTATGTGCATAATACTAATGTGAAATCTGGTACTCTGTGTGGCAACATTCAGGTAGTGCTAACAAACATTGCTCCCACAGGTATGTCTGATGCAAACACTGTGCCGAGAAATAAAAGCTTTATACCCTGTACTGGTACTGCTTACTCTGGTATTGTATAGAACTGTGAGTGTTGCAGTTGTTCTGAATAATAAGGTTTCACTGATCACTGTTACCCACACTGTGCTACATAATATAAATGTGTAGTAAATCCTGTATAAGAGTGTTGTAAGTCACTAAATGTTGAAGAGGGCAATAGTCTACATATGTCCCGGTTCACCTGCATGTGGTCAAGACATGGCCAGAGTCTGTGCAAAAAGAGATGGACAGGTATGTGCATAACATTAACCTGGAATCTGGGCGTATGTGTAGAAATAGTGTTAACAAACAATTCCTCCACAGGTATACCAGGTAAGAGGTGTACTCTGAAGGTAAAACCAGTTCATGTATAAAGATGTCGACAGCCATATCACTGTCCAAACTAAGGCAATAGGGTAGTATAGTAATACTTGTAAGGTACAGATAACAGCACTGACTAGGAAAGTAATGCGAACAACAGAAATATACTAATTGTTAATTGACATCTTTCTATCCCCCCCCCACCACATCTCCAACCATACACTAAATATACTGACCTCAGGTGGTACATGATAACTCCACTGTTATGTTGGGACATATGTCCTATTGGTTGATAATTATTTAAATCTGTTTCTATGCATGTGCTATGTTGAAATACTCCAACACTGGTGGCATGGTGCCATTATTGTACTTGCGTGCTGTTATTACCACTGTGGTCCTATATATATGCATGTATCCCTTTTGCAAAACATGTTGGAGGGATACGTTCCTGACCCAGAGACTCCCCATACTCTGGAATAGACTGCCCATACATGTCAAGCAGAGCACCTCCTTCGCCCTCTTCAAAAGGAACCTTGACGATTGGATGGGAGATAGGAAATTCACCCCGGGGATCACCTCAGTCACCCTGCTAGACAGGGGTCCAGGGAAGTAAATATTGTGGGACGAAATATCCAGGAAATTGTTATGGCTAGGCTTGTATAGGCCCTAGGGCTGATAGCCTAGTACCAGCCTATGAACCTATGCAACTGTTCCGTATCTGGTGTCTGGGTTAATGGGAATATCTATGCATGCTGTTATACCTAACCCTGGAATGTGTTGTCTGTTACTAACCCACATATGTTGCTACACCATAAACACCATAGCACGTATGGGAATGTGGGTCCCAGCAGACCCACTTGTCCCACCTCAGCTGGGCATGGCACCAGGCACCAGCACATCTGGGGCTCAACCTGGGACCTCCTCATCTGGGTCCTGCACCACCTTCAGGTAGAACCACCTCAGGGGATGGGGCTCTCCCAGCCCTGGGACCGGGTGCAGACAGGAAGCTGTCACCCATCACCAGGTCTGGGTCATGGTGCATAGAAAGCTCAGTCAGCAGTTTGGAGATGATCTACGCCAGCTCGAGGGCTCCATATCATGACTAGAGGCTCGGCGTGGCTCTCTGACTCAGCCCCCAGCACATCCACCTTCAGGGCTGTGAAGGTACAGTGGTGACTGCCCATGGGTGGGGATCTGAGTCCCACTGTTTCTACTAGGGGGGGCTCATGGGCTTCCAATTTCCAACACCCCTCCACGTCAAGTTGTTTACCTTGCACATATCATATACCACCTCTGTATGCATCTTGTTTGTCTCTTCTGTTAACCTACCTCCCCAAATATATCTACTATCCCTCCCCAACATCCCACTCTCACCTGAAAAAGAAAGGGCAATCTGTTCCCCCCAAAAAATCTCTCCCCATATATAGCTGTCTATTTTGCACATGTCCACTGGACACATGTAGTCTGGTCTAATTGGCATCACAACATATTATTGTTGCCCTCACCCCTCTCTCAGGAGTTTGAGTGTCCAAATCTACCTCCAAAGTCAGTGTATATGCACAGCTGTTGCTGTAGAAGAAATGGGCCGCTATGGACCTTAAAATCCAAAAGAAGGAGGCCAGCACCAAGTGATAACTGAGTTTATTCCAAGTGATAACAAATCAAACCAGTTTCAGCAGCTTTGCCTTCATCAGTGATTGCTATCTGAATTAACAGATAGTCTATATATACACACAGCACTTCATGTCAATCAAGTGTTTAAAGGTCCAGCAATAACAAAAGCTGACAGAGTTCCTGTAATCTAAACATAATATATTATTTTTTGTTCTTTATTATTCCCGCTAAAGGTGGTCATTACGACCAGGGGAAAAAGGGCCCCTAGCCTTACTATCCAACTCTTTTCTTTATCATTCAAAATACTAAGCCACCCTAACTTATTCAGTCTAACACCCAATATCTTGTCAATAATACAAAAGTGAAATATTGCTGATTTATGATCACATACATGTCTGTAAAGTGCATTAGTCATTTGTTTGTTTCTGATGTTACTTAAATGTTCAGACATTCTTATTCTAAATGGTCTAGATGTTTGCCCAACATAGAAAGATGAACAGGAGCAAGTGGTCAAATAGACCACCCAGTCTGTTCCACAGCTGGAAAAATGCTTAATCCTATAAACCATCTTAGTGTTTTTACTAGAAAACTCCTTATATTTTGGCATGTACCTACAGAAGGAGCAATGTCCACAAGAAAATGACCCAATTAACTTGTCCCCTGTAATCATTAATTGTTCCATAGAATAACTTTCACCCTTGGATTTGTAATGATTAAGATATGACCCCCATGTTCTTCCCCTACGATATGAGAACTTACATCTATCCATGAGGAGACTAGATAGCTCTTGATTTGCCATAATAATATTCCAATTTTTATTAATTGCATTTCTAATAGCATGAATATTTCTACCATAGGTAGTAACAAATCGAATACTATTCCCTGAGGCATGGTTTTTTTTCTTTATATTGCAATAACTCTGACCTATCTTGTCCAGTGGCCCACTTAATAGCTGAAAGAATGTGTCCTGGTTTATAGCCCCTAGCTCTAACTCTTATGTATCAAATCATTCTTATGATGTTCATAGTCAACATGGGAGGAGCATATCCTTTTGATACGAAGGAATTGGGACTTGGGAATATTCCTTATAATATGGTCAGGGTGTAAAATGGTAGCCTGTAAAAGACTGTTATATTCTGGATATTTGCGGAAGACCTGGGTCAACAGGGTATTATCCTCATTTCTACAAATTTTGACATCAAGAAAATGAATTTCTTGGTGATGCATATTAAGTGTAAATTCAATGTCCCACTTGTTTTCATTGAGGTATTGAACAAATTCTAAAAGATATCTTGTGTCTGCCCACCAAACCAGCCAACAGTCATCCAGGTATCACCACCAGATGTCCATTTCACCCTGAAAAATGTTATGTGAATTATCATATATAAGGAATTACTCCAAGTATCCCATGAAGAGGTCTACATAAATGGCGGCAAAGGATAGCAGTACCACAGACCTGCCAATAACATTCCTTTTGGAAATAGAAAACGTATTTTGTAAGGACATGCTCTGCCATACAGATTAACAGTGCATTAAAGCCTGGTGGATAAATATTTGCTTTATTAAGCAAATACTCCAGAGCCTCAAGCCCAGCTCAATGTGGAATGTTAGTGAATAAAGCCGTGACATCCAGTGTGCACATTATCCAATCTGATTCTAATTGTGTGTCACTTAAGATCCTGAGGAATTCTGTGGTATCTTTGATCCTAGACCTGACCATAGTCAGAAGGGGCTGTAAATATTTAGTAAGGAAACCTGATAGGGGTTCCATGAGCTAGCCCATGCCAGATACTATTGGTCTTCCAAGTGGTTTTTGCAAGTTCTTATGAATCTTGGGTAACAAATAAAGTATCTGTCTCTGAGGATCTTCAAATGTAAGATGGTTTAGGACTGAGGTACTAATGATACCTTCCTCAGCTGCCAGCTTCAAAAAGGAATCAATTTCCTTTTTAAAGTGGCTGGTAGGATCTAGAGGCATTGGCATATAGTGTATGTCATTCTGAAGTTGTCTATGGGCCTCAGATAAATAATAGTTCATGTCCATAACTACAACTGCCCCTCCTTTGTCGACAGAAATAATAACTACATTATGGTTATTTTTAAGTTCCCTAAGGGCTTGTTGTTCCACCCCAGACAAGTTGTGACCCAGCATCCGAGATTCATAACCATGAAAATGTAGATCTTTGAGAACTGGTTGTTGAAATATAGAGACATATTTGTCCATCAGAGGCTGAAAGACAGCTTTTTTAAAGCAAAAATCAGTAGAAATTTGAGAGTCATCCTGTTGACCAAAATGTAGTTTTAAATTCAACAGCTGACAAAATGACAAAACATCTTTCACAATACCGTCTTCATTGACATAAAAACCAGGAACATATGTTAATCCCTTATTAAGTAGTTTAATAGCAGTTTCAGATAATGTTACAGGAGAGATGTTAAGTACATTTGAACATTCTCTTATTTGGGAATTATCATTTGTAACAATGTTTCCAAATTCTCCACATTTACAATGTTTTCTCCCACCCCTGTGTTTCCTAGGTCTAAAGGTTTGTCTACATTTTTCTGTTTTTTATGGGCTGGGGACCCCTGAGTGAGCCCATGCTCAGTTTCAGTAACAGGGGGTTCCTCCCCTTGGTAACTGTCTCAAAGAAGTCCATCAGGTTTAGGGGGGCATGATCTGCCCTTAACAAAGCCAAACTGGGTAGGGTCCAATGTTTGAAAATTCCCAATGTCTCTCTTAATGAATTTCATGATGATGCGCTCCATAGCCTTGCAGACCAGGCTAGTCAGGCTTATAGGTTGATAGTTCCCGGGGTCCGTTGTGGCTCCACCTTTATGGAGTGGGATAACTGTTGCCGTGCACCACTCTATGGGTACATAGCCTGTAGAGAGGCTGAGTTCAAACAGTGTGTTTAGGTGAGGGGTTAGTTCATTTTGGAGCTCGTGTAAGACACAGCCTGGGATAGCGTTTGGTCCCATTGAAACAGTATGTTTGGTTTTAGATAGGGCTGTTTTAACCTGTGTGTCAGTGATTGCTGGGGCACTACATTCTTCTGGTATGGTTATGGACCCTTTAGAGGGTGAGAGGGGGTGAGGTTTGCACTAAACCTGTCTGCCAGAATGTTGGCAATATCATCGGTTCAGTGTATTTTGTGCCATTCTGCACTAACTCAGAGCAGATCTTAGAGTTTCCACTTAGGTTCTTGACATAGCTAAAGAACGCTTTGTGGTTATCTTTGGAGTCCTTAACAATTTTTCTTTCGAAGCTAGCCTTGGATGATTTTATGAGGGATCATAGTTTCTTGCTGATACTGATCAGGGATGTCTTTCCTTCTTGGGATTTTACTCTTTTTCTGCACTAGTTTCCTTCTGTTGTATAGCTTGTTTATGGCAGGGGTCCATCAGACTGATTTCCTTTTCTTGGAGGAGTGAGTCTTGGTTTTGCTTGGGATAGCAAGATCCATGCATTCTTGCAGGTGCTCATAGAGTGCCTTTGTAAGGGATTGAGCAGCTTGGACAGCATTGTCCTTTAGCAAGGGGGCTATGAACCTTTCCACCTTGGTTATAAGTAACGTGAAGTTTGCTTTTGAAAAGTTTTTCACTGTGGTTTCCTTGACTGGGGGTGGGAGCAGAATGTGGATATCCATAGTGATTGTACATGGCATACACTTTTTACAGATGTCATTACCCTGCTATGTTATCAGGCTGGGTGGTGTGAACTGGTTAGCAGGGCTAAGCCATGCTTAGCAGGTATCAGCATTGCTCCAATATAACACCTAAGCTGATTTGCGCACTGGTAAGCGAAGCATACACTGTGTAAGTGCCGCACGTTTACCCATAGCTTAGCACCGCTTAGCTTCACACAAACCCATGCAAATGCACTTAAAGCTGCTCAAAACTGCCTTAACCACTCTGTATCCGACAGTCCTTGTTCTGCCCAGCAATAAAATGAACAGCCCTTGCAGGTCTTGAACCCAGGACCCTGTAGACTGAAGTCACAACACTTAACCCCTATGCCATGACCACTGTGAAGACAGCTGTTGTTTTTCCAATATCTGTCAGTGCACATATTGATTAGTATTGAACAATTGCCTTTACTACAACAATTGTGTAGTACTTGTTATTAATATGACTGTTGCATCACATATGTTGTTTTAACATAATGTACACATAGCAGATGCATATGGTGAGATACATCTGGGAGAGTATACGCAACCGTGAGGTTTACACATGACAGAAATATGGATATATACATATAATAGGTTGATATATGTCTACATGTACATACACATGTATATTCATGGATATGTCTGTATGCACATCTGTATAGTGCAACATATATGGCCATGTGTACATCTCTTCGTATGTATATATATATATATATATATATATATATATATATATATATATATATATATATATGCACATCCTATGTGTACAGATATGCCTATTTATGTAGATATATATGTAGATATCTATAACTATATTTGCATACATATCTAGTCTGATATACCTATTACTGTCAGTATATATGTAGATATCCATAAGTATATGTGCATATGTATATCTGTATATGTGTAGACATATATTACTGTGTATATGTATATATGAGTGTTTATATGTATATGTATGTAATATACATATCCATCTATGTATGTCTATATGTGTATATATAGATATATATATATATATATATATATATATATATATATATATATATATATATATATATAAATATAAGGATAATTATATATACATATATGTCCTCCATATGTCCTGAACATGGAGTGGTGCCCTACCTCAGCCCCAATAGTCCAAACCTCTTAGTGCAAGGGGATGTCAGGTATGTAGTGCAGGTATATATGTAGACTATTGGTACTGTGATAGGGGTTGTCTTCACAGACATGTTGTGTGTGGGAGGTCACGTTTTCTTTTAACATGTGCACCATTGGCTACTGACAGACATCCTAAGGACATCATAGTACAGTACCACTGCTAGCACAGTAATGTTCCTGTGGAGTACAGCAGAGATATGGCCAATAAATGTGGACAGTCTGGCATACTCTGGTCAGTCCAGAGGTATACACAGAACCCCTTAGTGCAAAACATGTGGACCAACCCTGATAATGTGGATGTTAACAGCCATGTAGATGAGTATAACACGTAAATACTGGTATACAGTTACCCCCATAGGTTATGCATTCACACACCCCTGTCTGTCCTGACACTTAATAGCTGCTGGTACAGAGGTGCCATGGCCACATACTACCCACTAGTTAGTGACATCCATCTGTACAGCATCCCACTGCTTTGTCTGACATACATGACTGTTATGGTAGCCTGGCAGCAGTACATCTGGCAAGTATCTGGGCATAACATCACACTGGGTAAGTACACTAAGCTGCTAGGCATGTAAAAAAGCACTGTTCAGGCTACAGGCAGACTGCCACAAAACTGGCCTACATTTCTTATGGGGGAATACACATGTACCTGCATATATAGCAGGCTCTACAGGCATGTCACAGCACAGTGTAACAGACACCTGTGTGAAAATACATAACCACAACCAATGTGAACACATTCACAGCCACATATGGTAGCTAGCGGAATATTACAGTATATGGACTATCTGATCAACACCATCTTCATATGTGCCACTCACACACTAAACCTACATATACTGGGCCACTACACAGTGTGGCTCAATGCCTGTCTGTGGTATGGGACGTGTGTGTTTGGCCGTACAAACATGTAAGCCAATAGGGCATACAGTGGAGCAGCATGTAACATCAGATAGAACAGGGCCAAGAACAATGACATCTACCACAGTCTGTACACAGGCCAAGGTACATATTCACAATACACACACTGTGGACAATCACCATTAGTACACAGACCCCAGTACTGTGCACACAACCACAGTATGTCCAGGTTATGTCCTCAAAGGAACCCCTACTATACATAACATGTGTCGCAGTCTGATATCCCCCGGCTTATCAGATATGATGTCTATAAAATATGGTGTACAGGACATATGCACCTCTTACTGCATGACATATGTACACAGGTTGACAGAGTTGTGGCTGGAGGCACAAACACAGGGCCAATATTGACATGATGCTGTGATAATCTCATACATTTACTGTTGTAACAGAGTTTGTTGTGACATGTGCTATGAGGGATATGAGGTCAGTAACTCTCATGTCTGTCACCATGTACTGTCTACAATCCTCACACTATGCTTATGCAGCTCACAGATAGGTGCTCTGTGGGTAACACAAGAAACAAAAGGCACCACCCACTGCCCAGTCTGCAGATGACCCTACAGATAGGGGTTTCTTCAGAGACATAGCACTGTCATGACAGGTATTAAAACATGTAGAACAGCCATATCCACACACACCCTGTTAAACAAACATTGCTCCAAATGCAGAATAGCAACACTTACATTCTGTAGTCATGTCAGCCACATCTCCCTCCCATGTGTTGGCCTGTTTCCATGATATATGTTGTTAGAGGTAAATCCCCAATCCATCTGTGATTCTGTTTGCCAAACAACAGATCTAGGTCCTGCTCACAGTCAATGAAAAGGCCCAACACCAACATGATGTTCCTAGATATTGGAATGTGTTTCCATGCAATTGGCTATGGGAATGTTACCAAAGCTGTTCCACATGCAATCAGCTAGAGGAGGGCTGCAATTCTTGCAGAGGCCATCAGCTGACCATGAGCATCACTTATAAAACACATGCTGCTGCTTAAGCAAAGCAGGTGTAAGTCTCCATATCCACCAGAGAGTGAGTGAGAGAGCCAGACAGAGGCACAGATAAGTCAGGGAGGGGTGGGAGAGTAAAACTTAAGCATGTTTGTGTCACACACCTACCAGTACAGGCTATCAACCCCCTGACTGACTATGTATTGCTATCACATGTCTATGCAGTTATTGGATGTGCCACATAGGTTACATGTTGAGGAGCTCTCCAAACATAAATGCGATAGTGAGTGACATCTACAACAGTGATATGGTAGCCATACAGTAGGTGTAGTACACATGCCTGTCCACATGAACAGGTATCAGCGTTAACACAACCACATTCTCTCAGGGACCCATGCACATTGACACACTTGGCAGGGTCAGGAATACAACTCCTCACTAGTTAGTTTGCCACAATACAGTACTGTGCAGGTATCATATGCACTACAGGGGTTATCCGGAGGTTATATGGGAAAAGGGTATGTGGAAGTGTCTGACAGACAGCATGCTTCAGTATGCCAGTGGGGGTTGTAGCGAGTATGAATGTGGTCATAAGCATCATACACCACACACAAGCACAGGGTGCCAGTACTGATATTCATGGGTGCATTGCTTCACAGGTGTGTAGTGGTTGACTGCGCCAGACGGCTGTACAAGGCTAAGTGATGGGTATACCTTGGCATCAGGCCACATGACAATGGTCTGCAGTGTGGCTTAGGGGTGTAGTGTCTGGATTGGCCCACACAAGTGGGTGTTGTATTCACCATCCAGTTACCTGAGTAACTGTTGTGTGTGGCCATTGCTGTGCATTGCTTGCCATGTATGTGCTCTTTAGTCCATGACATGGACGCTGTCTGGAATGTGCACACGTCACACATGCATGTACAGTGACATGTGGAACTGTACCTTGGGTGTCTGGCCTATGTTGTGTACACAGATTGTTATCATCAGATGTGCCAGTTCTGGACTCGTGGTGGGAACTGGTAAGGGACAGCAGGTTGACCCTGCACCCACATTGATAGCATGATACAGGTATTCCCTGGTGTCAGTGGCATCTGTCCATACAAGGCATGTGTTTAAGGCATGGTATGTCCTTTGTGGGTCACATTTGATGGCACCACAGGTGTTGCAGGTGTCCAGTGAGGAACATAGTGAAGGTGTACTATCTGCATGTATGTGTCTATTGGACTAATGGACAGGGTGCCATACCCTCTGTAGTCCACTGCAATCACACTATAGTTACTATCTGTGGGCAATATACAGGGTACTACCAACATAGTGGTTGTTGGCTAGGCAAGTGTGTTTGTGTATGAGACATGGGTTGAGAGTGTTCTCTGGGTAATACAAGGGTCACTAACTTTATTCACCTGGCCTTGATGTCACATATAGGGGTATGTATTGGCACCCCAGCCTCTTGGCTATTTCACATCTGTTATCCCTGTACGGTGGACATTGTGACATATACTAGGGCCACCATATAAGAAATTTGCAAAACCCACTCCACAATGAGTCCAGTTGTTACACACTCACAGCCACCTCCACACAGGATACGCATGACAAACACACACACCTGCCATGTCTGGGATTAGAACTACTACCTAACTAGTTTATTACACTACAGCACTACGCAGTTATCGAATGCGCCATGGTGATTACTGGAGTACTCATTTCCCAAAGGTGCATTTCACAGTGAATGACATCAGCAGGCTTGCCAAAGTAGGGCATTTGAATTGTGGCAAGTGTGACTAGCCTAAAAAGCATTACTCCCTACACAGACATAGAAACACACACACAAACATCCACACTTTCCATGTGTGGGAATAGAACCCCTAGCAGAGTACTATATCACACTACAGCATTACACTGTTATAGGATGCACCACAGAGATTACTGGGCTACACCTTTCCCAAAGGTGTATTTCACAGTAAATGACATCAGCAGCCTTGCCAAAGTAGGGCATTTGATCTGCAGTGAGTTTGAGTAGCCTAAAAAGCATTGCTCCCTACACACACATAGAAACACAAACATCCACACTTGCCATGTGTGGGAATAGAACCCCTACCAGAGTATTATATCACACTGCAGCATTATGCTGTTATAGGACGTGCCATGGAGATTACTGGGCTACACATTTCCCAAAGGTGTATTTCACAGTGAATGACAGCAGCATTGCCAAAGTAGGGCATTTGATCTGTAGTGAGTGTGACTAGCCTAAAAAGCATTGCTCCCTACACAGAGAGAGACATACACACACACACACACACACACACACACACACACACACACACACACACACACACAGTTGTCATGTCTGGGATTAGAACTCCTACCTAACTAATTTATCATACTATAGCAGTACACAGTTATAGGATGCCCCACATTGATTACTGGGTTACACCTTTCCCAAAGGTGTATTTCACAGTGAATGACATCAGCAGCATTGCCAAACTAGGGCATTTGAACTGTGGTGAGTATGACTAGCCTAAAAAGTATTGCTCCCTACACAGACAAAGAAACACACACACACACACACACACACACACACACAAATATCCACACTTTCCATGTGTGGGAATAGAACCCCTACCAGAGTACTATATCACACTACAGCATTATGCTGTTATAGGATGTGCCATGGAGATTACTGAGCTACACTTTCCCAAAGGTATATTTCACAGTGAATGACATCAGCAGCATTGCCAAACTAGGGCATTTGATCTGTAGTGAGTGTGACTAGCCTAAAAAGCATTGCTCCCTACACACACACACACACACACACACAGAAACACACACACAAACATCCACACATGCCATGTGTGGGAATAGAACCCCTAACAGAGTACTATATTACACTACAGCATTACGCTGTTATAGGACATGCCACGGAGATTACTGGACTACACCTTTCCCAAAGGTGTATTTCACAGTGAATGACATCAGCAGTCTTGCTGAAGTAGGGCATTTGATCTGTAGTGAGTGTGACTAGCCCAAAAAGCATTGCTCCCTACACAGAGAGAGAGAGAGACAGACACACACACACACACATAAACACACACACACACAGTTGCCATGTCTGGGATTAGAACTCCTACCTAACTAGTTTATCACACTACAGCATCATGCAGTTATAGGATGTGCCATGAACATTACTGGGCTATACATTTCCCAAAGGTGTATTTCACAGTGAATGGCATAAGCAACCTTGCGAAAGTAGGGCATTTGAATTGTAGTGAGTGTGAGTAGCCTAAAAAGCATTGCTCCCTACACAGACAGACACACAAACGCACACACACAGTTGCCATGTCTGAGATTAGAACTCCTACCTAACTAGTTTATCACACTACAGCATTATGCAGTTATAGGACGTGCCATGGACATTGCTAGGCTAGTGAGTATGAGTAGCCTAAAAAGCATTGCTCTTTAATCCGACAGAGACATATACACACACACACATACACATACACACACAAACACATACATATACACAAACACATACATGCACGCGTGCGCAAACACACACACACACACACACACACACACACACCACACACACACAGTTGCAACGTCTGGGATTAGAACTCCTTCCTAAGTAGTTTAGTTTATTACACTACAGCATTATGCAGTTTTAGGACGTGCCACAGAGATTACTGGATTACTCCATTTGCAAAGATGTATTTCTGAGTGGATGACAGCAGGCTTGTCATACTGTAGCAGTACACAGTTATAGGATGCACCATGGTGATTACTGGGTTACACCTTTCCCAAAAGTGTATTTCACAGTAAAAGACATTAGCAGCCTTGCCAAAGTAGGGCATTTGAATTGTAGTGAGTGTGAGTAGCCTAAAAAGTATTGCTCCTTACACAGACAGAGAGCGAGCAGACACACACACACACACACACACACACACACACACACACACACACACACACACACACATGCACAGTTGCCATGTCTGGGATTAGAATTCCTACCAAACTAGTTTATCACACTACAACAGTACACAGTTATAGGTTGCACCACAGTGATTACTGGGTTACACCTTTCCCAAAGGTGTATTTCACAGTGAATGACATCAGTAGCCTTGCCAAAGTAGGGCATTTGAATTGTAGTGAGCATGACTAGCCTAAAAAGCATTGCTCCCTGCACAGTCACACACACACACACACACACACACACACACACACACACACACACACACACACACACACACTTGCCATGGCTGGGATTAGAACTCCTACCTAACTAGTTTAGTTTATTACACTACAGCATTATGCAGTTTTAGGACGTGCCACAGAGATTACTGGATTACTCCATTTGCAAAGGTGTATTTCTGAGTGGATGACAGCAGACTTGTCATAGTAGGGCTATGGTGAGGGCAGTATGTGTGCATGGGCCATAACCCATTCATCTAGAGGTTGACACATCACATGCAGGGTTATATTCCACAGGTATGTGTATACAGCTGCTAGATGACGACTGCCTTGTACAGTCATGTTGCACAGCTAGCACTTGCACCACATAGTCTGTAATGCTGATGGATTACCAGTGGCTAATTTCTACAGTGAGTGATATTTACACATCATGTGGTTGTAGTCATTTGGCTGTGTGCTGGGTGGGACAGGGCTTATGATGGTTGGCTCTTTGTCACAGTCACTCTCTTCCACACATCTATGTATGTCTAGTTTTGGTTTATTATAGTGTGTTGCCCTTAGATATATGTCTGTATTCCTATCCAATGTGTGTGCAAAGCATGAGTGGTGCATACTGAGGAGTGTATGCACTAACATCTGCAACTGTCACATATGTATGTTCCACTGTTGTTTGCAGACATGGGCCTCATTTGTTTAAGTGTGTGAGCATGCCCAGTATGACCATTCAGTATGTTATCTGACATTGCCTTCATTTCTCTGTGTGTGAGCATGTCCAGTATGCCCTTCTGTATTGAATGTGTGGATCCATTCCAGGTAGTTTGTACTCCAGTGCAAACCTTTGTGTTGTACACCTACAGGTAGCAAACTGTTTCTGCAGGGTATCCATAGATCATTTGGCAATATGGGGACAAACTGTGCAGGGGATAGTGTGTACTGTAGGTGATTTTGTCTGTGCTGCTTCTGCTACATGTTACTGGTGTTAGCAGAGATATTCAGATGTGTGCTGTTATACATTATGATGTTTTATGTCCTCAAGTACTGTCAGGTGGACATTCTTGTTCACAGTGATTTCCTGTGGAACAGGGGTGAATGCAGCTGTGTCCGGTATTGTGGGCAGACGCCTACACATTCATTGTAAGTTATGCCATGCTGGTGGGGGAGCCGCAGACACTTGCTGCTGGGTCTGTGTATCTGGTTCAGAACCTTGGTACAGTGCTGGCAGAGGATCCCATACTTGTACATCCATCGACATGACAGTATGGCCTTATCTTGCTGTGACAAAAGCTCACAGTTGTACAGATTCACACAGGTTACCCAGAGGCAGGGGCCATGAGTCAGGACATTACCCCCTGGTATACGGGCAGGTTTGTAGCCACCCATTTATGTGTTTGCAGCCAGGGATAGTGTGTGCACACAGCTGTGTGCCAGACCTTGCACATTCCATACTCCCACCCCACCCCTCTATTATTCTATCCTCTTTCATACATTATGCATACATTTTCTGATACTTCCCTAGGGTTATCACCTCATCACAGCTGTGTTTTGGTGTTGTTCCACAGTTCATACAGTAGCACATAGTGGACATATTGCTGTGGTTTGTCCACATGGCCTTGCATATGGCTTATGTGGAGTGTGTTATGCTGTTATTTGGGTGTTCATGACTTAACATGCATTGGCAGTATGTGTGAGACACAGGCCTTTGGCAGAGGCCTGTAGGCCATTTGATGGTGAAGCGGGCAAGCTGTTGCATTCTGTCAGTCCTACAGTCCCAGACCGCCATACAGTATATTCACCTGGGGTGACAGGGTAGGTGTGCTAGGTGTTAATGCCAATACTTTCTGTCATCATTGATTAGGTGGTTTGGATGCTGGCAGGGTGCTACCTACAGCTGCATGGGAAACCTGCGCTGCATGCTGCATTCTTTCACTATTTCCATATACAGGTGGGGGTCATATTGTACCCATTCCCAGCAGCAGGGATACAACCAGAGAGGTACCTGTGGGTGGTGTTTGGGTGAGCTGGGTGCATGTATGCTGTGGACACTATTTGCATCTGACACACAGATATGCATGAGACATTCCAGTTATGCTGGCATGTGCAGGTACAGCAGCTGTTTCCCAAAACATCACTCCTACCACCTTTGTGATCTGCAAGTGTTCGGGCAGATGACACCGACATACCCTACTACAGGCCCAGATAATATGATGCATACCTGTATGTACAATTCCAAGGCTGTTTCCATTTCACAGTTACACATTATATACTGTATGTCTGGGGTACTTTCCCCTGTGTATTGCTTGCATATCTAGCCCAACAGCCATGCCATGTCAATCTTTCAGATGGTGACACATATTACCACTATACTTTTACAATGGCTTACTGCTAGCATGTGTTATACTGGCGGGAATTGTCTTTGGCACTGCAGTTGAAAGAACTTGGCCCTGTCATCAGCAGTACTGGGCAATGGCCACCAGGTCATTCCTCAACTTGCATACATACTGACCACTCACACAATTTGAAACACACACCAACCTAACACAGACATACCTGCATATTGTACAAATGCTACAATCTATCCTGCTACCTTGGCTAGCTCTGGGCATCTGTGCTCCACTGGCATTATACCTACACATACATGTTACTACATTTCTACATAGAATTTGGGGGGGGGGGCACACCTGACTGTTACGACGTGTGTACATTGGATTGGGGGTGCACACCAGACCATTACTACATTTCTAAATAGGATTGTGGGGGGCACACCTGACTGTTACTGCATTTCTAAGTAGAGTTGGGGGGGCATATCTGACTCTTTCTACATTTCTACACAGGATTGGGGGAGAGGGGGCATACGTGACTATTACTGCATTTCTACGCAGGATTGGGGGACGGGGCAAACCCGATTGTTTCTACACAGAATTGGGGGGGCACACCTGACTGTTGCTACATTTCTACGCTGGATTGGGGGAGGGAAACACTTGACTGTTTCTACATTTCTACATAGGATTGGGGGGTACACCTGACTGTTACTACATCTCTACATAGGATGGGGGCACACCTGACTGTTTCTGCATTTCTACACAGGACTGGGGGGGGGCACACCTGACTGTTTCTACATTTCTACACAGGATTGGGGGGCACACCTGTTTCTACATTTCTACATAGAATTGGTGGGGCACACCTGACACTTGTACACATTTGCTATGACTGTACTGGTATGTCAGGTACTCCATTTCATTCTGTATTCTAACCTATCATGCTGACTAGAGGCATATCAGTGTACTACAGGTCTTAGGTTTGATTGACCTATATATTAGTTTCTGACTTCCTACCCTTTAGAACTAACATCTCACTGCCTGACCTGATGTAGTCTGTCTGTGTAGGCCTGTGGGGATGGTTACCCATAGCCATCATTCAGAGGCCTTAGCACAGCCTTTGTTTGTGTTTGTTTACACCTGTCCTGCTGGCTGAGACTGTTGTTGGGTATGTGAACCTCCCTGATTGGCATGTGTGAGTCATATGGACACACATGTGGCCCAGCACATTTCCTGCAGTAGGTTTGGTTGACACCAGTATTTGTTACAGATCTCATGGTGTCACTATAGGTGTCTACTATCTGCTGGCATACCATTCAGCCACCCAATTCCCTTGCATGCTCACATCCATACCATAGATACAAGTAACAACACATACTACTCCAATCAGCAATTGGTAAGGAGAGTGACTTACCTTGTGGGTGTGCCAGTATTGAGGATGGTGCTGGGGGCTGCCTATGTCGGATGCACATAGTACACTCCCTATACATGGTTGTGCATAGGTAGTGTCATGTTTGACATGCCTTTTACTGTATGTGCGAGTCAGAGAGAGGTGTCATTCCCTGGGTCCCTACTGTGTCAGTGTATGTGCTATGCATTGCCTCTTTGCCAAGGCCAGGGCATACTGGGCATGCCTCCATCTACGTACAGGGGCAGGCTCAGGTTGTTCTTCCTCCGAGTCACTCTTTGCCTGTGCAGGCCTTGGCATTGGTGGGGGGCTGCGTGGCCCTGCCCCATGCTGTTCCTGCTGCAGCTGTTTCCGCAGGATCATATTGTGTAGCATGCCATACCATAACAATTTGGCTACATCTAGCTAGTGAATACTGCAAGGTTCCACCGGATGTGTCCAGGCACTGGAACCATGACTTGAGCATCCCAAACACAAACTCTATTATTACTTTTGTCTGTGCGTGTGCCTTATTATGGAGTTCTTGTTCGGGTGTGTGTGCATTTCTGATGGGTGTCATCAGCCACGGCTCCAATGTGCAACCAGCATCCCCACTATGAGACCATAAGGGATGTCCCCATTGGCAAATCTCTGGTACAGCTGTGTCAGATGCCAGATGTGGGAATCGTGAAAGCATCCAGGGCAGCCAGCACACACATTCATTATAATGCCTTGGGCATCACACATGACCTGGCAGTTGATGGAGGGGAAGCCCTTGTGGTTGATGTAGACCCTACCCCGCTCACTGGCTTGTGCTTTGATGCATATGTGCATGCAGTCTATAGCACCCACCACCTCAGGGTATTCTGCTATTTGGTGGAAGAGACCTATATTGCTGGGCAAAACCTCATGGGTGTTGAGGAAATATACGTGCTCACCAGCATGTGCTGACATGGCATCCAGGAACTGGTGGAATATCCTGGATGCTGATGCCTGTGAGATCCCCATGATATCCCCAGATGGGCTTTAGGAGGTACCTGTGGCTAGTATTTCTAGGCCTACACATACCTTGGTATCCACTGGGATGGGTTCCCCATCTGTTAGTTCTGTGTGTCAGGCATGGCTGGCACAGCTCAACAATTTGCTATAGGAGGTCCCTGTCCAACCTGTAGTGTGCCACTATCTCCAGCTCATGTAGCCCCTGGTAGGTTACCCTGGGTCTGTACACCCTTCTCCGTCTCCTCACTGTGTGTTGCTCAACAGCATTCTCATCCTCACCACCCTCAGCCTCTTCCACATGTTGCTGTCTGATAGCTGCTGCAGCCCCTATCATTTTGTTGTTTTTGTTTGTTAAAAGTTCCCTGCTTGTATACAGTGGTGGTGTATAATATGTGGAAAAAACAGAGGGAAAGGTGTTTGCACAGTTTATAGTAGTGTTCTGGGCTGGGCTGGTCTACTGCCTGTGTAATTGGCTGATTCTGATTCATTTCACCTGTCAGCTCTGCTAGTTCTCCCCGATTACCTTCCTACTGCTGTTTTCTCTTCCCATTGCTTTCCTGTTTAAGCCCAGGGGCACACTGTGCAAACACAGTGCTTAAATGTGCACAGAGCTATTTCCTGTTTTTTTTCCTTTAAAACCTGGTGTGCGGTGCGCACACCCACTTAGGCAATGTAAAGAGTGCTAGGCAGCCTCAGACACACCCCCTTGCTTAGCTCTGCTAAGCTAAGGGCAAACCCATGCTACAGGGCTCCAATCTGTTTACAGTATGCCTGACACACACACCCCTCTGATGTTAGCTAACTCCAAGGCTTGCACCAAGCTATTCCTGCTGTTACACTGGTGGGTGCTGCCTAGCATGCAGGGGAAATCTGGGATTCAGTATCATTCCCCTCATTTGCATAGGATTGCCTGCTGATGCATAGTTACATGTCCCACACTGAGCCTCCCCCCTTAGCAACCACTATTCACTGGCCATGTTGTCTTTTGCCTGCTATTGAGTATAACAACAAAATAGTGATTTTGGTTACAATGCTTATTTTAGTTTTTTTTTCTTATTTTCTGCCCGATCCCATTTGCGTGCCGCTGCCATATGCTTGAACAGCCGAGATCGTCTAAATAAAAAAAAAAAGTTGATTTTTTTTTTTTTTATTTTTGCAACTGTTTTCCATGCCAAGGCCATTGGCATGATTTCTACTTAATATCCACCCTTTATTTGAAGCTGTCATGGCTCCGTTTTGTAGCTTGCATAAATGTACTCCTTTACTAGTGGAGTACATTTCTGCAGATTACACTAGTCCTGCACGGCTGGTTTCCAGCTTCCTGGATTGCAAATTCACCTCATTTGCATGGATTTCTCCTGCAAATGGGGTAATTTGCATACAGGGGCTGAGTCCATGCAGGACTAGTGCAGGAGCACTCGTGCACATCCCTAGAGCTTATTCCTGGATCGCACGGCAAACATATTGCCTGCTGGAGCTCCTGCACTAGTCCTGCACACCCTGCAGGGCTTGCTGAATCCGGGGGGTGTTCTTTGATACACCTTCCTGATTGTATTACATCATATTCCTTGTATAATATGGTACAGTTGTTAGAGGTTGTTTTAAGTTTATTGTTTTGAACATTTTTTCCAATAAACAATGAAACAAAATGCATGCACCAATAATGACAAAACTGCTCAATTCAGAACATTTCCATCATAAAAGTCTACTCAAACTTCTACAGTCCACCAGTATCAGTAAATATGCACAATCTCTGCAGAAGTAAACGTCATCTAAATAATTTCACATTAAAGAGATCTGTAACTAATGAAAAGGTTGCTGCTAGCAAACAACTTTATATTTCATTGTTTCATCTACAAAGTGCCTGTTGCCCTTGAGGAATAAATCGCCCAATTTACATTAAGAAAATGATAATCTAGTAATATTGCAATAGGGAATGGATGGCAAACTGATAACAGGTTGATAATTACTAGGTATCTCCGTTAAAGAGGACATTCTCAGGACTGCAGCATCTTCCCCCTTTTAGAACTACAACACAGTACAGTAATGCATATACATACTATGGGAGTATAACAAAGAGCCTTCTGCATTGAAAGCAAGTAGACTACATGTTTTGCTATTAAGAATGCAAGCAGACTCAACATAAGCAGCACTAAACTTCTCTTCCCCTGAAGCTCTTAGCTCCTTGTAAAATCCACCCGACACTCAACTGTATCCCTCAACTTTGCAGCACATGAGCACAAGAAATTTGGAAAAGGCCAACATTTATTGGGGGAGGGGGACAAAAGCCAAAAAAACAGGGACATATTTTAAACATTGCTTGTATAACTGGGAAAGTTGCTAGAATAAAATGTGCTACTGCCATGTCTTGAACCCAGGACCCTGTACACTACAGTCAGAGCAACATACCCCTATGCCAAATCAAATGTTTATTAAAAGGCAGGAAGAATGAAACTTGAATGGCTATCATTTAGTGAATTTAGTTCTCACCAAAGCTCTCAAACTCTTAGCACAAAACACCTAGACAAAGCCAATAATGGGGGAATACAGCTTCCAAACATATTCAGTGAGTTCAGTTCTCACCATAGCTCTCAACCTCTTAGCACAAAAAAACCTGCACAAAGCCAATAATGGGGGAATACAACCCCCAAAATAGGAACAAATGTCAAATATTGATCTTATAAACTTAGAAAATTGCTAGAATAAAATGTATTGTGTTACCATGTACTTTCTGAAGAATAAAGTCTTTCAGCTTTTACTGGTTATGGGTTGCCACAGCGGAACTCCAGTCTGCTCATGACTGGCAGTGAATTTTTACAGTGTTAAGTTGCCAGCCTGGCACCCAACCTTCAAAAAAGGTACACACACACACACACACACACACACCCCTACCTGCATGTCTTTAAAGTTCACATCAACTGCAAGGAGGACATGCAGACAACACACAGAAGGCGCTCTAGCCAAGAACTGAATGAGAGAACTTCTTGCTTTGAGGCAACAATGCTAACCACTGCACCACCACAGCTGTAGTCTATTTAAAAATCCAGAAAACCACAGATTTTATGAGGAACGCAATAGAACAAAAATATGAGGCAAAATCTGAATGCTTTTCACAAGTGGTGGTGGGTAGGGAATTCA
Source organism: Protopterus annectens (assembly GCF_019279795.1). Taxonomy (NCBI): domain Eukaryota; kingdom Metazoa; phylum Chordata; order Ceratodontiformes; family Protopteridae; genus Protopterus; species Protopterus annectens. The sequence goes on along the minus strand of NC_056745.1, from coordinate 262,946,682 downwards.
GGTTCTTGCTACCTGTACCCAAGATTGAGGGTTTGAACCTGAATTACTCTCTCTAGCCACTAGTTAACTGGGGCATTACACACACACACCCCTCTAGTACCTGAAAGTGTTCTCTGATCCTCCTCCATATGTCAAGTATTTTGATGCAGAGTCCTATTTCCCCATTCAAAGCAGCAGATCCTGACAAGTTCCATTCATAGCAGTTGTTGCTAAACCAGCCAGTTGTAATTCCCTGGTCCTCAGTTAAGCAGCCTATTTCTCAGTGCCAGAATGCCGACCGAGTATATATTCCTCAGTTAAGTAGCCTGTTTCTCGGTGCCGGAATGCAGAATGAGTATGCATGTGTGCGCTGCCTGCCTCTATGAGTTCTGATGCACAGACTGCAGACCTTGCAATCTGATCCCCTTCCACAATTGCATAGACTTCTGGGGCATCTGTAGACTGCTGCCTTCTTCTGAATCCAGATTTTTTTTCATTTGGCATGCGCAAATTACAGGATTTTTTATTTTGATTTTTCAGCGGGGGGGGGGGGGGGGCTGCAGTTCAATAGCACGAGCCGCCACTGCCTTGGTGGCTTTTTTTTTTAAAAATCCATCAGATTCAGTAGGCATAACCTTCCTTTGATGAAGCCAAACTGGAATGGACTCAGTATCTGGTGGTCATGAATGTCTTTCTTGATAATTTCCATGGTTTTGCAAATAAGACTAGTCTGACTAATGGGTCTATAGATTCTGGGATCTGTTGATGGTCCACCCTGCATGCTCATGGCACAAAGCCTGTTTTGAGATTATACTTTAAAGAGAGACTCCAGTGGCCCTGATAAGCCATATTTTAGACTGTTCAGGAAACATCACAGGATACGGTTGGAGCCCATTGTGGCTGTGTTTTTGGCCTTAGCAAGCACAGCCAGGACATGCTGTCTATTTATTGTTGGAGAGGTTATGCTTGAGGGTATTTCTTTGGGGAGTGGCTGGAAGAAGTTGGGGTAAAGTTGGAACATAATTTGTCAGCCAACAGATTTGCTATATTGTCAGGCTCAGTGAATGTGGCACCATTAACCACCAGTTCAGCACACTGCTGTGTACAACCTTCAAGGTTTCTGACTTCACTGAAGAAGGCCTTATAGTTGTTGTTTACATGGATTTACAAAGTCCAGGAGTCTCTGTGCCTGCAGATTTGATGCCATGTATAATCTCCAGTCTACAGAGGGGTAATTAAAGCTCCCCCATGAGTAGGGTGTTCACTTGGATAGTAAATGTTTCCAAAAGGTCTGATTATCCAGTGTGAGTTTCTTGGGACATGGAGGATGACCTATAGCTAGCTAGGATATGGTACAGGATTTTATCTATGATGTTTTGCACACGGAGAAACTCTGGCAGGTCACCCTGTTTAACTATCCTAGAGGTATGCTTGTCATTGATGCATATTGAAACACCTTCACTTGTAGCCTCTGTCTATGCATCTACTGGTCTAAAAGTGATGAAGGCACTGAAACCTTGCACTGCTAGGATATGCTCTGTGGCTTTAAACCACATCTAGGTAACTGCACAGATATCTTTATTCTCAAAGGTGAGGAGGGCTTGGAAAGAGAGTGTTTTTTTTAGGTCACTAGCATTGGGCAGTAACACCTTGAGGTTCAGTTGAGCTGATTTTGCTATGTTGGTAGGTTTGTCAATCTGACATTGCCTAAAAAAGGCTCTATGGGATGGAAGTTTTAGCCAATATTTGAAAATGTAGAGGGGGCAAGTGCAGACCATCCCTGGCAAGCAACATGATCTGTTAACCATATCCTCCCATGCCAACAAATATTGGATCCAATTAGAATGACAGCAGAAACTCAGCCAATTGTTAAAATCATTCATCTTTTGTTCATATTGTGGCATCATCCTAAGTGAAGGTACTATGCCACTCAATGCTAGGTTCATACCAGCCTGAGATGCACAGTCTGAGAGCTCGATAAAGTGCCTCTTCATATAGTCTGAGAAGATGCTTTTCAGGTCATTTGCGCCTACGTGGACTGTGATTGAGCCATACTGGCTCCTGTGGCATAATGACCTGAGTGTGTATGTAAACGGGCAGATCCTGGCTCCAGATAGACAACCAACCATTATTTTCTCTTTGTTTAGCCTGGTTAGAGGCTCATCAGTATATCTTACAATTGAGTTCCCTATCACTAGAGTCCTGGAAAGTGTGTTTGCTTGCCTTATGGGCTTTGTATTTGTGGCTCCACTGAGGGTGGGGGTTAGGAGGTGTTTTTATTGAGTGCTTTTGGGTTTGCTGAGGATACTTTTTACCAATGGGCAATCTGGGAGATCTTTGTTGAGGAAGATTGCAATTAAGTTCCCCACCATACATTGGTCTATGTGTGTGTTGTTTGCTATGTGTGATGGGTTTTGTGCGCATGGTTTTGACAACCTGATATTTGATTCTATGTGATGTTTAACCTTCAACGGCATTTTATATGTACACCTCTCACATACTGTTTCTGTTACTTTAAGGATAAAGCGGTTGTCAGTAAACATGAGACAATTGCTGCACTGTTTCAAGATACCCTTATCCACCAAGCTGGCTGCAGAAAAGTTAACAAACTGCATATCCATGTTGTCTGGCCCTTTTATCGGTGAGCTATAATGGTGTGGAGTACTTGAGCATGCAGAAGGCTATTAATGGTGCTTTACTGGAGCAGGCAAGGCCAACAAATACTACATTCTACTGAATTTAATGGTATTGCCACTCAGTGTATGAGCTATCTGCTGTAAGCTTGTTGGAGCACAGGGTTTTTGATCTTTGCTTGCTGCTTTACTGGATACAGTTTATAGAGAGCTCTATAGAGAGCATTTACTTTCTAGGAGTTTGCTTCTGTACAGGACACTATTAACTGCCACTTCACCATTACTGATTAAACAGAAAACTGACTACTAAGCCCTCTGGCTAGTACAATGAGTACACTTTGAGCTCTTTTGTGCGTTTCTCAACTCAGATATACCAGGTAACCTCCTACAAAAAGGTGACCAATCCCAGTCCTCCTATGTAAAAAACAGTAAAAAAATCCCACAAGTGCAATGCTATTAAAACAACTATTTTGAAACCCTTACAGGAGATTTCAAGGTAATCTGTGCAACAGTGATAGAAAATGTACTATTTTAATGAAAATATCAGTGAAATGCACAGATAAAGCAAGGAAACAGCAGTGATTACATAAAATATCAGTCCAAAGTACATTAGCTGGCAGCAGAAGGCAGTACCTATTTATAGCTTCAACTAACTGTGTCTCTCTGTTTTTCCTCTTTTCCACAGCCTCGGATATGATTTTTCTGATCAGAAATTTAGACATCCACTGAGTGGTCAGAAACAGCACAGTCAAGCCTGGGGGCCTCTGGTTGGGATTTGATGCAAACGAGTCAAAGACACACTGGCAGGGGCAAGAATGCCTGGTCTTCACAGACTACACCCATCATGCATCAGATAGTCCAGATACATGGCTTTCATCAGGTGGTTGTAGTATATCTAAGAGGGAGTGTCTTGAGTGTGGTACATAAGGGGCAGCTACTGGCCATAATTTTTGATGAAATGCATAGGGACACTGAGTGTATGGTCTGAGATGTTGGGTCAGCTGGTATGTCATCAGCCAGGTAGCACAGGTAATTGAAAGAGCAAGAAGCTACATTAATAGGAAGAGAGCCAGTGTGGCATCTAGCATAGGACTTCTAGTACTTGGGCATAAGGATTTTGAGGACAAGGACCTAATCCTGTTTAGATCAGATGAGGGTGCATTTAATAGAAATGCACTTGGACTATTTCAAAGTGTTCATCTCCCTTCTCCTGCAAGATCTGGTGATGAAACAGCACTGTGGTATCACACGGGGTCTGGCAACATCCAGTCATATGGAGCAAGCTGACTACTGGGCCCGACAATGCACACAGCTTGGGAGGGTGCTAAGTAAGATATCTATGAGTTCAAGTCAGTGGTGCATATATGCCATTGAATCATGGTGCCCAGGTGTCCTAAGGTAGGCAGGGATAGTCTGCTTTGGCAGGGATGCTGCAGGGTGAGCTGATAGAACACCACCTGATTAAATGATGGCAGGGGCCTTGTGTTCCTGCCATTCCAGGTAGGTTCATAATTAGCCATAAGAGCCTGGGGAATGGATTGAATGGTGACGTGGTTTGGGGGAGTTAGTAGAGATATTGAATAAGGATGTTGTAGAATAAATAGGTTGTACAACCCTTGGAAGTAACATTCTTATAAAATTAACTCAGTTAATATATCACTTGACAAGACTATAATGTACTGAGAAGAAATAGAAGTGTCTGTTCTGAAATGTTTCTATTAAAGTGATCTTTCAATGAAACAAACTTTACCCAATAATAATTTGTGCAGGTAAAATGATAACACATAGTGCTAATGTAATAGTTACAGTTGATATAAAATATGGTTGAGAGCTGCATTTGGTATCTTTAAGGGGTGGGTGCTGAACAAGTGATGTTTGAGTTGTTTTTGTATGTGTGTATATATTTTAAGTAAACACTATTAAATAACTGCTACTTAGTCACACATGTACAGATAACCCAGTCTCCCTAGTACTAGGCTATGTGATTCAGTTATAGAAAACAGCTGGAATTTGAGCCATGATCAACTTTACTACTCTGTTAATACGCTTTAAAATGGATTTCATTCTTTTATTTTTTGCACTGATTGATTCTTATTTCTTTCTATTTAAATTATCTTGCTAAAATTCATTTACCCTGGTTACAGTTATTTGGCTTATATTGTTTTAGTTCAAGTTCAAAACATTAATACTTGTATTGTGTAGCAAGCTTAGCAGCCCATGAAGCATATTCTGAATGCAAAGAAAGCATTGCCAAAAGTTTGTTTCTATTTTTTCCAAGTCAGCCTATAGTCATGGGTATTTACGCTTATGTTCTTGTATGACATACGTCATAAATGTCATACTAGAAACATAATGCACGTTTCTCTTGTCAGGTTCATGTTCTGTTCTGTCACCAGAAAACAAAGGAAAGTTTAAGTCTCTTTTCCTTGGCAGACTTTCTGATTGATTTATAGGTGAAAAAACATATTTCAATGCCAGGAGCTGCTTTTATACATGCCTGCCAATTTAATTAAAGCTGGAAAGAGACCACATGTAACATAAATCTCTTCAGTTATATTTTCTGTCTCCAGACTTCATTGTATATCATTTCTGTAGCAGAAATACCAAAGACAATAAGAGACATGGGATAAGGATACATAAACTGACTACCACAGGTCTATCCAGGTATGAAATTGCTACAAAAGCAATTCAGAGACATCTTTATCTTCAATGAGGAAGACCTCGCTATTGTCTAATTTACAAGTTTCTGAATTATCCTTAATTATTGCCAGTCCTCAAAGGACTTTTCTGTTGTATTTATCACCGGAGGCCCATGTATCACATTGACACAGACACCCTCATCTTTCATTCTCTCTCTCTCTCTCACACACACACACATACATGCACACACACCTACACTCAATCCCCTACATAACTCCCTTACTGAAATCACCATATCCACTGCTTCACAGCAGCATATCAAGCCGCTGTGGAGCTCGGACTGAGGAAATGGAATGGATGCCATCATTTTATGTTCACTAAGCAGCATTTTTGCTGTTTAGTGAGTGTAAAATACAAAAAAAATGTGTGTGTGTGTTTGTCTGTGTTTGAGTGAATGCGTGCATGTCAGTGAAAGTGAGAGTGAGTGAGCCATTATTTTACACTCGCTAAGCAGCACTTTTGCTGTTTAGCAAGTGTAAAAGAAAAAAAAATTAAAATAAAGCATGTGTGCGTGAGTGTATGCATGCATGTGAGTAAGAGAGAGGAATCGATGGAACATAACAGAAAAGTGTGTGTTTGCCTCTGTCTCCATGTGTGTGTGGATACGTGCACGAGAGCAGAGAGACTGTGTGTGTGGTTGTGGTTGTGGTTGTGTGTGTGTGTGTGTGTGTGTGTGTGTGAGTGAGTGAGAGAGAGTGAGAGTGATGTGTGAGTAAATGTGTATATGAAAGCAGAGGAGACTGTGCATATGTATGTGTGTGAAAGCAGAAGAGGCTGTGCATGTGTGTATGGGAGAGAGAATGGGCTGTATGTAAAATTGTTGTTTCACTTGCTTATTATTTTTATATATGTTTGATGTAAAATGCTTCCTCCAACACCATTAACATATACTACAGCAAGTTTAAAACATTAGGTGGCGGAACTATTTTATATTAAAAATATATAAAAAAATAATATAATACTTATAAATAAGCAAGTAAAAAACTATTTCACAGAGACCCCATTCTCTAAGCGCAATAATGACCTCCAGGGTTGTGTGTTAATGTGTAGTTAATGCCCTTCCAGGGGTGTAGAGGCATATTGATTGCTTATTACTGGTTAATTCTTCAAAAAAAAATAAAAAAATAAATAAATAAATAAAATAATACATGTGTTAATAAAAATGACCACTAGATGTCAGTATTTCATTATAAACCTGAAATTGTCTACTTTCAGTTCTTCCTTTTTATTTCAAGAACGTTTTCAATTTAAATACATATTTTACTAGTTTTTTTTTTATTATTATTTTATTGCTTGCTTTGTACATATTAAAATAAAGTAATTTTATTTAAGTTTAGGGATGATCACCTCTTTCCTTTATGCATAATCCTTCTTACCTGAAATATGCTATTGTACCAGGAAGTTAGAAGGCAGTAACCACTGGGCAGGAAGAACCAAGAAGTAGGGAGGGTAGTAACCACTAGGTAGTAGGAACAAGAAAGGTAGACGTTCTGGTAGAGAAGGCACTAATCACTGAACAATAAGAATTTGGCCCGTATAAGTCCTGGTAGAGAAGCCAGGAGCAACTGGATAGTAAGAGGTAGGTTGGCATGATGGTTAAGATATTTGCCTTACAGACACAAAGTGCATGGTTTGATTCTCACATGGGTTAATTATGAACCTATAAGTAAGAACTGGGAACTTAAAAGTCCTGGTAGCAATCATACCTCTTAACCTCTTAGTGCAAGATATCCGGACAAAGCCACATATAATGGGGGGAGGCCCAAAAATAGGAGCAGATTTTAAATACTGCTCTTATCAACTTTGAAAGTTGCTAGACTAACAGGTTTTGCATTGGCATGTATTTCCTGAGGGGTATGAAGTCTGAAACTCAAATGTTTGTCATTAACTAGTGACTTCAGTCCTCAGTGATTTGCCAGGAAACCACAAATGTCATGATGAACAGATCAAAAATATGAAGCAAAAATCTGAGCATTCTACAAAAGTCTGGACAGTTTAGCGTTATGATAGAGATACAAGTAACAACTAGATAGTGAAGCATCTTTCCTTCCCAAATGGTAAATCAGTAAACCATGCTATAGACAAAAAAAAGAGAGCATGATGAGAAGTCTTGATACAGAAGGCAGTAACCACTGAACAGTAAGAACTAGGAAGTTCAGAAGTCCTGCTAAAGAAGTCAGCAATTACTGGAAAAATATTCAAGTTGTAAGGAAGTTGATGTATTGAGTCTGTGAGATCTGATCAACATCTAGCAAATAGTGCATTTGCCACGTAAAAGATTAGGCCTATCTGCAAATGCCATGAGCTGGTATGGAGTACACTTTGATAAGGTGTCAAGAGAGTTGTCTTTAGACACTGCTGAGTATAATCATCACCAACTGTGATACAATTGTTATACACCACTACTGGTCCTAGAGTTTAATTCAAGTTTCTGTTAGCACCTTTATGCGCAGGTATGTGTGTGTGTGTGCGTGCGTGCACGGGGTTACTTTACATATTATCCACTCACTTTCCATTCGAGGAGACACTGACAGGTATTTCTGAATGGATCTTGATCAGCTAGCTTTCAGGAAGTTTTACTGAGTAAACTTTTAAATTTCCAAGAAACAAGAAAAACACACACACACCATCACCTCCAGAGAAAAAGACTAGGTCTTTGGTCTTGGAATGCATTATAGTGGTGATCAAGGTAAGGGGAGATTGTATTGTCTGGCTGGAGCTGGGACTTGGTTGCACCCACCACAACACTGAAATGTTCTTGCAATACTCAATATTTAAATGAGTTGTTTGTTTATCAGGCCCCATGTACTAATGGCTGTATTTTTGGGGTGTTTAGTATGTATGGTTTTGTTACAAGATAAACTGTGGATAGTATTATATTAACAGAAAATTAGATTTTTTTTGTTAGAAGTTGGGAAATTTTATTCTGATTGTGCAAAAATGAATAAAAGTGTAAGTGACATCAGGTTGAAAGGAGAGAAGATTCAGTGTTATTTAGGACCTATTTACAAACGATATACTTCCCTGAAACATATAGGAAGCATCTCTAATAGATAAAGATTCATTTATTGTCATTACACAAGTACAATGAAATTTGTAGCAATCTTTCTAAGGTGCATTCACATATAATGAACATGAATAAATAATAGAATACAATACAATGCCAAACAATACAATAAATTGCAATGCAATGCAGTAAACAACTAAGTTATTGCACTTGGGTGTAATAGCAGCTGAAAGGAATAAGGTAAGGTGCTCAGGAATATAAACATATACCTTATAGTGCAAATGGCTATTATCTCTACTCAGTGTGAGTATTTAGCATTGTTCAGTTCACGAATGGCTCTGGGATAGAAACTGTTCATAAGTCTGTTTGTCCGAGATGGAATGGGCCTGAACTGTCTGCCAGAAGGTAGCAGTTCAAACAGGTTATGTCCAGGGTGAGAAGGGTCTTTCAAGATGTATGTTGCACTGCTGGGACAGATTTTCTGGTCAGAGTTAATGATCCTTTGAAAGGGCTTCCTGTCTGCTGCTGAGCTGTTGGCATAGCATGTGGAAATGCAGTATGTCAGCACACTTTCAATAAAACAGCGATAAAAAAGACACCAGTAGTTTCTCCTGCAGGTTGTCTTTACTGAGGATCCTCAGGAAATGGAGTCTCTGTTGTGCCTTTTTTTACTCTCTCTGTAGTGTTTATGTACTAAGAGAGACATTCTGCCACATGTACACCTAGACACATGAAGGCATGAACCCTTTCCATTAACAGTAAAATAAAGGTCGCTTAGTAGAAAATACAAGATCATACATAGATACATTCATTTAATGATGTAAAAGATGAAATTGAAAACAGACAATGGACACGGTCTAAGATGAATTAATATCAGCAAAAATAGATATATAGGTAAGTAGTGGATGAGAGTTAGCAGCTGCCTCAGAAGAAATGATGTCATCAAAGATGGAGATTTAAGTGGAGAAAAACTAGAGTTGCCAACTTTTCAAATGCCCAAAGTGGGACAATTGTGGTGCAAACATCAGATTTTGCAGGCCAAAACATACCCACAGCCAGTACAATGGACAGAACTTCACTTTTTTGCTTAACTAAAAGCTTATTCTTGTAGAATTTTAGTTGCTTATTCTGTTTGTTATAACATTTAGGTGTTTCAGATACAGAATAACTGTTTTATGCAACTATTACATAAAATATAGGAAATAATTTTGACCTAAAATCTCAGTACATTTGCCATTTTTACATTTTTTTTTGCAGGGCACAACTGCCCAAAGAGGGGACTTGTCCCTTGCAAAGTGGGACAGGTGGTAACCCTAGGAAAAATACGAGGTGAGAAGGTTTTGGGATATTTGTTGGATTCTTTGGGATAAAACACCTAGCAGAGGTGCAGTGAGACTTCAGATGTAAGAGCACTACTCTTTTGTTTGGTAGGGCACTTCATGGACTGAGTTCACTGTACACACAACATTACATTCAGTCACTAGACCTATGGTAAGATTACATATGAAAAAGGGGTGAGCGCCAGGGAAAATTCCTAGGCAAACCAGCTAATACAAGATATCAAATTGCAGAAAGATTAAAAAAAACTCACCACTAGTGGATGGTCAGAAACATTAAAATGCAAAACCCCATGTTTTTATCTTATAAAGGATACTGCCAGGTGGAAAGCAACAAAAATGGTTCACTAGTAACTACACCTGGGGATCAAGTTAAAACCTGAAAAATGTAACTTTAAAATTTAGACAGCATGTAAATTCTGTATCTTAAAGTAAAGAATAAAATAAAATATATAAAATGCAACGTAAACAAATCAAAATAGTCATAATTAGAATGCACAGCATACTATACTGCAGAGGGTTTTATAGTGTAATGGGATCATAGGAATTACAAAGTAATTGAGTCTTATGACCATTTACACCTTGCCAATATCTCTCCTCAAAATGATCCTCCTTTCCTGAATGATTTTGTGCCAGGAGCTTTTGACACACCAAACCCAAAAGGTTCGCCATCACTGACCTAGCCAATGGTAAAAATAACAAGACACTGACCTCTATGGATCTGGATGATCTTCCCTTACAATCAGATCACTGATGTACTAGTGCTGATTATAACAAGACAATGACCTCTTTGGGTCTGGATGATATTCCCTGAGCAATCGGGTGGGTTAAGAAGGATTAGAGTACTGCTGTTACATGATCAAAGAAAAGGCAATTATCAACCCACATTCCAAGGTCTCTAACAACATTCTCATTTTTGGGGGGTGGGGGTATTGTCTATGCCATATGCTGTAGAAGGGATATATTACAATATTATACATTGAGCATTTAATTTGTCTGTTTTAGCATACCAGGTATTTATAAGTTCTGGTTACAGGGCTTGGTTGTGAGAGGGTGACTTTACAGTGACTCCCAGTTTATAGTCATCCCCAGACTTGTTTAGCTAGAGGTCTTGGTTTGTAGTCCAGAGATGTCAAACATAAGGAGGTCCCCATATGGTACCCTGTGGGACACTATTGCCTACCTTCATATTCTTTGATGAGATACTGGCTACCTGCACCTTGTGGGCTCTGTCCTTTAGCCAATTTGCTCCGCATCTTAAGCACACCTTTTCAGTGTTGTGAACCTACAATGATAATGTGAAACACCACCAAGGGCCAGAGCCCTACCTGTTGAACCAAATAAGTTCAAGTAAAAAAGGAATCCTAGCACCTGGTGTGGCATTAGAATAAACTGTGTTGATCTTTCAGTAACAAAGGCAAGTATTCTTCATATTGAGCCACTGATAACAGAATTCTAATAGGACAGTAATACAGTAATCACATTTATAGATACAAAGCACAAATATTACAAAAAGGTCATACCCCTCTTTTGCAAAATTCATTGACTCTCATCAATGCCCAGGTAGGCTTCAATAACATGGCTTTCATCTAGCTTCAAGCAATTCCATCAACTTTTTAAATGCAGCTTGTAGAAAGCGTTAAGCAGATTTTGATGTTACCATAAGAACCACAGAATTATAACTAATTCATTAGTTCACAGAAAAACTCTAGAAAATGCTTCCATCTCAATATCCGCAATATAATTATACTTTGAATGTTTAGATCACTAACAATCATTTATGGGAGTCCTGTCTTTGCAAATGACATAATAATAGTTGATTTCTAAAATTTCAGCTTAGCACATCCTCTCTTCAAAGACTTATTTAAATCTTTCAGTTGTCCACCAGAACCAGTATGTATGTAGTTATGGACTTAATAAGATTTAATATGCTGATTTATTCTTGTAATAACCTAAACCAAAGCACTGATATGACATGTAGCACAATTTATTCTTGTAATAACCTAAACCAAAGCACTGATATGACATGTAGCACTATGGTCATCTACTTATCTTAAATTATGGCCCTCCTCAGCAATAATTCTGATTTGCAAAACATTTTAAAATATTGGGCTAGCAATAATACATAATGACCAATCCATGGAAAGTTCAGATAGCACTGACCATTTCACAATTTTTATCAGGTGATCTGAGCATGACTGTCTTCAAAATTTTCACTTTGCTATACAGCAGTTGAACACTCTGAGAAGAAAGCAGCAGTAAATTAAAAAGTCTGCAAACATGGAAGAAAATCCAAAATAAGCAGCTCCAACACCCATTTAACAGAAACAGATGAAGACATGTTTCCCTACATCACAGCAGTAAAATTGGTTTAATGACAACCAAGATTTACAAATAGTAACCGCAATCATTCTATAATCATCTACAAAATCTCTGCAAGTAATTACAATAAGAAAGAAAACTATTCAGTTAGGAAAAAAAACATGCAAAAATAGTGCATCTCTAATATCCACTTAACACAATGGAAGTTGATGTTTCAGTAATAGTATGCAGCATCCTAGCAGTATGGCATATTCATTTCAAACAACGGAATAGAAGGTATTTAATTTCAGTTGGTCACTCCTTATCCTTTATTACTGTAAAAGTTGCTGTTATAACTATTATCAATGATTACTACAGAATGTTCTAGCACAGAACCAGAACAATGAATTTCTGTCACTGCACGAAACAATTACTCATCTGTAATCTTCTCTGAATCTATTTGTTCACCTTTTATTGCTAAAAAGATTCCAAAAGACTGACAAATGCTGGTAAAATTAAAGCATTACACCCCATTAAAGCTCTATGGGTTTGTTACTGTTACTGAAGAAGATATTTGCTCCTTATACAGTGAATATAGAGCTGTAAATTTACCAGACAGGCAGATAGAGTTAACCTTTTATTAAAATCTCAGAATTTGTCCAGTGATTAGCTGACTATTATTTTTGACCCATGCATGTGTATTCCTTCATTATATGCATTCACAATAACATTTTTTTTACCCTTCTTAAAGTATATAAATGTCTATACAGACCTCACACAGTAGAGCAAACTACAGCTTCATATATGCATTAAAGGCAAAAAACACTGGAAAAAACTATGAAATGGAGAACAAAAAACAAAATACAGAATTCCTTAAACATTAACAGACAAACTACAATAAATGAAAAAACCCGGTTAAGAAAAATAATGACATCAGTGAACCATGGTATACATTAAAAAGATCAGCACTCCATGCCACGATGAACAAAGAAATGTGAAAAACAAATTAAGACAGTTAAAACATCAAATAAGACAGAAACTTAAAGACATGACAAAAATATACACAACTAAGGAGGGGTATACCTGTGGGCTATTCAAGATGGCTACCACTTTTTTTTTTTTTTTGATGGCATGGTCCAACTGGACAAGAAAAGCCCCTTTTCAGCAGACACCTGGGGAAGAAAGCTCCAAATAATGAAATAAGATTACATGCATTAATATCATTATGCATACAGTTCTAAGGAAAATACTACAATAAAAAAAGAGACAACGTACAATAATGGTCTAGTACATTGGTTCTAATGCAACAGTACATTCAGAATGCAAACATCATATTAGACCCTTACTCTAAGGAACCATTGTATTAATCTAAAGATCTTTGAGATTGGTAAAAATAGAACTTTATGTTACAAAAAAGAAGTTAGGAAAGGGGAAATAGGAGGAAACAGTGGGAAAGTGGGAAAATGTGTGTGGGGGGATATGAAGAACAAGTGACAATTTAGGGAAACTGGAGGAAAATGGGAGATTCTATGGAAAAATGGGGTGAGAAAGTACAGCTGTGCAAGTGACTTTTTGGTGTATACTTAAATTATCTATAAGCCATGTGACTCTTTGAACTGGCAGTGTCTGGAAGGTTCCACATTATCCTGCTGAGGTACATGACCACAGCCAGGAGTCACTTAGGTCTTGTTTTAATTTGGGTTTGAAGCCTTTTAATTTGCTATTTGTTTTACTGGAATTGGTAACTTGTTCCAAAGTTTGGTGATGTAATTGGAATAGAGAACATCTCCTTAAGCATTGCTTGACTTTGTGGTAGCCAGAAGTTGTTTTTCACTGAAGTGTAACTCTCTGCATGATGAATACTGCTGAAGTATATTTTTAGGGAGGGGTAATTATTGGGGCTGTTGATAAAGTCATGGGCTGTGATTAGTTGGGTATAGATGAGGTGCTGTGGAAGTTCTAACCACTGCATTTGTTTGGTGGCAAGACGGTGGTGAGACAATTCAATTATTTGATTTATGCAAGAACATTTTTTTTTAGAGTTTAGACACTTAATTATTCTATAGCATAATAATTTTATTTTTATTGTCCAGATTTTTTGCTCTAAGAGGTTGAGAGGTATGACGCTGTAAATGTTTTGTTGATAGTCACCCATTTCTGAATAAGTGGTGATATTAACCTTTAAGTTAGTTACCATGGAATTTGATGGCTTAGCGGCTTGCTGAAAACTGGTATGGGTACAAAGAATTGTCGAATGCACAGGTAAGTGAGTGCTATTACAGCTGACTTGGGGTTTGTTGACTGTAATAGTTTAATGAAGGTTTGTAGGAATATAAGTGTGTTGAATTAATGTTTAAATTAATTTCTGGCTGTGTTGCTGTTTGTGACTGGAGGTCGCATGTATTTGCCAGTAATTTTAAATAAGTTGTATTTTACTTCAAGATTACACTCATGATGCTAATGGTGAAACTGATCTGCATATCATGGATTTGGAGTTGCCTTGAATCAACTGTTTTTGTACATCTGAATTGTATTTTTGGAATCCTGGGTTATGGAATTGCTGTGTGTGTGCGTGCATGTGTGTGTGTATGTATACATATATATATATATATATATATATATATATATATAGGACTCTCCATCAAACATGTTTCACCAAAACATAAACCACCGAGTACACTTTCATGAAAGTGCATTTATCGAAAATGTACTTTTGCCAGAAGGTAAGTAAGCAAACAGTTGTTTGCATGTAGGTTTAGTTGTACATCAACATGTGGTGTAGATTGTACAACTAAACAAACTGTTGTTTAGATCGCAGTACAGTTGGGATAAGGGAATGTTCCCTTTCCCCCACTGTAGTGCAATCTCGGAGTGAGAATATTACAGTAGGGGGTATGCGGGGTACAGGGGGGCTTGCCCCCCCCCCTGAATAAACGTGAGCAGTCTTTTATTTTTTAATATTTTTTTTTTTGGAAAAATCCATTTTTGATAAATGCACTTTCGTGAAAGTGTGTTCTGAGATTTACATTTCGGTGATGTGTGTGTTCGATGGAGAGTCCTAGATCCATATATATATATATATATATATATATATATATATATACATGTATAACTATATATGTATGTGTGTGTGTGTGTGTATATATTTATATATATATATATATAAAATATAAAAAAAACTTCTTGAAAAATAATTAAACACCATTAACACTGAACTATATGCGATTAATGCTTAAAACAAGCAATAAAGGACACAGACACTGAACGGATGATTAAGCTTTCATTCGTTAACGATCATAGAACTTCTTCAGAATGACAGGAATTACAGTGGAGACAATACTAAATAAGAGTTAGTGTCATGTGATTGTACAGTATCCAATAAACAGATTGCAGTGAGTAGAGAAAGTACCCAATAAATGACATGTATACATTTGAAAAAAAAACAAATGAACTGTAGTAACTAGGTTAACATTAATATGTAAGAGTAACTGTAAAATGTTTAAAGCAAGTGTAAAATTCTATACATAGTGATGTCATGACCAAAAAGTAATGTGAATACCATTTTAGGGCACACTTAATATTCATGTTATCATTGAGTCCAGGGAACTGGTCTGCTCCCAAATGCAATTGCCACTTTAATTCCTTTACTTCTAAATATAAGTTAGGATCACCAAAGAAAGGAATAACTTGTTCAAGAACAATAAATCTAAACTTTGTGAAATTAGTGCAAAAAGTGCTATGTTTAGCTAATGTGTTGTTTGAATTTTTCACTCTGATGGCTCCCAAATATTCCTTTATTCTATCTGAGAGCTTTCTTATTGTTTTACTTATGTAGAAACTGTCACAGGTACCACAAATCCCAGCATAAACTACAGATTTGGTGTGACAGTCATAATGTCTATTGAACTGAATTGTGAAATTGCATTGTTTAAATGTGAAAGAGGTACCTTTATAAATATATGGGCACACCACACAACTATTACAAGTATACATACCAGATTGTGAAATAGGTAGGTTAGAAGTATCTAACAAATAAGGCATATCTCTGTTTTCTAAATGACTACGTATATTTTTAGTTCTTTTGAATGAGAAAACAGGATTGGCACCTAACAACTTTGCATTTGTATGAGAATCTGTAACCAAGTCTCAGTTGTTAGAGATGATAGCTCTAATGGATGTCATATCCCTAGATATAGGTAGAGGAAAACTAAGAGATCTGTTAATATGAGATGTGCCTGAAGTGTTGTTATGTTTAGGTTGAAAACCAAAATGTAATATAGGTAGGTGTTTGGAGTATCTGTTAGCTGCAACTTGTTCAAAAATGTTATCAACAAGTGTTAGGAGGATAGTTTCTTGCATAAAACATATGTTTTAAAATGGTGGATTGTATGATGAATTCAGAGTCTTGGCTAGTTATTCTGGATATGAGAATAAATTGACCCTTAACAAAGTTTCTTTTCATGAAGAAAGGATGCATGCTATTAAAATCCAAGAAATTATTTTTGTAACCATAACAACACTTCAGGCACATCTCATATTAACATATCTCTTAGTTTTCCTCTACCTATATCTAGGGATATGACATCCATTAGAGCTATCATCTCTAACAACTGGGTCTTGGTTACAGATTCTCATACAAATGCAAAGTTGTTAGGTGCCAATCCTGTTTTCTCATTCAAAAGAACTAAAAATATACGTAGTCATTTAGAAAACGGAGATATGCCTTATTTGTTAATTCTTCTAACCTACCTATTTCACAGTCTGGTATGTATACTTGTAATAGTTGTGTGGTGTGCCCATATATTTATAAAGGTACCTCTTTCACATTTAAACAATGCAATTTCGCAATTCAGTTCAATAGACATTATGACTGTCACACCAAATTTGTAGTTTATGCTGGGATTTGTGGTACCTGTGACAGTTTTTACATAGGTAAAACAATAAGAAAGCTCTCAGATAGAATAAAGGAATATTTGGGAGCCATCAGAGCGAAAAATCCAAACAACGCATTAGCTAAACATAGCACTTTTTGCAGTAATTTCACAAAGTTTAGATTTATTGTTCTTGAACAAGTTATTCCTTTCTTTCGTGATCCTAACTTATGTTTAGAAGTAAAGGAATTAAAGTGGCAATTGCATTTTGGAGCAGACCAGTTCCCTGGACTCAATGATAACATGAATATTAAGTGTGCCCTAAAATGGTATTCACATTAATTTTTGGTCATGACATCACTATGTATAGAATTTTGCACTTGTTTTAAACATTTTACAGTTACTCTTACATATTAATGTTAACCTAGTTACTACAGTCCATTTGTTTTTTTTTCAAATGTATACATGTCATTTATTGGGTACTTTCTCTACTCACTGCAATCTGTTTATTGGATACTGTACAATCTCATGACACTAACTCTTATTTAGTATTGTCTCCACTGTAACTCCTGTCATTCTGAAGAAGTTTATGATCGTTAACGAATGAAAGCTTAATCATCCGTTCAGTGTCCATGTCCTTTATTGCTTGTTTTAAGCATTAGTCACATGTAGTTCAGTGTTAATGGTGTTTAATTATTTTTCAAGAAGTTTTTTTATATTACAAATGTCTCTTCTTACTTGTGCGGTTTTAGTTTTATTTAATATATATATATATATATATATATATATATATATATATATATATGCACACACACACACACACACACACACACACACACACACACACACACACACAAACATAAACAAATCCCGAGGGCATACTTCATGATGAAAGAAAAAGGGATGGGTGACATTGCAGGTAATAGACAGTACTGATCCAGGAGTAAACCTAATTCAGATGTACCAAGAAAATCCATTGGAAACCGTGTGAATGTGAAACATGGGAGATGCTTTACTAGAATGAAGTTGATGTGTGTTCTTAATTTATTAGCTCCAATCATACCATTCAACTGTCCAGATTTTTGCCTCATATTTTTGGTCCATTTTTCATAAAATTGTGGTTTTCTGGCAAATCATTAAATATTGAAGTTAGAAAATAATGGCAGACATTTGACTTTTAGACTTCATACCCTTCAGAAAATTCATGATAATGCAAAATCTGTTACTCTAGCAACTTTCTAAATTTATAAGAGGAATATTTATAAATTGTCCCTATTTTTGGGCCTTTGTCCCTCTTTTGTTTATGGCTTTGTCCAGATTTTTTGTTCTAAAAGGTTGAGAGGTATGGCTCTAATCGAGGCAAATATTAAATTTGGTTACCATGAGTAACAGTATGACAAAATTGTTGTGTATTTGGTTAGCCAGAGCATTTATGTTAATTGAGCCATGTGCAAGTGCTATTTCAGATGAACATAGTTACAGGAAGACGACAGTAGACGCTCTGCAGCAGTTGTAAGAGGTGGTTGTGTTAAAGGCAGTCTATCATATAGATGCAGAATATGGATCTCTGTGTACAGGAAATAGGCTTGGCAGACAAACTGTATCTAGTTCAATGTGAAAGTATCTAATTAAAATGTTCTAAATGTGTGTAAAGGAAGCTAACGGCTGTGGTTTGGTAAGGAGTACGGTATCAGGTATGGGTCATAGTACAAGCATCGATTCAGATGGGTGAATTAATGGATTCAGATTCAGAACAGAACGAAACTAGGCAAGCAGATGCCTAAAAGGTAGGAGTAAGTAGAAAAAATGTTTTACAACCATTGCAGTGTGAGATACCCAAGGTATAAATAAAGGAGATAAATACTGGTCCCACAAGCAAAGGTCAACTCATTACAGCAATCAGTGAACATATCCCTTACTTAAATTAAAAAAAAAAACTCATTATGGAAGATTGTAACTTAAGCCTACTAAATCCAAATAACTGCAACTTTAGTAAATGGCCAGCTGACCTAAGTTTACCTTTTTCTGAAACCACAAGACTAAACATTAAATCTGACAACATTCTCTTCTAGCACTAATAATTTCCGGGATACCAAATAAAATCTCTTCCCTTAAAATTCTCCCTCCTTGAGTGACCACTGTCCCACATACCTCCCAACTGTCCAGATTTTTGCAGAATGTCTAGATTTTCATTTCATATTTGTAATCTGTTCCTCATAAAATTTGTGATCTTCTGGCTAATCAGTTTCACTAAATAATGAAATACATTTGACTTTTATATTTCATATCCATTAGAAAATGCAAAGCAACACAAAATCTTTGTAAGTTTGTAAGAGCAATATTTAAAATTTGTTTCTATTTTTGGTCCTTTGTCCCCCCATTAATTTGGCTTTGTCCACATTTCTTGTGATAAGAGGTTGAGACGTATGCTGTCCCATTACATTCCAAATAAAAACTATCTCAGTTGTATGGTATGGGATCAAAATAATGTTTAGCTCCAAAACCAACAAAAACGTTCTCAAAGTAAGAAAAATGTTAGGTCAATCAGACTGCAGATAAATCCTTTCCTACTAAGATCCTGACTAGACACCTAATACCCTCTCGTATGCTCTTCTTGTCAAAAAAGAAAAAAAAAATATTCTTGCAGGTTACCCAACTTTACAAACTTCACAAATGGTATTATTAGAAACAAATCAAATCAGTAAAGAGAGGTAAGCTGCTCTTTGTAACCAATTTAAAAAGTGTGAAAGAAGGTACAAAACCATTTACCTAGAAAATCAAGAAAGCACTCTCTTTAACCATCCAACAAATTCTGGAATTAAGTAAATTGACTCATGGATAGAAACAACCATGGCAACACAAATTTAACACTGACCTAATCTCACATAATGACTTCCTTTCAGACTTCAGTCAGCTCCTTTCTCCTACCCAACCCCCCAAACACTCCACAAATTCATCCTTCTGTATATATTCCTCCCCATCTTTTTGCTTTAATGCAATCACAAAAAAAAAAAAAAAAGAAAAATGCAGTAAAAAGAATTTCAAATGTCTCTCCTAGCTCAGACAACTTACACCTATGGTACACAAAAGAATGTACACAATACAGTCTGGAAACACTTTATACACCCAACTTACACCTATGGTACACAAAAGAACGTACACAATACAGTCTGGAAACACTTAAACAAGTATACACCCAACTTACACCTATGGTACACAAAAGAATGTATACAATACAGTCTGGAAACACTTAAACAAGTATACACCCAACTTACACCTATGGTACAAAAAAGGATGTACACAATACAATCTGGAAACACTTAAACAAGTATACACCCAACTTACATCTATGGTACACAAAAGAATGTACACAATACAGTCTGGAAACACTTAAACATGTATACACCAAAGACTTTGTCAAAATATGTTTCTCTCAGTTTGGAAACAAACATTAGACCCATCCTCCAAACCCCCAAGTCCAGTTCTTCTTCTGAATTCAGGTCGATCTCCATTTGCATCACAATGGAAATTGTACTTGAACATCTCACCTATGTACAATTAGCATATTACATTCTGACCCAAGGAAGTTTGTACAGAAACCAGCACAGATTTAGGTCTGACCTGTGTTCTATGACTTCACTGTGGGCATTAAGAGATGATATCTTAAATTCTATGGATAACAGGCTACTTCAAGTTTTCACCAATCTAAAGCATTTAACCTGGATGATTACCTTCTACAAATTATGACCTGATTGATCATCATGTCCTTCAAACAGATCTTTTTTGTGCCATGGACTAAGTCCTAAAGCATGCAACTGGCTAGATAGTTTCCTGCTAAGTTAGACATTTAGCATTAAACATACATCCTCCACTTCTCCCTCATCCTCAGAGAAGTACCCCAAAATATGTACTGTGTCCACTGATATTCTCTCTTTACATTAATAGATACTAAACAGACAACCTCTCACACCCAGTCATACTTTATGCAGATAGTATGATTACCAAATGCAAACCCAACCCAGCCAGTATAATCACCTTCCAAGAAAAGACCAATAACAAAAAAGGGGGAAAGTGAAACATAATTCTCACATAACAAATGTAATATGATTAAGCACTTTTATCTCTTCTAATGGCAAGACTTATTCAGTATGGTTGCAAACCAAATATCTCAGGTTTAAATAATGAGAAATCACAACTCTTCTCATGCACTCAAGTTTGTTTAAAAATGTGAAAAAAACAATTCTAAGAAATATAAATACATTAAATACATTAAAAATGTTTATTCAAAAGCAAGTTCAAATAGTAAACTGTTAAAAGGCTGTCAACATTTGGTAGCACTCCTTTTGGGAAGACTGTTAATGGAAAGTTCCTCATTCAGTCCTATTTCAGTGCTGCATTTAATTTTAGCTGCCAAATTAATTATAGAAACTTGATTTGGTTCTCTGACCCTTGTGTATTTATTTTGTATTTGGTGGAACCCTTTTAAGCATAAAAATTCTCTTTAAATTATTATAGTTCTGGACATGTTTAAAAGGGGGGTGTTTTTTGGATCACCAATTTTGATGCATTAACATGTTCATATATTCTTCCCGTAAGTTGTCGTTTAATCTTTCCCAACTTAGGAAAACACATATGAGACACCCTTTGCAATATACATCACCCTAGCATCAGCTCAGTTATAATGTCCTTCACAACCAGTAGTTGTTGGGAACCCTGAAACAAAAATACTGGGACCATCATAAATTAACTTTTACTGTTTGCAAGTCCACATTGTGTTATCTAATTAAATACAGGCTATGTTTTACATTCCCCTTCAATGTTCTCTCTTATATTCTGCCCCTTCCTACAAACAACTATCTGTTCACTGCCTAAAGCTTCAGTAGCTGTGTTTGCTTTAATTGCAATCTCTCAATTCTTCTGAAAATACATCTCAAGTCAGATTATTTGGTATAGTGTGGCAGAATTATACAATTCCCAAAATTATTTTGACTCTCTGTTGCTCCTGGGTGTACTAACTTCTTTTCAAGCTACTAAGGGATTTTAAAATAGGCGGAAAGTCATTTGCTCAACATTCAGATACTTTATCCAGGGCAGTGGTAACCATTACTGGCACACAGTCCAGATTTACAAACATAGTCCCCAGTTGTTTAATCTCTTTCTGATATAACATAACAAAAATAAATCTTGAGGGCCTAATGCCCTGCCCTTTTATTAACCCTCAGTGGATGCTGGCTCTTGAATTGTAACAGACTATGGGAGTAAGTAGGCTTTTTAAAAATGTTAGAAGCCGATCTATTGTTCCCTTAATCTTAAAAAAAAATTGAACATCCAAAAACATAGAACTGTTTACCATACTGATAAGTGAAAGTTAGTTATCCAGTTAAAATAACATGTAAATTTCGGCAGTTCTTGCATGATACCCCCAAATTATAAAATGTCATCTATGTAGCATAAATAAGGCTGACTATATGGTCTGATCACTACTCAAAACAAATTATTTTCCCCAGTGTCACATAATGTTGGCATAAACTGGTGTGCATTTGACTCCCATGGTGACACCCTTTTTCTGCAAAAAATATTTGCCTTCAAAGAGTATGTAGTTGTTGTGCAGAATAATGTCTGTACAAATACCTAGAACATTGACCTAATCCTTGGTCAGATTTATATCTATTGAAATGGCCTCTGTAAACCAAACTAAGCCTATTCTATAAGGGATGGAGGTAAACAGTTCTTTTATATTAGCTGTAACAATAATTTCAGTTCCTCTGATCTTGTATGAATACAAATGCTTGTGGAAATGTCAGGAGTAATGTAACGTGTGGGTTATCATTAAAAAAGTTTTTCATTTTTGGTCAATAAAAGAGGACAATACTATCTGTTTTTAGATACTTTAGAAGACACAGTCAGTCTATACAATGGCTTCACCAAGGATTTGTAAATCTTTAATAGGTCTTACAAACAAGGCAGGTATAATAGGATTTTTTACCTGCATAAATTCAAACAAGCTTTTAGAAGTTAAACCATCAATAAACAGATTCCCTCAAATAAACATTAATCTGACCACTAAGCAAGAAAAATGAGTTCCTAGAATTAGGTTCATGGTTGTTACGATGAACTTCATAATTCGATTATTCTTATCTCACATACAACAGTTCAATAATTCTGACTCTTTTTTAGTAATGTTACAAATCTCTTAGGTTTCTGGGCATGAAGTTCTCTAATATCGCTTTCATATATTCCAAAAATACTCAGAATAGGGTGCACTGGGAGGTTCCAAGTACTTTCACATTTAAGCCCTGTAAAAAAAGTAAGAATAAAAGTCATGTGCAGAGCTCTAGTAACTACAGAGGGATAAAATTGATCAGCCACAGCATGAAGTTATGGGAGAGTAGTGGAAGAAAGCTTAATAAGGGAAGTGATAATTAGTGAGCAGCAATATTGTTTGGTGCCAAGAAAGATCACTACAAAAGTGATGTTTGCTCTGAGGGTATTGATGGAGAAGTATAGAGAAGGTCATAAGGAGTTGCATTGTGTCTTTGTGGACTTAGAGAAAGCAAGTGGCAGGGTGCATAGAGAGGAGTTGTGGTATTGTATAAGGAACCAAGATGATAGTGTATAAGTGCCCAAAAGCAGACTCGTAAAAGCAAGGACACTTGTCGTAGTAAAGGCAAAAACACAAATCCAGGAATGTATAAAACACTATTTTAATCGGTATTCACCACAGATTACAGTTAAGCGCTTTCATCATGTCAAGCATGACTTCATCAGAACAATTTAAAATACTGACTTCCTCTGTTTAAATACTCACTCCCACCTATCAAATCACTTCCAACTTTTGATGTAATTAGTTCATTCTTGCAAAAGTAAAAAAGACTAAAATCAAGTACACAAGTAAACAGCTAAAGCCATTTAAATGTAAAATTCATAATTTTTTTGTTCGTTTCTTTAAAAATGACATTATACTAAACATTTCATTTAACCCAGATCCCATTTTGGCATTAGTTTTAATTTGCCATGTTATTTCCTTCATCTCTAGTTTATTTTTCCAGTTTCCCCTCCTCTGGTCTTTATCCACAATTTCACAGATTCCAAAAAGAAAACCTGAACAATGGGGACTAGCTTTTAAATGTCGACTAAGGGCATTATTATCGTCCCCTTTCCTTATCGCATACAAATGTTTGCAGATACGTCTATGGAAAACCCTCTCTGTCTTTCCTATGTAGAAAAATTTACATTCTTGACATAAGGCTAAATAGATCACTCCCCTAGTATTACAGGTACCTGGTTTTAAATGTATTATATACCCTCTATTTCACCTCAGAACAATTTCCGTCAGTGGCGGAACAACAGCTCCTGGTAGCCTCTAATGAAATTATTTCTTCTTTCGATGGTGTATTGTTGAACTACCAGGGTTTCAATATATTTAATTATGCTAATATTGAGGTGAACCAAAATGTATTCTCCTTATTTAAAAAAGGAATGAAATTTGTACCTTCCAGGAAGCCGGACGTGGCTAAGACAATTACAGACTTAAACTATATCCTAGAAAATTAAATTTGCAATACTTGTTCAAAGATAATATCTATGACAGTAGGGAAAGGGAGGGATTTAACAAGAAGAGTTGTTTTAACCCACCTATGCACCCTACTATAGCTATATACAATCAGCAATGTTCCCAAGATATATACGAAACTATACAAAAGAACAAGGAAAGGCGTTATAATTTGACCAAAGAGGAAATACTTTATTAAACCAGTTTAGGGGAAATTCTAATTTAAGGTTTATGAAACTGGACAAGGGAGGGGTATGGTCATAGTGGAAAAGACAGATTACGTCAAAAAAAGTTTGAATCCCCCATACCGGTTAATTATTACCTCTCAAAATAGTACCACATACTCGCCAGGGGTGTTTGTGGACAGAATAGTTAGGTTAACATTGAGACCAATAGAACATTTGATTTTAGATTCTTGGGATTTTTCTCTCTAGGATAAAACATCGATTCTATGGGGATGAAGTGTGTTTTTCCACAGTAGATGTGGTAGACTTATTTTCCTCCATACCTCATTGTGAAGGGTTAAATTACTATTTTTTAGCCCTGAGGGAATTGACTACCCTAAACAACACCATGACTAATTTTATTATGTTATTAATGGAAACTATACTTATGAGCAATTACTTCATATTTGAAGGAGAGTATTACAGGCAAATCAAGGGGGTGGCAATGGGGAGTATTTGTGCCCCCTTATTAGCCAATTTAGTCATGTATATGTGGGAAAAGAAACACGTGCTATCTAATACACACAAAAACTATTGGACTCTATACTTTAAATTTTTGGATGATTTATTTATTATGTGGAAGATCAAAGGTAAACATGATGAATTTACTTCTCATTTGAATAATGTATGTGACAATTTTAAATTTACTAGTGTATTTGAAGTGACTTCTATCAATTATTTAGATGTGACATTAACCAAGGACACTGTTAATGGGAAATTCACATCCAAAATCTTTAGAAAACCAACTTTTTCGAACGATTATTTAGAGTTCAAAAGTTGTCATCCTTTGTATGTAAAAAAGAACATTGTAAAAGGCCAGATGGTGAGGATGGCTAGAATGTGTTCCGAAAAAGATATTCTAGAGAGGGAAATGGGGACATTGGTTACCTTCTTTTTGGATAGAGGGTACCCTACCAATTTGGTATATGATTTTTGTACCCAGGTTATGGATTTCTGGGGATCTAGATATATTCCACTACTAGGGACTGATTCGACCTTGGGAGTTTGCCCAAGGAGGGAAGGTATGGACCAGTTCAAAAGGTCGATGGTGTTGACATACGGAGAGACTTCAGGAAGGGTCAAGGAAATAATGAAAAAGAATTGGGCTGTGTTTAAAGGCAAAGAGGGTCTTTTGGAGGTCTTGGGTAGTGAGACACATTTTGTCTTTAAAACCGACTTCAATATAAAATTTTTGTTGGAGCATCCTGTTATTTTTAAAATTGTTAACAAAGGAACAGGAAAGTGTGGGAGCTGTGAATATTGTAAATTCATTTTAACAGCTCCAGTTGTGGAGTTAGGAAATACAGGGTATATAATACATTTAAAACCAGGTACTTGTAATAATAGGGGAGTGATCTATTTAGCCTTATGTCAGGAATGTACATTTTTCTACATAGGAAAGACAGAGAGAGTTTTCCATAGACGTATCTAAGAACATTTGTATGCGATAAGGGAAGGGGACGATAATAGTGCCCTTAGTCGACATTTAAAAGCTAGTCCCCATTGTTCAGGTTTTCTTTTTGGAATCTGTGAAATTGTGGATAAAGACCTGGGGGGGGGATAACTGGAAAAATGAACTAGAGATTAAGGAAATAACATGGCAAATTAAAACTGATGCCACTATGGGATCTGGGTTAAATGAAATGTATAATGCCATTTTTAAAGAAACGAGCAGAAAAAATATGAATTTTCCATTTAAATGGCTTTAACTGTTTACTTGTGTACTTGATTTTAGTCTTTTTTACTTTTGCAAGAATGAACTAATTACATCAAAAGTTGGAAGTGATTTGATAGGTGGGAGTGAGTATTTAAACAGAGGAAGTCAGTATTTTAAATTGTTCTGATGAAGTCATGCTTGACATGAAAGAGCTTAACTGTAATCTGTGGTGAATGCCAATTAAAATAGTGTTTTATACGTTCCTGGATTTGTGTTTTTGCCTTTACTATGACAAGTGTTATTGTATAAGGAAGTTGGTAGTGGCAGAGAAGTATGTAAAGGTAGTACAGGATATTTACGAGAGCAGTGTGACAGTGGTGAGGTCTACGGTAGGAGCAACTGATGTGTTCAAGGTGGAGGTGAGATTACAAAAAGGATCAGGTCTGAGCCCTTTCTTATTTGCAGTGGAAATGGACAGGTTGACAGACGAGGTCAGACAAGAGTCTCTGTGGACTATGATAACATTGTGATCTGCAGTGAGAGAGGACATGCAGGTGATTGGTGTGACAGAGCAAGATGCAGAATACAGGAAGAAAAGGGAACAGATGATCTGCTGTGGCAACCCTTAATGGAAGCAGCCAAAAGAAAAAGAAGAAGAAAAGTTACAATTGACCTGTTTATTGATGTTGAAAATTCAGATTCAACTTCATTGTGAAGCGTTTTAACTCTCCAAGTACATCCACCAGGTTAGAATTTGAACTAGGGACAAATGTTAATCCCTTCAAAATATATCCATAAAGTCTGGAATGATTTATATAGTGGTATAGTTATACATTTTGAAATTGTTCCTTTTATAAATAGTGAAACTGTCTTGTTCAAACATTTTAGAAGTTTTAATTTCCTCTCCTCATCCCCCTGGGGCTCTGCCAAGGGATGCTTTGCATGTTTGCATGTATCTTGACTGGCTGCTTTCAGCAACAAGTTCAGTTTTGCCTTGCCACACAATAAAAATGTCATCTAAATATGTGAATGTAATTTAAAGGACAGAAGTTGGAGTTTGTCAAAAACAGCTGTTCACTCCTTCCAATTAAATTATATATGCATTTTTAGATAATATTTTAATTGTGTGGGCAAGGTAAAATTAACCTTGATGAATTATTTATTTATTTTGCATACTTCTAAAGATTTTTTTGCAACTCGCATACAGTATTTCTAACAATTCTATAGATTAATTGGATATGAACTTTTATAAGTACAGTGAACACAGGAAATTTTAGACTAAAAAGAGTCTTATAAATGTGATATTTTCTAATGAGTACTTGCACTATTATAGTAATCGTCCCATTAGACAAAAAAGTAGTATTGTCAAAGGTTAGGTGGTACGTCTGTTATGCTTAACGTATGATGACATGAGTTTCATTATTTAACTGGACAAACTTTGACAAATGTTTTTTAATAGAAAGTACTCCGCAGATTTTGCTGTAAAAGTTAAAAAAGAAATTCTTTGCTTCAAGTCAATTAGGTTTTTCCACATTTTACAACAATTACCCTCTTCAGGTAGTGTAAATAACCAAAACAATTTCCCAACTGATATGATTCTTATATTTTACATAGATTCAGGTGCAATCATTAAGATTATAAAAAGAACTGGTTTCTTATTTTCAATGTTTTAAAATCATAACAATTGTTGTTTCTCTCATGTTTGTTTATAGGAGGAATTTTTGCATTAACATTTCTGGAATAATGTGCATACAACTTAAAGGACAGGTGTTTAAAATGCCAAAATGCTGCAAATGTAAACAATGCTGTTGTTTTGTTTTTATGAAGGCCTCTATGTAACACTGGGGGACTATGGCAAAGTTATTTCCTGTTTAGGGAGGAACAACTGCCAAACTGTGGGGTTGGTATACACTGCTAAATGTGTTTCATATGCATGTTTAACATTGTAAAACTGACAGAAATATACAGCTATGAATATACGAGCCCAGCAACAGTATCCATAAGCTGGATGCAAATAATTATTTAGCGAAGCACAGTTTGAAATGTGCTACCATCAAGAAGCATACTTTTTTATTTTAGAATATGCACCATAAAATGTAATGAGTGGAAATTGGGACGATTCACTTGAGTTTAAAGAACTTGTATGGCAACTTTGTTTGAAAGCTACATATTTTTCAGAGTTGAATAAGCATGCCTCTATCAATCCTGTTTATTAAATATCAAG
This sequence comes from Protopterus annectens, assembly GCF_019279795.1. Taxonomy (NCBI): domain Eukaryota; kingdom Metazoa; phylum Chordata; order Ceratodontiformes; family Protopteridae; genus Protopterus; species Protopterus annectens. The sequence continues at coordinate 262,918,197 of NC_056745.1, read as the reverse complement.
TATAAATAAATCATGTTTGTTTGCATTGTTATTCACTTGTCATTTATGAGTGTCAATACTTTTGACTATGTAATTAAAAGGGTACCCAAGATTTGGGTTATGACACCTTGTGACTTTGTTTCCTGTTGGAGTATTTAAATTTGTGATTGTTTATGGTTTTCATTACTTTCTGATGAAGTCTTTAGCCACTCTAGATGAAAGCACTTAAATAATATAGTAAACTTGGTTTTACCTGCTTGGAGAGTTTGATGGTTATTATATTTTTATTATTTGTCATATTATGCAGCCAAACCTATACTTGACTTGTAATTGGAAAAACACAGAAAGGAATCAGTGTGAAATTCCCGAGGATAATCTGGAATGGATCCCATTGTGAGAAAACAAAGGCACTGGTAGGAACTATTCAAAAACATAAAAAATAAAATAAAAGTGCCACAAATAAAGCAGTACACACTTTTTTTGTCAAAGTGCTTCTGGAGAAGTTTCATGTCCTATTTGGAGATCATATTGAAACAAATGTTTGCAGTTATCAGGAAGAAGACTGACTGATATTTTGGGAGGTCCTCAGGAACACACTGCATTCACAGTAGCAAAAAAGAAAAACAAAGCAGCATAATATTGGACTGGGACAAATAATTCTTGATGGTGACATAGAGAGATTAAGCCCCAACTACAGATCAGTCGACCCATATTCGATTAGTGTCTCAGTTAACTGGCAGGATGGCAGGGAAGGAATAGGTGTGGACATCTCTAGGGAAGGTAGATGGTTACATGAGCATTCCCAGCCACTGTCTCAGTGGAGGCTAAGGATGTTGTTCAAGTTGCATAGCTCAGGAAGGTTAGGGTGGTGGGCATGGCTAAGCTGCCATGGAAATGGGGAGATATGTTAGGCACACCCCTTGCAGGTCTGCTCTTCAGATACCATAGAACTTGTAGGAAAGGGGAGAGAATAGTGGTTATGGTACTAATAAAACCCTCCAAAGGAGTGTAAATGGCCGAGAGCACCAGGCTGTCCTTATGTTCAATGACCAGCTCCAGTAGTAAGTCCAGGGCGGTACAGAGTTGCTGGTAGACCTGATGTGGCCATAGACCACTGGGTAGCAGTGCCATGTGGATAATGTATGGGACCAAAACAAAAGGAAATCATTAAAAAACTATGTTTTGGTGATTGTGGCAATAACATTCAGCAGCCAAAATCCAAGTACCACTGGAATTCTGGTGGAAGAATCTGACTGGTTCCCAAATGTGTTACAGCCCCTTGGAATAACATACTTTGGCACACTGCTGTGCTATACATCTCCACTGGTTATTAAAATGGAATAGCTGATGTAGGGATGACAGAGAACTCTGGACACAGCAGCTATATTAATAACCCAAACTGCAATAGTAAAAAATGGAAGGGTATCTGCAACAGCGAGCCAATATTGTTTGAGGACTTTCTCAACCACTCACAACTGAGGCTGGCTGATCCAGTAGACATAGAGACCTTGACCTGTCATTATCCATTCTAACTGATAGAATCTCCTGCTGGGATACTTCCACTATTTGACAGTTTGTCAAGAAAGATGATGTCACTGGTTAGCTGGATTTTCAGAACAGTATGAAGCTGACATAAGAAAACGGACTGCAGTAGCTTCTTTATCGAGAAAGTGAGACAATTCTCCCTTAAGAAGGGACAGGTAGATTAAGTAATCAAGCCAAAGTGAACCACTGTAACTTTAGTAAATAAATTAATTCTAAACAAACTGCATATATTTAAAAGGACAGCTGAGCCGTCTTCAAAGAACTAGCAGTATAGTTATTTCACTTATATAAAAATGAGTGTGAAGTAAATGGAAAACCTCTGTGGGCAGGGGGAAAAGAAGTAGCAGACCCCCCCGCCTTCTCAGAAGAAGCTGTGGTATGTAGTTGATTTGTTGAACATATAACTGTACTTGCCCCAGACAAGTTGACTTTATCAGCCAATTTCCCCTTAAACACAACCAAAATACTATATCCACGAACTGTAAAAACTAGTAAAACACGACAAGGCTCCTCAGTAGTTCACTCGAGTAGAATTTATTCACAATACACCAAAAAAACAAAAACAAAAGTAACAGTAACGGAATGAAAATGTAGAAATAAGTACTTAGCGCTTTCACCCTGTAAAACCTTTAGGGCATCTGTCGGGTGACAGTCCTAACCATCCATCGGCTAGCAATGGTTCAGCAGGTTTAATTGGAGGAGGAAACAGGAACAACACAGGAAGTCTAAGACCTGGTGACCCGCCTTCGAATTCTGCATTGAACGCTGGAGACGGCAACAGAGGATGTTTACACCAGAGTAAGTTTTCAGACATTAAGGACATACTACAAGCACCAAGCTTTTCAAGTATACTTAAAACTAACATCAAGGACATGGGGACTTTGAATCAGCAGATTACTGATTTCGAGAGGACTTTGAAACAATTCAAAACGCTGCAGATGGACAATGCATTCCTAGAGAGGTCGTTGGAGTTGGAACAGGTACCGAAAGGGCTACGTGTTTTTAAATTACCCTTTGGGTTCCATGATGACAACGAACTGTTTGACGAACTCATTAATTTGTATGACAGAACAGGCTTAGACCTTGTACGTCTTATTATTAGAAAAAACATTTACAAATTGAGTAAACTTAATGTGGTGATAACTGAATTAGACAAAAGTATACGTAATGATTTGCTGTTTGAAGTTAACAAACATAGACTGGACAATGTTTTGAAAGATTTAGATAATTTTGTTATGAAGGGACTGGATTATAAAAATAAAAAACTTTGTAGGGATAGCAATGACTATACAAATAAAAGGGCTTATAACCATTTCAAAGAATACAAAAATTCTAAGCAGAAACAGGCTTGTGAAAGGGTGGTTTCAGTTTACTTTAAAGGTGATGAACACCCCAATAGATACAATAGGCCTAACCATAAAGATAATTCACACAGGACACAGCTGAATATAAATGATAGTGTAGGACACAATGACAACGATACAGTTTTTTTAGACGAACCTGTAATGAGGAGATCAGAAAGGTTACGCGATCGGTATCAAGGTCAACAACCACAACAAATGCAATACAAGGAAGTTGCATCCTACAGAAAAAACACTTATTAAGGGAAAGGGAAACAAACTTAGTAACTACTTTATCTAATAATCCTGTACTAAGTGAAGGTTGTAAACTATTAATTAATAATGTTGCTGCAGAGAACAGTTGGCTGTGTGAAAATGGGGACAATGATGAAAACTGTATACAAGGTGGTGACTTTGAGAATATTTTAGAAGAAAATACACCCTCCTGTACAATTATACTAGATGGAGGTTTCACCATGTATAATTATACTGGTACCAGTCTTGGTTCTGAATTTGTTGCACTTTTTAAGAAAGGTTTCACTTTTGTTCCCAATTTTAAACATGACATAGGTAGATTACTTATTAATTTAAAAATATATACGAGATTGTTAAATTTAAAAATGTTTTTTGCAAACCAGAAAAAAGATATAGAACCTGATATAGAAAGGGTGACTTTAAAAAGATCTAGTACATTTATACCACCGCAGAATCCTATCATATATTTATTTGAAACATTATTTGAATCACAACTGCGCAGATTGGTTAAAACATATTTGATTAGAGAAGACAATCTTACTAGCACAGAAAGATTTTGTTTAAAAGAACTAACCACCAAGGACAAATATAGAGTTATGAAGCCTGATAAAGGTGGTGGGGTGGTAATTATGACTAAAACAGATTATATCAACAGAATGACCAATATGTTAGAAGATGACATTACCTATGAAAAAGTATCTAAACTTGAAATGAATAGGGCCTATACAAAGACAGATTGGTTATTATATGAATACCTGATGGAAGGAATGATAGACAAACAAGAATATGAATATTTTATTGTGGAGCATCCTATTGCTCCATCAATTTTTGGTATTCCAAAAACACACAAATGTGTGAACAATCCACCTTTTAGGCCAATTGTTTCAGCCAAAGGCTCAAAATTAGAAGCTGTAGCTAGGTATATTGACTATTATTGTAAAGATATTCTCAATCAATTCCCTCACATTATTAAGGACTCTTGGCATTGTCTGGATAAACTAAGAATATATAATATGAATAACCATTTCGATGACATCACTATGGTTACCATAGACGTGATAAATCTATTTTCTGTTATACCACACAAGCTGGGTCTGGAAATGTTTGAGACAATTTTAGATAGGTATAGTGGTCTGCACACGGTCAAGTGTAAGTTATTAGTAGAAATGATGAATTTTATGTATATGGAAGGTCAATACTATAGACAGCATACAGGGATAGCAATGGGGGCCAGATGTGCTCCCATTTACGCAAATTTAGTGCTAGCCCAGTGGGAGATTGAAAGTATTTTTTCATCCAGGTTCTGGACAAAAATATAATTTTATGTCAGATACCTTGATGATATTTTAATTTTTTGGAAGGGTGACAAAGATGAGCTAAGTGAATTTGTATGCTACCTAGATTCGTCTTCGACTTTTTTGAATTTTACAACCAAAATACATGAAGAGCAGTATGAATATTTAGATATCACTATGTATTTTAACAAGCATATGGTTGAATCTAATATTTTTCGGAAAAAAACATATTCAAATTCCTACCTTCATTATGATAGCTGCCATCCATATTTTCAAAAAAAGAATCTTGTAAAGGGTCAGATGGTTAGACTATCACATATTATTAGTGAAGATATCAATTTTATTTATGAACTAAAAGTAATATGTGATATGTTTTTAGATAGGGGTTATCCATTAAAATTAGTAAATCAAGTAAATGATGAAGTAATGATGAAAAGAAACACTGTATATAAACCAATTATAAAGGATGGTCTAAATACTATGACTATAGAGAAGACAAATATTAATAAAAATAAAAAAGATGTTTTTATTTTACCATTTAATGACAACTCTGACACTATAGTCAAAATATTAAATGATACTTGGTTCAGTGTTTTTTCTAACAGAATAGAATATAATGAAACAATAGGGCATTTTCCAAAGGTTACGTATAGTCGGGGCACTAACCTAAAAAAAAAAAAAAAAAAAAAAAAACCTAAAAGAAATTATGGAAAATAACAACAGTAGTTGTATATACACCATGTCAAAAATAAGTAAGTGTGGTTTTTGTAAATGTTGTAAATTTGTGAATGATGGATCATACACTATGGTGCAAGGATATGGGAGATCTTTAAAATGCCCAGGACACTGTAATTGTAATACGAAAATGGTGGTTTACTTGGCTACATGTGTTTCTTGTCCAGCATACTATGTAGGGAAAACCACCAGGAAACTGAGGGAACGTATTCTCGAACATAATAGAGACATCAAAAATAAAAAGATGGTGAATGCCCTCTATGTACACAGCAGTAAATGTGAGAATTTTAAGAGATTTATATTCTTTGTAATTGATAGAATTCCCAATTATTGGGAGAAAGGAGGGGATTACGACAATTTGCTAGAAGCAAAAGAATGTTTGTGGCAGTTAAGACTTAATGCCAGTTTTTTTACCGGGTATTAATGGACATATTTCTATTTCAAGTATTTTAAAACAAAGATCACATTATATTTGATATACTAATGCCTTTACAGCACAATACAGTTCATAAATGGTTATTTTAATTTTAATTTTAATTCTATGTTTTCTTAAGGTGAGGAATATTATAAAATAGTAGGTTTACAGTATTGACTGGTTTTTATTTAATATTATTATTCAATTAAAACATCCAGTAATGTTTGACAATATTTTTAGCTTATATAGGTTTTTACATGTTGATGTATTAAAATATATCTAATTTTTAGAATATTTACAATATTTATTATATTTATAACAGTTATAGTATTTAATACATTGTGTTTTATCTGTTTGAATCTATTGTACTATATTTACTAATAACAAGGTACAAATGAATTTTAAACAATTAATCAATTAACCAATGACAGGCGTTGTGTAATTTAAGATAAATGTATTTAACTGTGGTTGAATGGATAATTTATTCAGTACTCTGAAGATGCCCTAAAGGTTTTACAGGGTGAAAGTGCTAAGTACTTATTTCTACATTTTCATTCCGTTACTGTTACTTTCGTTTTTTTTTTTGGTGTATTGTGAATAAATTCTACTCGAGTGAACTACCGAGGAGCCTTGTCGTGTTTTACAACCAAAATACTGCTTGATGATGACAAACACTTGTTCTGCAATATTAATGGAACAGTTGAACAAAAAGGCAAATATGCTGCATATGTGGAGCGCAAAAAGTAATGCAATAAGTAAGACTCGCAAGTCACAGGAAATTTCACAGTTGGGGAAAAAAAAGCAGTCTGATGGGTATTGTATATACCATAATATTCCATCCACAAGCAAACGGACTGAAATAATGTGTAAAAGGTATGATCTACTTAAATCACAAATTCAAAACACATTTTCAGGCAATTTGGATAGGCAAATTTGCTAACCCTTGCTGGTGATCAGTTAAGTAATTAACTAAGGGGGCAGCAAGATTTGCCACTGCACGTACATCTAAACTACCCCCCATCAAACAAATATATAGTGTGATGTCAAAGACTACCTAATGAGTGGTAAAGTCCACACAGACGTTGCTTCAGTTTTATGCATTATATAAACAGCAGTGCCAAGTCAATCCCAAAAGGATATTTTTGTAGGCTGGAAAATTCAGTTATCATCTGGTTGGCACTGGTGAGATAAGTCTCCTTTCTGAAGCTGAGGAAGCAGAACTAGTTTACAGTATTGCAAATGAAGCAGCTGGTTAGGTAGTATTTCTAGGTGTACATTCTCAAGACTTTGCACTGGCTGCCTTGGGAACATACATATGAATATTGTTGCAAGACATTCATTAAGGAAAAAATGCAAACTATCTAGACTGAAAGGTATGGATGATAACAATCAGAGATCAGTAAGAGGCAATTTTGTATGATGGACTTGGAGATACTCTATTTGAATTACTGGGCAAAACTGAACATCGTGTATATTTTTATCTTTACAGACTGTTACCATGATCCTAAAATGTCAGTGAAATGAAAAAGGACATATAACCAACATGGGAAACTGTTATCTTCCATCACAATCTGTCCAAACTGTGTAAAACCTATCACATGGAGCTTGAAAGGAGGCATCTTTCTAAATATTATAATGGAGTTTCTGTCTCAACACAGCTGCTTTATCCATGAGCTGCTCAAAGTCAGAGCATTAGGCCAGACTGTACACTGCTAAACAGGTTCCAGAACATAGGTATTACACTGAACATGGAATGAGCTGCTCAAAGTCAGAGCATTAGGCCAGACTGTACACTGCTAAACAGGTTCCAGAACAAAGGTATTACATTGAACATGGAATGAGCTGCTCAAAGTCAGAGCATTAGGCCAGACTGTACACTGCTAAACAGGTTCCAGAACAAAGGTATTACATTGAACATGGAATGAGCTGCTCAAAGTCAGAGCATTAGGCCAGACTGTACACTGCTAAACAGGTTCCAGAACAAAGGTATTACATTGAACATGGAATAATGTAAGATGAGAATAAGTGAAATAATTTTTTTTTGCTTCACATCCTATCTGCTAAGAGGGTGAGACTTGACCCAGAGAAATTAGTGCAGTTTTGAAGATAAAGGATCTGTCTAATGTTGCTGATGTCCATATGTTTCCTTGGAATGGTTAATGAGCTGTGGAAATTTATTTTATATTTGACCAATCAATATAAACTACTGAGAGACCTGCTGTCTAAGAATAAGTGACCTGGTGATATTGGGGTAGCAAAACATAGAAAATGTTCAACCAGCTAAAACAGAGTTTTTATCTACACTGGTGTTAATTTTGTATGACTAATTGTCAATGGATACACCCTGATATCGGCTTGGATCTTTCTTCTTTCAGAAAGAAAGGAACAATGGAATTCTGTTGCATATTCACCCAGGTAATTTTACAAAATGGATCATCAATATACCTAAATATAAAAAGAGACTTTGGGCCTGACCCAAGGATACAAAATCTTCACAGACTTTTCGTCAGGCTGCCATTTTCAACTTGAGACAGATCAAATTTCAAGTGTGTTTACCACATAGACAAGCTGTAGATGGACTTCAATCCACAGAGCTCATCTCAGTTTTATGAAACAGTCCTCTATTGTTATTCATATTCCAGGCAAGAACTTGCTGGTAGTAGATACCTTGCTTCATGCACCAGAGGCATGAGACAGAAAAAGGATGAATCAGATATATATCTAGGGGAAAATGCCAATGTCTACATGGATGTTGTTATGGATAACCTACCAGCAGGTCCAACTTACCTCACCAAGCTCAGAGAACCATTATGTACTGATAGTGCAGGTTTCTAAGTGATGGATTTTTGTCAGAACAGACATCCAGGCTGTCCAAGACTAGACAGATTGGTGAAACAGTACTGCAAGAAAGTACAACTTTCGCAGTTCCTGCTGGTCTCTTGTTAAAAGGCTTAAGGCTGGTGATACATTTAGTTATGCAAAACAGTGTCCTACACCAAATATATGAGAGTCACCTGGGAGTTGCAAAATGTAAATAACATGCTAGAGATGCAGTGTCTGCTGGCCAGAGTTATTTGGACAGATAAATAAGCTTGTGTTGACATGCAAAGCAGAGCCAATCCAGAAGCACCATTAATACCAAGTGAGTTACCTGAGAGGCCCTGGCAAAAAGTGGGAGTAGATCTACTCCATCTCAATGATAGTACTTACCTAGTGGCAGCAGAGTATTTCTCACACTTTGTGGATGTTGAAAAAATAATTCCCACATGGTCAGAGAATTTGGAAATACTTTTAATTCCATATTTACTGGTATAGCATCACTTAAATTTTATTCTCTGTTACTGACCTTCAGTTTTCATGGTACAGATTTGCTTAGTTTGTAAGAAGTATGTGTGCAAACACATTCTCAATAGCTCAAAGTTCACATAGAGTAATGGGGAAGTCAAAACATCATGTATGAATGATGACGATTTTTCTGAACATGCTGAAAAATCTACACCTAACAGTAGCTGCTTGCAGATGTATAATGCAGGAATTAATATTAATGGCGCAAAGACTACCCATCACAATATCTTGTCTTCATTGTCGGTTAGACCTTGAACTTCTAAATCAGTCTGCTATAGCTTATATAGAGAAGAGAAGACAGAGGTATACTGTTACCTTTAACAACAGGCAGTGGACGAGAGACTTGAGGTCATTTGTATCTTGACAGGAGGTGCGGATTTTGGATATTAACACCTAGGGAACTGTGGTGTGACCTCACCATTCACTACATTCATACTTGGTAGAAGGATGTGAAGGTTTTATGAGAAGAAAGTGATACATCTTCAGCCATTGCAAATGAACGAACAGAGAAAATAATGAGTTGGCATGTAGTTAGGCAGCTAATGCAGACTTTCACAGTATTGCCTTGATAAATATTTGCCTGCCATCACAAAAATAAAATGGGCTTAAGCACTAATCGAACAAAAAAGCAGCATCCAGGTGATAGCAATAGAGACCCTGCATTGTAGCTTCAGAAGGGGTGCTGCACGCTTGAATGTACTGTCCTTCAGATAAGATACTGAACTGAAGTCCTATCTGCTTGAGATAATGGCACCTCAGATGGATGTGCTTTATTGCTCATATATTTTCACAACATATATCATACATGCTTAACAAAATACAGAGAACGAAACAGTTATGTGTAATACAGTGATAAACGAAATTATGCATATTAATAGGGAAAGGAGAAGAGAAAAACAGTCCACTAGCAATCCTCTACTCCTTCTGCCAAGACCTTTTCTTCAACTTCCCCATTATCATTGTGTAATAATTCATCACAGCGAGTTAACCACAATATCCAGGCTGTACTATTTATTATTTTATGATAAACATCTATGATATGATCATTCAAATTGGCATAAAAGACGTACATTAGATGATGCATCATAACAGAAGATACTCCAAGCTTATGACCATGTAATACTTGAGTCCAGAAAATCTGAACTCTCAGGCAGTATAATACAGCACATTCCATAGATTCTTCACAGTGACACATATTTCAAAGACTGACCTCTTTAATATTAAAGTTCATTAAGCCTTAGTCTACCTAGCATTAGTCTTCATAAAATATCTTGCATTTCACAATTCATACCTCTCAACCATCCAGATTTTTGCCTCATGTTTTTGTTCTACTCCTCATAAAAATTGTGGTTTTCTGTCAAAACACTGGAATAAATTGAGGATTAAAGTCACTAAATAATCACATGCATTTGAGTTTCAGACTTCATATCCTTCAGAAAAATGCATGCTAACACAAATCCTGTTATTCTAGCAGTTTTCTAAGTTTATAAGAGCAACATTTAAAATATGTACCTATTTTTGGGCCTTTGCCCCCCCCCCATTATATCAGGCATTGCCCAAATTTCTTGCACTAAGATGTTGAGAGGTATGTTTCAAATGTACTAGAAAAGCAATACTGTTTAGCAAATTCTGCTGTTGACAAAAAAGGCGATAACTCATTCCAAGGTTTAGTATAATAGTATTAATTCATTATAAATGTATACCACAATCTCCTATTTTGTATAAAAACATATATTTATGTATATATTTATTTGGAAGGTAATGAGAAACAAGTGAATGCTTTCTTTCAACCCTATGATACAAAGCTTCTTTAAATTTATACCATATAACTTGTCTTAATAAATCTGAGTTTCTGTCCTGGATTTTCCAAAAAAAAAAAATCCAGAATAGATGGAGAAATGCCAGCAACACAACTGGGTTACACAGAGCTAGTCCTCCTTTCCCCGTGCTACAATACAGGACACCCCCCCCCCCCCTTTAATGGAGTTAAACCTACTACTCCATATAAAAAAACACACAGTTGCAGTATTTTTCTCTATCTTTGGGAAAAGGATAAGTACTTCTTATATAACCTAGCTTGGTCAGAATAATAGAGTTCAGCATATAACATTTCTTTTGGAAAGATAAAGATTTCCAGATATTTAACAAGGGCTTAATAAACAGCAGAACTGCCAAAGATGACACCTATTATTTTTATTATCTTATTTTGAAAAATAAGAGTTTTAAAAGTGGTAGCAATCCCAAATCCCTTACATTTTGAGCACTGAATTGTAACTATACAACATGTAGTTTTTATTGCAAAACCAAAATAACTGTTCTGTATCAGCAGTGTGTTACATGGCACTGTATTTAAGTCATCCGCTTAAGGTAAGTGTGTAGAAATCAAAACAGAATTAACAAGAATATGTTTACTATATTTGTGAAGAACTACACATTCAAACAATACAGCATTTATAACTAAACTAAATAGCAAACCACTTAGCAGGCAGCCTCGTCTTACACCTCTTTGAATATGAATTGCTTTCCCTAAATTCCATTTAATCAAAGGCCTAGTCCATGAATTGATGTAAATATTCAGCAAAAGGAATAGAGTTTTATTACCAACATTGTAACTTTTCAGAATATCCTGTAAGCTGTCACAAGCAACTGTATCATTAGCTTTGGAAATCTCACAGGCCAGAAGTAACCTATTTCCATTCTGAATTTCATCAATAATTTCCCATAACAGAATCAATGTCTTTAATATTTTTCCTGGTATCCCAAATATCTCATTATAAAATAATTTGATGGTAACCCTAGATAATCTTTGCTGCACAATCTTATAAAATATTTTATAATCAGTGTTATTGTCAGGGGTCTCCAGTGGGCTAAAAGTAATCTATCACATTTATTTATATATGAATTCTAAAACCCCATCACAGATAGCAGAGTGTGTAATGCAAGACAATCATTTAAAATAGAGATTTGTTTCTAAAATAATGACATGTCAATATGAAATGAAAAGGGTATACTGTCTATACCTAGAGGCATATTTTTAGAAACAGTTTTTAAGACCCTGTTTAATTCATCAATGCATATAGGCCATTCCAGAAACTCATTATCAGCTTTATGTAGTTGGGGTACTTCCCATGCTCTTGTGCAGGTTATTTTTTAGCATACATTATGTGATATATAATTTTTAACGTACTCCATAATAGTTTCTTGAGAAACAAAACTTGTGCCATCAGAGCTCTGTAAGGCTTCCAAATAAGTTGACTCATTTTTTAAATTTTCCCTAGAAAAAGGATAAACTTCTTCATCCCTTGGACAACGTATCCTTGTTTGGGTCCCATTCAGAAGATCGAGTCAACAGAAAGGTGAAGTTCATATGGTTGAGGCCATATGATCGACTTTCTAAAATGTTGAAGCTTTTGAATGGAGATCGCAGTATGGTGAGTCAGGATTTTCCCCTTTTCCCACTGTAGGGCAATCTCAGAGTTGATATCTACTTCATGACACTGAAATTTCATAACATTACATTTCATAACACTGAGACCAAAACATCTAAATCCCAAAGTACTGAAAACCCAAAACATTGAAAACTCAGAACATTGAAAGTGTGCTTCATAACATTGAAAACTACAATGCATATGTAAATAACAACCTCTCCATCTACAACAGCAGCTAACTAACAAACACACTTTCTACTACTTTTCTGCAGGGAGACATTTCTGCAGGGGGCAAACCCCCTCCACCCCCGATGTGGGGAGCTATGCCCCCCACATCCCCCCGTTAATTAAATATATCAACTCCAACATTGCACTACAGTGAAAAAAAGTTAATTTCCTAACCTCACTGTATCACAATCACTATACACTGAGGTTAGGAAATTAACTTTTTTCCACTGTAGTGTGATCTTGGAGTTGGTATATTAATTTATGGGGGATGTGGGGGGCAGAGCCCCTCACATGGGGAGTGCAGTGGGGTTTTCCCCCCTGCAGAAATGTAGCAGAAAGTTTGTTAGTTAGGTGCTGTTGTAGGTGGAGGGGATCTTATTTACTTGTGTAATGTAGTTTTCAGTGTTATGACGCACACTTTCAATGTTCTGAGTTTTCAATGTTTTGGGTTTTCAGTGTTTTGAATTTTCGATGTTATGATCTTAGTGTTATGAAATTCAACATTATGAAATTTCAGTGTTATGAAGTAGACCCAATGTTATGAAGTAGAAATGTTTTGTACAAAAAGCTCAGATGTTATGGGGTGTTATTCCAAAATGTCTTGCACTTCACTACACCATGTTTTTGTAGCAATTTAAGGGGGCAATTCACAAACAAAATTTATGTGTAGTATTCATGTGAATTGTAACATTAACTATACAGATTTATAGATAATGCATAAATACGATATGTTGGCTTTACTTACATTTTGGCTATACGCACACAGGCACACGTGTATACGTGTTTGTGACGATGTATGTGTATATTATATGTGTATGCATACGTGCGTATATGAGTGTCACATTAAACATTGAACACTCAACAATAATGAACAGTGAAAGAACAACCAATTTAGATCGAATCTAAAATGATCAAAAACAACAAAAATTAAAACTAATTTTTTGCAGGTGCCCACACTCCTTGCCAGTTACATATATACCAACTACAAGATCACACAACAATGAGATAAAGACACATTTTCTTACCCTACTGCACCACGATCCCATACAAAAGGCTACCAGCAAAAATTCCATTGAAAACAACATTCGCTCATATGAGCATTTGCTGTTATTCACAGCCTGAAAAAGCCTTCACTCATATGAGCATTTAAAAAAAACCTTGTGTCTGTGTGGTAAAGACCTAAACCATTATGCCAAACCGATCCCAGGCTTAACATGCCCTTCTATGGGCATCTGATATCTGATGTGAAGCCATGACACAACAACTTTCAGAGGCCTCTGTGGAGAGTTGACCAAGGTCTTCATTATTAACCAGCAGCTGATGCTCCCCTGTCACTGTATTGATCACTTCACTGTCCTCAGAGTTGACAGAAACACCTTGGCCAGATGGACTGTCCACCGCAGGTCAGTATAATGGCACCCCAAGTGTAGTGTCCTACATGTCAGTGGTCATACTCCCACCCTCTATGACATCATACCCTGTGTCAGGGTCAATTGAAGAGCCATGGGAGGATGTGGGAGGTGGATGACCTTCACTGATGGTTACACAAGTACAATTACACATTGCACAACAGTATGAAGGTATACATACTTGGTGGTTGGGTGCATGACCTGACAGCATGTAAATTACCTATAATGAAATAAATGTCACCAGCAAGGCAATACTGGAAATCTATTCAGGCTAAATTGTCATTTGACATCAAAGACTGTTAATATATCATCCAATGATGACACATATCTCCTGGAAAAATGCGTAAATATGAACTTTTGGTTATATGAAACAGGAATACTATTAGTGTCTGGTTGTGTCAGCTGAATACTTTTCCAAAATGGCATTTCTCTGCACTCTGCACCTGCAGCCACCAGCCTCAATGCCATCACCTATATCTTACATCTTCTGCAACTCCATGTGGTTTGAGGCCAGAGACTTTTCTATCTCTAATGGGGCTGGTACTGAAGACCACTTCCAGTGGCATCATGTTGTCATCTGAACTCTTGTACATGAGAAACTGCATATAGTATCATATCAATGCAGCAATGACAGCAAGTCCTTCGTGTCCTGCCATGGCCACCAATAGCATTACCCCTATGTGTAATATCCTTCCATGTGTAGTTCCTCCATATTGTGTCACTGTGTTTCCCTAGTTGTTACGGTTATGTTCTTGAAGATCATCATAGATGATCTCATTCTCACATTCTGTAAAATTATCACTACATTTGGGTGTTCTACTTGTTTGCAAAACAGATGTGTATGTACAATGACTGGCACTAGTAATGGTGGTACACATAAACAGTGTTTACTAAAAGAGGACAGTAACATCAGTATTCATATAATGTGTTAGTCTGCAAATTGAAAGCTGCCACATCTTAGGGAGTCTATACACAGTAGTAACAAAGCTTAGTCACAGTGTATGATTGAGGTCACTGCAAAGGGAAGAGAAATACTACTCAATGACATAAAAATATGCATCTACTGCTAGGTTCTAGTTCACATAATCGAACATTCACATCAGTGAACCTGCATTCGTCAAGACGACAAGAGCAAATGTTTACTTAAGCAAAGATTTACATCAGTGACTTTCAAAAACAGGAAAGGTAAGTAGTTGGCCTACATCAGGAAATTTTCACTTTTCCCCATTGTGGTGTGATCTCGGAGTTGGTATATATAGGTAGGGAGGTGAGGGGCACAGCCCCTCACCTTGGTGGGTTTTACATACTGCGGTGTGTGTGTGACAGTTGTGATGTTGGCCAACTACTTACCTTCCCTGTTTTCAAAAATTTGCTGATGTGAACATTCGCTTAAGGGAACATTCACTCTTGTCATCTCGATGAATAGAGGTTTTCTGATGTGAACTTAGACCCCTACTACTATATACTGCACTGTTCATTAGTTATGCAAGTAATGTCATCTGTCTACTGACTAAAAAATGAGTATTTTCTCTGAACCACATGTAAGCAGCATTAGTTGTCTCCATATTTTACTTGAACAACAGTGTAGCAATAAACACATATGCAAGGCAAAATATATAAGTACAAGTGGCATAACATACACTCACAGATGTCCAGAAAGTATGCAAATATGTATGTATATATATTTCTGTATCTCTCTCTCTTTACATATGTATATGTGTGTATGTGTTTGTGTGTGTGTGTATGTATGTATATATATATATATATATATATATATATATATATATATACACACACACACAAATAAGATATTCACAGACAATAATTATATATGCATATATATATATATATATATATAATATATATAATGTGTGTGTGTGTGTGTATGGGGTTATATAAGGAAATACATGGAGGATTCAGGAAGGTACCATGACATGTGCACCTCTGTGTACACATCTCAGTGCCTTTTTTGTATCTGTGGTGATTTAGCATGAATATGTGCATCTCTGCTTAGGCTGGCCACACAAACATGTTGACTGCTAATGAGGAATTCTGGGGAGAAGCATATGTTAATTAGACATATGTTTTCCCTCTAGGCAACTGCCTCCAGGAAGGCATGTGCACAGCTGAATGATTCAAGAAATTCCTCGGCTGTGTAGATCAGCATGACCATCCCTAGGCCATGTTCAAATACCTACCACAACCGTGGTATGGGGATTGTGGGGGGAGCTACTAGACACCAGGAATACATTATACTC
The DNA here is from genome assembly GCF_019279795.1 of Protopterus annectens. Lineage (NCBI taxonomy): Eukaryota > Metazoa > Chordata > Ceratodontiformes > Protopteridae > Protopterus > Protopterus annectens. The sequence goes on along the minus strand of NC_056745.1, from coordinate 262,901,965 downwards.
AAGTGTCTAAATGATACTGACATCACTATAGGGATCAGGAGTGGGGCAAAAATAGACATCAGGGACTACTCATAACAGTAAGTGCCATAATGGTACATAGATTAGTGTGGTGGTTGGGGGTGGGGGAAACACTGGAAACAAGTGAGTACTATACCATGCATGCACATCAGTATGGGGATTAGGGGAAACACTGGAAACAAGTGAGTACTATACCATGCATGCACATCAGTATGGGGATTAGGGGAACACTGGAAACAAGTGAGTACTATACCATGCATGCACATCAGTATGGGGATTAGGGGAACACTGGCCAACAGCAATCTACAAATGTGCCATAGCTGCACATAGTCTAATACAGTAGATGGGAATGGGGGACACTAGCTACTAGGGCAACTACAGGAGCACTATAATGCATTTAAACAAATATCTAATCTTGATTCAAAACACCAAAAACAGACAGAACAAACGGCTGGCTGAAGGCTGCAAATACAGGCACCAGAATTGTACTTAAAGGAAAATTCCCTTAAATCCTTTTAAAATTACTGCTCATAGATTTAAAATCAAATCCTTTTATTTATACATAAAATGATGAAAACTTTCATCATTTTACATAAAAGACTTTAGCAGGCAAACAATCAGGTTACACTCGTGCTTAAAAAGTATTTTAGACCAATAAAAATCACTTGATGTAACCATGTGATTTTCTAAGCCTCCCAACAAGTTCCACCAAATTCACAAAACACTTTGCAACACATAAATAAAAAACAAATAAAGCATACTGATGTGAGGTTAGCTCAGTAGTCAAGGCATCCACCCCCACAAGCAAAAGGCGCAAGGTTCAACTCTCATCTGGGGCAGGCAACCAGACTTCCAGATGCCCAGCCCAGCACTAACCCACTATAAATTCAGACTTAACATTGAATGCTGATCTTCATTAAAACCAACTTAGAAACATTTGTTATCTTTGTTGAGCTCTTAGTTTTAATAAACAAGTTATTGATACATTTTTGTTTAAACCTGGCTGGAGATCAGCATTCAGATAAAGTTGCCAATATAGTTCATGCTTTTCAAGGGTTAAAGTCCAAGGTCCCCCTCTTTCATTCACTGCAGTTTGTTCAATTATGATGGATTTAAAACTGGGTAGGATTTTGCTGCACATGTTTAAACAGTGCACTTGTATTTTTCTGTTTTTGTTATCATAAACATGTTCATAGACTCTCTCCCTCGGTCTTCTCTCTGTCATACCGATGTAAAACATGTACACGCTGAACAAAGTGCACAGCATACCACCCAGTTTGTGCTGCAGTCAAAATGCCCTCTAATTGTGATTTCGTGAGTGGCAATTCTTCTTAACAGGAATATGCTGACACTGAGGGCAATTCCCACACTTGAACATTCCAGGGTTGATGGTGTTAATAATTGCCTTGGGTATGCCCAACCCTTTTTTCAAACAATGCCTTTAATTTCTTCCCCCTTTTATATACCATATTTGGGCATGAGCCAACATTTTCAATTATCCCCTTTTCACTCCTTAAGATGGGCAATTCTTTACCAAAATGTCCTTTATCACCATACTGTCGTTGTAGAAGTGGTAATAAATGCACACTTAAAGGTACTCTGATGTTGGGAAGCGATTATAGTCTGAGTAATAGTAGGCTCAATCCCCTTACTACAACTGATTATTTTGACAGATAGCCTTCTTATTTTCTAAAATTGGATTGAATATATTTTGCTCTTGCTTATTCATGACTTCATATGTTGTCAGTGAAGTCATTTGAGTACCCACGCACCCTAAACATGTCATTCGACCTCTGACATTAATCCCAAAAAGTTTTATCAGCTGTCACCATTTCTGCAGCCTGAACAAATTGTCTCTTCACTACTGCTCTCTTTTGAGTTAACAGATGAGAGCTGGCAAAGTGAAGGAATCTGTTAGAATAAGTGGACTTTCTATAAATTTCAGACACAAACATCTGTTTTTTTGTGTCTTTCTTTAAGAGGATATCAAAGTAAGCAATCTGGTCATTGTTACATTCATGTGTGAAATTTAAAAACTCTGTAGTTGCATTAATGTACTCAATAAATGTTGGGATGCCATCCTTCTCCATGTCCCAGAGGATAAACATATAATTCAGTAATTGGGTGTAGAATCTACAATGGGAAAAAAATTCTGAAGGAAGCAAATATTTCTTCTCCAATTGGATCATTACGATGTTTGTGAACAGACCCCCCCCCCACATGGTGAACCCATAGTGACCCCCTTACTTTGTAAGTACAACTGTTTCTCTAAGACCAAGTGATTTTTTTAACACCATCTCCAATAAAGTCTCATAAAGATTAATATGATCTTGCTGTATCCCTTTTTGGTGCAAAAATTCAACAAACCACTCCATCCCTGATTCATGTGGGATGATTGTGTATAGGTCCTTTACATTTCTTGTGATAAATATATATGACTCCTTGAATGGTATGGTATTTGTCTTGCAGAGAAACTCCTACAAGTCCTTACAGATGTATTCCTCATCCATAACTAAGGATTTTAATTTTTCATCATGACATTTTTCACTGGGATACATAATTGATCCACGGGCATCTACCATGGGTCTCATTAGGGGTTGTTCGATGTTTTTATGAATTTTGGACACCCCAAAGATAGATCAAAATAAGGGTATTGCCACATTCAAATAGCTGAATTCTTCTACAGAGATTTGATGATCTATAAATAGATCTTGAATGTTAGCTCTAATTTGTCTATATGTCCCATTTAATTCATTAATGAAAGTTTCACAGTAAGTCTCATCGGTAAACAGTTGTTTCATCCTGTTGGAATAATATCTCTTATCCATTACCATAGCTCCTCCTCCTTGTCTTGTGTCATAATAAGAATCACTGAATTACTCATGAGTTTGTGTAGACTGTTTGTCTCTTCCGTTGCAAGATTGCTGAAAGTTTGAACCTTAGGCATTACATTCACTTCTCTCCTGAAGTTCAGTTCACACATCTTCTCATAGAAGTGCATGGCTAGATGTAAGGGGAGATTGTATGTGCTAGAAACATGTAATGTACTCAAAGCCTCATCCACTTGTTGAAACATTACCTTAAAATTAAGTTTTTGCACATATAATTTCAAGTCCATTAATGTATTAGCTATATTACTACTGAGCTAACTTCACATGAGTGTGTTTTATTTATGTATTGTAAACTACTGTGATATAAAAGTGTTTCATGAATTGGGTGGAGCTTGTTGGGAGGCTTGGAAAATGACATGTTTACATTGTGTTTTTTATTGGTCTAAAATATGTTTTAAGCATGAGTGTAACCTTATTGCTTGTCTGATGAAGGGAGTTTTCCTTTAATAACAATTGTGGTGCCAGTATTTCTAACTTTCAGCAAGCCATTTAAACAACTATTACAATCAGCAGGTGGGGGAGCCATGGGAGGGAGGGAGGACAAGTCAGGTGGACCGGGGGGACAGTGGTGTGTATGTCTGTGTGGGCATGTGTGTGTTGGTGTTTGAATATGTACTTGTGTATGTGGGAGAGTGATGAGGGTGCCACTGCGTACATGCACAGCAGCTTACTACCATCAGCAATGATCTGCACATCATGGTAGTAAATGCAATTCAGAGACATACAAATTAGCCAGTAATGATGTCTTACCTCACTGTGACTAAATAGCTTTGAATCACAAATTATGTCATCGTGGCAGAAGGGTCTTTTATTGTAAGCTGGGCTTAGGCTTGGCCTTTTAATGAATTCCCGTTTGTTGTACATGGGGTTGTTGTAGTGCAAACATATCTGACATGTGGTATAGCATAGTGTCTGTGGCTCATCAGACTGCAGTTGCAGTCTCATCTTTGTTGCTTAATGATAAGTAGACTGTGGTTAAAGTCCATGTACTGATGGTTGGATTACTTTTCCATTAGTGGCACTGCAGTGCAACAAATGTTGGTATTTCACCCCTAAGTATGCCATCATTCCCAGAACTTGATAAGTAGTGCCCTAATATGAAGGAACAGGTGGTATGTCAGGTGGCTATAAGAGATCCACTTTATGTCTGTAGTATTCTAGGGATTGTTTCCAGGTTCCCAGGACACATGTGACCTATACAGTACATACATCACACAAGTTGTTCACTCAAAGAAGGTGAAGGGTATAATGAGAGGTGAAGGGTATAATGAGAGGTGAAGGGTATAATGAGAGGTGAAGGGTATAATGAGAGGTGAAGGGTATAATGAGAAGTGAAGGGTATAATGAGAGGTGAAGGGTATAATGAGAGGTGAAGGGTATAATGAGAAGGAAATGGTGAACAAAACATTATCCAAAAGAAACATGTCTATGTACATACATGTATACTTGTCCAAAGACATATAATTTGCATATTTATGTGTGTGTGTGTGTGTGTGTGTGTGTGTGTGTGTGTGTGTGTGTGTGTGTGTGTGTGTGTGTGTGTGTGTGTGAGTGAGTATTATATGTATACACTTGCATATGCTTGCTTTGTACTGCCATCTACACAGTCTCCTCGAAAGTGTATTTGTTGACACAAGCAATTCTTGGAGTGAGCAAATATGTGTAAAATTATGTCAAAATAAGTAATACATGACAAGTCCGATTATGTATCATATATGTACTGTGTGCTGTTGTTTTACTATGGGTTGTTGATGTGAGGGGTGGGATTCATAAATGTTACCACAACGTGTGCACTATGTATGCACTTTGGGTAATTTTTCTGAATGAATAGACAGCTAAAGTACTGTGGTAAGGCTGTTACTGAGTTGAGAAAAGTTACGCATATTGTACACCTTGTGTTAACCTTTATGAACCCCCCTCCCCCACCGATATCTTGCTGGTACTACACTGCATTTCTGTGTTAGGGAACGTACATCACATCCAAGGACTGCAGTCATTAGCCACAGTAATGATTACTTGCATTCTCATAACTGAATGTCATCCTACTAGGTGACTAAAATATAGATTGGCTCAACTGCTCCAAACAAAACCCACTCTCCCATATTAACCTACATGGATTAACCCAAATTATTACATCCCCCACTAGAATTGACAAAAGAACCAAACATCAAGCCATACTGAACTGGATACTTTTATCCCATCCTTCCCTCAAATCCCTAGCTGGATGTCTGCCTGACACCCTCAGCGATCACCATCCAAAATTTCTACTAAGATTTAAAATACCCCTAATAACACAGGTAACAGTATGGGAAATTAGAAATAAAAAACAACTTAACCTTAACAACTTTAACATGGACCTGAATAGCTGTAACTGGACCCCCTTGAAAATGTTATCACTCGATAAAGCAGTCCAATACTTTGATACAACCTTCATAAATATACTTATTTATTTTTTATTTTACATTTGTTGACTGGGAATGTCTGACTAGGTTCCACAGAGCCTGTTTTCAGCGGAGGCCTGGGGAGAAACGCTCCAGATGCATGTCTTTGGAATGTGGGAGGAAACCGGAGTACCCGGAGGAAACCCACGTGAACACAGGGAGAACATGCAAACTCCACACAGAAGGCACCCCAGCCGAGAATTGAACCGGAGAACCTCTTGCTGTGAGGCGACAACGTTAACCGCTGCACCACTGTGCCGCCCCAGAACCACCAGAATTAAAACTAAATATGCCCCCTAGCTAACTAAAAATACAAAAGCATTCCACAAAAATAGGAACAAAGCCTGGACACAATTTCATAAGAGTAAAACCCAAACAGATAAACAAAACTACCTTGAACTACGAAACAAGACCAAAACACTCATTAAAATAGACAAAATCTCCTACTACCAATATATTCAAAATAAACATGCTAATAACCCACAAAAATTCTGGGCTGCAATTGACTCTCTCTTACTACCAGGAAAAACTCCCACCCCCTCACCAAAAACAGAAAATAACCATGACAATATCCCCACACTATTCAACAAGTTCTTTACAGAAACTATCCAAAGCCCTTGCAAATAACCAAACTCATCCTAATAACCCTCCTCCAACAAAAACATCTCCTCCTCCTGAAACAAAAGACAATAGCACCCACTTTAACTTTCATTCAGTATCAATCAAGACCATTCAAAAACTTCTCCAAAAACTCAAACCGACCAAGCAAGCCACCAACAACCTACTGACTGAATATCTACAACTAGCTGCAGAAGCTATAGACTACCCTGTCACTATCCTAATTAACAGATCTATCTCAGAATGTACGCTACCCCACTTATGGAAAATATCCCATACAATACCAATGCACAAAGGGGATAACTCTTTCGAACTCAATAACTATCAGCCTATAGCTATACTATCCCCTTATCAAAAATACTTGAGAGGGTAATCCACACACAACTGATGCAATATCTGCTAGAAAACAAACTACTATCTATATAGCAACATGGCTTTAGACCCTTCCATAGTACTACCACTGCACTTACCTCACTCACTAACACCATAAATAACCACAGAAATAATCATCTAATTGTATCTGCTACATTCTTAGATTTATCCAAAGCTTTTGGTATGGTCAACCATATGAAACTCCTTCACTCACTTTCCACCTTAAACCTCAGTTCATCTTCTATCTCTTGGTTTAAGCGCTATCTATCTGGCAGGCAGCAAGCAGTAAAGTGGCAAAACCAAATATCCTTCTTGCTGCCTGTTTCCCTAGGGGTCCCTCAAGGCTCCATCTTAGGTCCTTTACTATTCACACTGTTCACCAACCAACTCCCATCCACCACACCCAAAGCCTCTATAGTGCAATATGCAGATGACTCCACTATTATATGTTAGCCCCCACACTAGATCACCCCTCCCAAACACAAGAATCCTTCTGTCTAGCCGAAACTTGGTTCACCAACCAACAGCTCATTCTTAACCCATCCAAAACTAAATTACTCCTCTTTAGCTCCCACAGATCCCTTCCCCACACTGACAGCTTTACTATCACCTCCAACAACAATACCACTATTACCCCTACCAATCACACCAAACTGCTAGGTGTGGAAATAGACAACCACCTTAGATTTGATCTACACATTGCCCAAACTATAAAGAAAGTTCACAAAAAACTCAGGCTACTCTATCAAAACAAACACTCTCTCTCAAATCATTCAAAAATAACAATAGCAAGGACACACCTACTGTCTACATTACTCTATACCTCCCCTGTGCTCACTAACTTTCGCAAAACTGATCTAAACAAACTAAAATCATGTTACAATAAGATAGCAAGATTTGCTACAGGCTCATCCTATAGAACTCATCACTGTGAGTGTCTCATCAAACTTAACTGGTTAGAGCTCCCACTAATACTTCAAAGCAATCTTCTCTCACTAGTGCACAAAATATTAAACCACTCAGACAAAATCCCAGCTCCAGAGCATCTATTTCACCCTGACACCACTACTAGAACCTTAAGATCTAGCACCCAAAATCACCTACAGGTCACCAAATTTAACAGTGAGGCAGGAAAATCTGTCCACAGCCACTCGATCTCTAAACGCTGGAACTCCCTTCCTGTCAACTTAACATCCAACAACTCCATCACTCAATTTATGAATCTCCTCAGACCTCTCAACCAATCAGGGACAAATTTGAACAGAATCAGGGAAAAGTCAAGAAAAAATTAGGGACAATCAGGGACACTTTTAAAATATTAGTGCTATTTAGTTGAAACATTGAGAGAATCAGAGCATATTAATTAATACACCTTTTCTGAAGTAAAAGAAGTGTATAACTCTTAATTATTGTCATCATTCATTAAGTGTAATTCACCACCTTTCTGCCCAAAGTCAGTAGTTTTAGGAGGGATTCAGAGGGACGGAGCAAAAATTTGAGTCAAAATCAGGGACGTCCCTGAAAATTAGGGACAGTTGAGAGGTATGAAACTCCTTAAGACTCACTTCATGAACAACAGGCTTTGCTCCTGTTTCACCCCTGGATAACACTCTAGTATATAGCTAATCTCTCTGCACCACACTAAAATATGCTACCTTCTCAGCCTACCCATAGTCCTAATATTACTACAGGATAGGAAATATTTTCTGGCATGTTAAGAGAGCATTACTAACTGCTCATCCATTTGTCTAGTAGCTACTGTAAGGAATTCCATGTATTGCTCCTCATAATTATGAATGTGTTTACACTCTCTTATCTGTTGCTCTCATAATTACTCAGAGCGTATACAATATGTATCACTTAGTTTCACAATGTTAGTCTGCCTGTAATGAATGTCACAAGTAATGGCTTTTAATGTTAAAAATGAATGTAATTGGAGCTTTTCTCCCCGGGCCTCCACTGAAAATGAACCTGAATCCAGTTGGAGTCTCCCAGTTAACAAATGTAAAATAAAATAAAATAAAAATAAAAAATAAATGTTTGTTTACTGTCAATATGTACTGATCAGTACAGTATATTAATGCCTAGCAAATAGTAATATAGAACATGGGGTAAAATCATAGTCATCTCATATATCCTACAAAATGTCCTACAATAACACTGTTTTGTGTGCAGAGTTCTCAACAGTGTATGTTTCTTCACTTCCCACAACTGAATGGGAGTTTATGATAGATTAGCAGGTGATGGTGCAAGAGATACACTGTCTTGAGGAACAGCAGAAGAGAAGAAGTAAGACAGCATTAAACTATCATCCTTGTAATTGTAAGTGTTGCCATCCTTGTAACTGTAAGTGTTACCATCCTTATAACGATGTTATCATCCTTGTAACTGTGTTATCATCTTTATAATTGTAAGTGTTATCATCCTTGTAACTGTAAGCGTTATCATCCTTGTAGCTGTATCATCCTTGTAATTATTTTATTTTATTTATTTATTTTATTTTACATTTGTTTACCGGGCTAGTCCAACTGGATATAAATCCCTTTTCAGCAGAGGCCCGGGGAGAAAAGCTCCACAATAATCAAACAGACATTGAATTACATACTAAAATACAATTTTGTAGGAGGAAACAAACATGGAAGGCCAAAGTATTCATACAATTAAATTGGCTAATTAGAAGAAAAGCAAATAATAGAAAAGATGGGTGAATTATGATAGATTTCAGTAGGAGGTATAAAGGGTAGGATCTGGATATATAGGAAAAAAAGAATTAGTTAGTGGGCCAACCAAGAAGGAAGGCAGGGATCTAAAGATTTAGTCTGGTTTAGTGCATGGACATAACCAATGAGAGCTAAAGAATAGTTTAAGGTTAGTTTTGAATTGGTTCAGAGAGGTAGCTAGTCTTAGGTTATTTGGTAGGGAATTCCATAGTTTTCCTATGGAATTGGCAAAGAGAGCATCGCCCCCTGAGTTATTAGATTTTGTTGTTTGTACCATGAGACTATTAGAGGAACGAAGACTAGTTAGATTGGAATAGGGGGTTAAAAGTTTGGACAATGAGGGTTTTTTTTCTGGTTCTTTGATAATTTTAAATGCTTCATTAAGTTGGTTAAACTTAAGAAGATTGGGGAGTTCTAACCAGCCTAGTTTTCTTAGGTTAAGGCAATGGTGAGTACGGTACGGTTCACCAGTTACGAATTTGGCAATGTGGTTGTAAGCTACAGAGAGTTTGTTGAGCTCAGTTTTTTTGAGGAAGGAAAGTACTGGAGAGGCATAAAGTAGGGTGGAGAGAAGGTGAGTATGTGCGATAGTTAGTTTAGTATGGGGCATAAGAAAGTTCTTAATTCTATACAAGGAACCAAGTTCCTTGTTACTGTGTTATCATCCTTGCAACTGTAAGTGCTATCATCCTTGTAACTGTAAGTGTTATCATCCTTGTAACTGTGTTATCATCCTTGTAATTGTAAGTGTTATCATCCTTGTTACTGTGTTATCCTCCTTGTAACTGTAAATGTTATCATCCTTGTAACTGTAAGTGCTATCACCCTTGTAACTGTGCTATCATCCTTGTAACTGTAAGTGTTATCATCCTTGTAACTTTGTTATCATCCTTGTAACTGTGAGTGTTATCATCCTTGTAACTATGTCATCATCCTTGTAACTGTGTTATCATCCTTGTAACTGTAAGTGTTATCATACTTGTAACTGTGTTATCATCCTTGTAACTGTAAGCGTTATTATCCTTGTCACTGTGCTAGCATCCTTGTAACTGTAAATGTTATTATCCTTGTAACTGTGTTATCAATCTTGAAACTGTAAGTGTTATCACCCGTGTAACTGTGTTATCATCCTTTAACTGTAAGTGTTATCATCCTTGTAACTGTGTTATCTTCCTTGTGACTGTGTTATCATCCTTGTAACTGTAAGTGTTATCATCCTTGTAACTTTATCATCCTTATAACTGTGAGTGTTATCATGCTTGTAACTGTGTTATCCTCCTTATAACTGTGTTATCATCCTTATAACTGTGTTATCATCCTTATAACTGTGTTATCATCCTTGTAACTGTGTTATCATCCTTGTTATTGTGTTATCATCCTTGTAACTGTAAGTGTCATCATCATTGTAACTGTGTCCCTTGTAACTGTGTTATCATCCTTGTAACTGTAAGTGTTATCATCCTTGTAACTGTGTTATCATTCTTGTAACTAAGTGTTGTCATCCTTGTCACTGTTTGATCATCCTTGTAACTGTAAGTGTTATAATCCTTGTAACTGTGTTATTATCCTTGTAACTGTAAGTATTATCATGCTTGTAACTGTGTTATCATCCATGTAACTGTAAGTGTTATCATCCTTGTAACTGTGTTATCATAATTATAACTGTAAATGTTATCATCCTTGTAGCTGTCTTATCATCCTTGTAACTGTAAGTGTTATCATCCTTGTTACTGTGTTATCATCTTTGTAACTGTGTTATCATCCTTGTAACTGTCATATCATCCTTGTAAATGTGTTATCATCCTTGTAATTGTAAGTGTTATCATCATTGTTAATGTGTTATCATCTTTGTTACTGTAAGTGTTATCATCCTTGTAACTATGCTATCATCCTTGTAACTCTAAGTGTTATCTTCCTTGTAACTGTGTGATCATCCTTGTAACTGCTTAAGACGGCTTTGAAAGAAGATCAGCAAAAGTCAAACTTTCTTCCTTTCCTAGCAAATATTATGTTAGGGGTAGGGGAGAATATATGCTGCTCCCGTTGTACAGCAGTACGTTTTAAACAAAATTATGTGTGTTTGGGAGGCAGTTTTATCTTCTGATTTTTAACTACTTTTATGTGTGGGTTGTTTATCTTATTATTTGTCAAAGCTGTAGCCTATATTCACAGATGCAGCATTATTTATAGTCATCATAAATGTAAAGGGGATTAGGACCCATTTATACTACAGGTATGCTTGCAAGGTTATAGCTTATCTATAATGCCCGAGTGGGGTATTGTATCGAAGGCTTTTGCAAGGTCCAGGTAGGCTGTGTGGACCACCTTCCCCTCGTCAATGGCCTTGGTGACTGTTTCAAAGAAATAGACCAGGTTTAAGAGGCAGGATCTGCCCTTAACAAAGCCAAACTGGGTAGGATCCAGTGTCTGTAGGTCCCCAATATCTTTATTTATGAGGTCCATGATGATCCTTTCCATAGCTTTGCAGACCAAGCTAGTCAGGCTTATGGGCGATAGTTTCCAGGATCCGTTGAGGCACCACCTTTGTGGAGAGGGACCACTGTTGCTGTACGCCACTCTTTGGGTACATATCCTGTAGTAAGGCTAAGATTGAACAGTAGTTTTATGTTTGGGTTTAGCTCTTCTTGGAGTTCATGTAGGACGCAGCCTGGGACACCATCTGGTCCCATTGATGCTGTGTTTTTTGCTTTGGAGAGGGCGGCTCTTACCTGAGCATCTGAGATGTCAGGCGGGCAGCACTCTGTTGGGATAGATATTTGCCCTTTTGGTGGGGAGGGGCGGAGTTTCCACTGCACCTGTCAGCTAGGATGTTGGCAATGTCTGTGGGCTCGGTGTATTTATTGTCATTTTGGACTAATTCTGAGCATATCTGGGAATTCCCACCCAGGTTCCTAACATAACTAAAGAAAGCCTTGTGATTATCCTTAGTGTCCTGTGCAATTTTTCTCTCGAAGCTGGCCTTAGACGATTTTATGAGTGCCCGTAGTTTTTTGCTAATACTGATCAGAGATGCCTTCCCTTTTTGGGATTTTGCTCTATCATTTAGTAGCTTCCTCCTTCTATTGTATAGTTTGTTTATGGCTGGGGTCCACCAGACAGGACGTCTGCCTTTGGAGGATTGGGTCTTGGTATTATTTGGGATTGCATGATCCATGCATTCCTGAAGGTGTTCATAGAATGCGTTTATAAAGGATTCTGCGGTCTGGGCCGTATTTTCCACAGGCCCGGGGGCTTTGAAGGATTTTGCCTCGGTTTTGAGGCGTGTGAAATTTGCTTTAGAGAAGTTTCTCACTGTGGTTTTCTGGGCAGGGGGTGGGGTCGGGATGTGAATATCCAGTGAGATTAGTTTATGGTCTGATCTTACCAGTGAGGGATATACTTCTGGTCTGGAGCATAGTGTCCCCATGTTGGTGATGATCAGGTCCAGTATGTTTTCCCCTCTTGTGGGAGTGGTAACAAGTTGTTCCATAGCATTTGAGTTTATAAATTCTAGGAACCTTTGGGCTAGGGTGTTGGAGCTAGAGTAATGCTCCCAGTCTATGTTTGGGTAGTTGAAGTCGCCCAATATAATGGTGTTTGGAGAGACCTTTATATTTTTCAGTATTCTCAGGAAGGCCAAGTGGGGTTCCTGTGTTTGGGAGGGTGGTCTGTAGCAGGCTATAAACTGGAAGGCAGTTTTACCCACAGTTAGTTGCACATGGATAGTCTCTGATGCTTCGTGCTGTTCCACCAACCTAGAGGTGTGGGTATGTTTGACGAATATTGATACTCCCCCTCCTTTTGTGGTTCGGTCCAAGTTTTGGGGCCGAAAAGCATGGTATGAGGTATAACCTGGTAGTGCTGGGGTGCTCTCGGGAGCCTTGAACCAGGTTTCTGTTACTGCACAGATATCGATGTTCTCCATGCTAAGGAGAGTTTCGAGTGCGTGCATCTTGAGGTTTAGACTTCTGGCGTTGAGTAGCATTACTCTTAGTTTCTTATCCCTTGTGATACCTATGGAGGTGGGTTTGTCTTTTGAGCCTTGCCTAAAAAAGGCACTATGAGGGTAGCAAGAGCCTTTGCCAATATCCGAAAGCCCAGGGGTGACAGGTGCAAGCCGTCCCTAGCGAAGCATTAAGAGTGGAAGAAATTTAAGGACATTTCTGATTTGTCACCCCTTTTTCAGGAATGCATTAACTTTTATATATAGAAAAGAAAGGAACTTTAAAAATCTTTTTGAATATGATAGTTCCTGTATTAAACATTTCAACACTACTAAAGTAGGGACCTTTAAATGTGGTGCATGCTCTCAGTGTCCCTTTCTCATTAATACTTCTCTAGAATTAAGGGTTAGGGACAGAACACTTTCAAGTAAAGGCTTTGCCAATTGTAACACCAGTGGAATTGTTTATCTTGCTTTATGCAAGATATGTAATTCATTTTATATAGGCAAAACAGAAAGAAAATTAAGAACATGTATT